>NC_032014.1:14697610-14699913 GCF_001865875.1 Lupinus angustifolius | reverse complement strand
TTCTATCTGAGAGACGAAGGCCATGTTTAGACAAGCATCAAGCATTCTAGAAGTAGTTATACCTTTACTTATATCACAGATGATGTTATCAATAGGATGATTTCAATGAGTTCTCCATTCTTTTGGTAGATCTGAGTGAATATGCTCTTCTTGAGAAGATAGATTATCATCCATTCTCAATTCTTTAGGTTCAGTTGTAATATCAACAATAGAATTTTCTTTAGCATGGGAACTTAACAAGTCGTCTTCATCACATGATATCACATATTTTAATACATGATTGGTTTCATCAAAAGTTACATGAACAGATTCTTCCATGGCTAGAGTTCTTTTATTAAAGACTCTATAAGCTTTACTCGTGAGAGAATAGCCAAGGAAAATCCCTTCATCACAGCTTTTGCATCAAACTTTCCCAAGTTATCCTTACCATTATTCAGAACAAAACATTTACAACCAAAAACATGTAGATGAGAAATGTTAGGTTTTCTACCTTTGAAGAGTTTATATGGGGTTTTCTTAAGAATAGGTCTTATAAGAACTCGATTGGAAACATAACACGCAGTGCTAACTGCATCAGCTCAGAAGTATTTTGGGAGGTTAGTTTCATTTAACATTTTTCGAGCCAGTTCTTCTAAGGATCGATTATTTCTCTCTACAACACCATTTTGTTGAGGTGTTCTAGGAGCAGAAAAATTGTGGTTGATCCCAAGATCATCACAGAATTCCTCAAAAGAGGAGTTTTGAAATTCTCCCCCAAGATCACTTCATATAGCAGCGATTTTTAAAGATTTTTCATTTTGAACTCTTTTAGCATAAATGCTAAAGGCTTTGAATGCCTCATTCTTATGTACTAAGAACCAAGTATATCTAGAAAAATCGTCCACTATAATAAAAGCATTATAATTTTCACCAAAACTCTTTGTCCTTGAGGGACCAAATAAATCCATATGAAGTAATTGTAATGGTCTATCGGAAGAAACCATGTGTTTTGGTTTGAAAGAAGTTTTTGTTTGTTTACCCATTTGACAATCACTACATAGTTTGTCTTTAACAAACTTCATTTTGTGTAAACTAACAACTAAGTCTTTCTTTATAAGTTTCTTTAAATGGTCCATGTGAATATGAGCAATTCTCATATGCCATAGCCATGCATTATGATTATCGTTTGCAACTAAACATGTTATTGGTAAAGATGAATTCATATCAATGATATATATATTGTTTATTCTCTTACCAACTAGTTTAGAGTGATGATGATTCTTACTTTCTATGATGCACTTATCTGGGTAGAATGCCACATGGAAGCCTTTGTCACATAGTTGACTTATGCTAAGAAGTTCGTGCTTGAATCCTTCAACATATAACTCCACTTCTATAGTTGTTGATGGTGGCTTTCCAATTCTACCAACTCCAAGAATTTTTCCCTTGTTGTTATCACCATATGTGACATATCCTTTGTCCTTTGGAGTTAGGACAGAGAATTTACTTTTATCGCCCATCATGTGTTTTGAGCAGCCGCTATCCAAGTACCATAAATTGCAGGTGGCTCTCAAATTTTCCTTCAAAACAAATTAAAAATATTTTCTAGGTAGCCAATGTGATTTGGGTTCTACGGGGTTAGCACCATTTTCTATCCATTTGTATTGGCCAGATGACACACCATATTTTCTAATATGAAAAAGTGTTAGGTGTGTGACCAATTTTATCACAGTAAGAACAAGTGGGTAGATGTTTATGTGTCCAAGATTTTATTTTAAAAATAGGATTAATATGGACACTTTCTTTATAAAACTTTATAGTGCTTCCCACGATCGTTTTTCCTAAGACATTCTCATTTTTAGCCATACGACTATTTGCATAGCCAAGACCTCTGCGATCTGTTGAATGTCTTTGGAATTTTATGATCTTGTCTAAATTGTGACTGCTCTTGTTGAGTTTATTAAGTTCAAGACTTAATGTTGAAACTTTAATTTCAAGAGCAACACATTTTTGACATGAGGAAAAAGTGGGGTTTTCATTATCTTTCTTTAGAACTTTGTTATGGCTTTCCAAAATAAAAATTCCAATTTTCTGTTTTAGGAAAAGTTTGGAAAGCTTAATATATTCTTGATGTAAATCATTGAAAGCATTTTGTAACTCATCATATGAAAATGTATCATATGGTTCAGAGTGACTAACCTCATATTCGTCATTTGAATTGTGTGAAACCATCAATGAAATATGTGATTGCTCCTTAATTATAAGTTCTGCATTTGAACCATCATCTTTATCTTCTGATATAACATTTGTTCTTCTATGCTTCT
>NC_032014.1:14696159-14697510 GCF_001865875.1 Lupinus angustifolius | reverse complement strand
AAATTTCTTTCGACGTTTTGCAACTTGACACTCTAAGGAATTCTGTTTCTTCTAGAGCCGACAGAAGAATGTTTTTAGCTTTAAGGTCGTATTGCACTTTCTTCTTGTCTTCATCATTCCATGAAGATTTTGGCTTTACTTCACTTACATTGTTGATAATGGTGAAGGGCATATATGGTCCTTCTTCAATGGCATTCCATATGTCCAAGTCTTAAGATTCAATAAAGATCCTTATTCTAATTTTCCAGAAATCATAGCACTCTCCAACAAAGCTTAGAGGGCGGTTGATGTTGGAACCTACTCCTAAGAATGATCTTGAGGCCATCTTGATATAGGATCAGACTTGAGAATATCTTACTCAAATATAGCTCTGGTGCCAATTGTAAGAACGAGGTTGCAACTAAGAGGGGGTGAATTAGTTGACTTAAAAATTATGGCCACTTTTTCTGCAAAATCAAGAGTTAACGTGCAACGAAAAATATATTCAGAAAAATAATCAAGATAAAATGAAAGAGATAATGGAGAAGATAATACACAGTGATTTTTATACTGGTTCACCTTCTAGTCCACCGAAGGCTACGTCTAGTACTCTTGCAGCACAAGAGATTTCTTCACTAAGAATTATGAGTTGTAATTACAATATCTCACCCCGAGATTTTTATGTACCTTACACACTCCCTAATTCTTATTCACTCTTGGAAAACACCTTTCCAAGTGATTCTAATCTCCTTTCTTTTCACAACCCGTGAAAGAAAGTATTCTGCAACAATATTAAAGAATGTACAACAATGACAGGTTGCCTTTACAAGTATGAAAGTAGTATAACTTGAAATCCAATCAACTATTTATGTATACCAAGTAATAATGCTCTTTGGAAAACTTTGAAACACTTCTTAGCAACTTCAGAAAAATGACTTTGAAAGTTTGAGTGCAAGTTGCAAAAAGTATAGAGAAATAACTTCATAATAAGTTTAAGAGCTTTTTGGAAATTGTATAAGAGTTGTGTGTTGTTGTGTGTTTGTGTTGTGAGAGTTAGAGCCTTTATATAGACTTTCCAAACACCCATGGTGCCTTTTTGAAAGTGTAGGAGTTGTTTGAAGTGAAGAGATTTCGTTTGGAATGAAAATATTTCATTTTGAAATCTGAAATCTGATGCAACAGCTCTCAGTAATCGAATACTAACAGTGGGTAATCGATTACCCAAACTCTATGTCCATTGTTCTTTTAAAAAAGAATTAGAGTAATCAATTACACCAATTTGGGTAATCGGTTACTCAACTTTTTCAAAACTGGTAATCTGTTACTCAAAGACAGTAATGGATTACTCTGGACAGTTTTAAGTTGGATAACT
>NC_032014.1:14675509-14696059 GCF_001865875.1 Lupinus angustifolius | reverse complement strand
GTTTGAGCATTACTACTTTGCATAACAAGGAGTTTTAGGATAGAAGTACCTATAGAGACTTAATCTAATTGTCTTGAAGCTTTAATATTCTTTGTCTTCATAAGTATTCTTCCTTTTCTTCTTTTTGGTGATGTTGGTGTCTTCATCAAAACCTTGCCAAGGTCAGGAGCAAAGATCTTCTTCAGCTAAAGAAGTCAACTCTCGTTAGGTGGCTCCCAGATTCTCCTGTGCTGACAAGGCAACCTCTCGAGCATCTCTGAGTTGGAGTGACATGGTGGAGAGTTGTTTAGTCCCCGCAAGATTCTGCCCTTCCAAGCTCTTCAGGGCTTCAACATATTGTTCTTTATGTTCCTGAAGCTTGCTTGAATACTGCTCCTGAAGGTTGGCTAGAGCTTCTTCACCGACCCGGGTGGCAAGCAGTCCTTCACCCTCAAGATACTTAGCCACTGAAGCAGCCAAGACTCTGGACCAGTGGCTAGGACCACTCTCTCAACCTTTTGGGTCACCAGATAGAATACCACCAATGTTTTCGATCCCTACGTGTTTTAGTTTCTCGAGTGATGTTCCTTCATGGATAACAGCCACAAGACTTGATATTTTATACTATCCTAGGGGCATACAGCCTAAGGAAACATCTGTACTTAATCCACACATGATATCATTTGGTTAAGTACGGATTTCTAACAAAAATAGAAATAACTCCCAAGTTTTGAGGTAGTTGGGAGATCTGGGTGCCATATTCGGACACCACTATATCATGATGTATTCTCTCTCACCTTGGGTTGTAGCGTAGTTGATCTCCTTTACATGAATGCGTAGGTTTTCCGACTTCGAACGCCTCGAAATTAAACACAAAAACTAATCAGTGATTCGCGAGTTAAATCATTCACTTATTAACTCTACGACACAAACATCGTTCTAATCTATTTCAAGAGTATCTGAGACACTCATCCATTCAGTCCAAGACTTATATTCCCGAACAAATCATTTATGCTGAAGAGTCTCGTTCCCGATTCCTTTCGGTTCATGATCATTTCAACACCTTTTTACAAGGGTTGATCTCATGCTCAAAACGATATTTCAAATCAAACATCCTTAATTTCATCACCATCTCTTTTCATCAAAATCAACACGCGCATATATTTTAAATTCTAAAACAACCCCATGAACAACAATATTTCATGGTTTCAAAACAACGATTTCTAAATTCATAACGAATTTAGTGTTTAGTGTGAAGCCAAGGGTTCCAAAAGTAAATGGAACGTCTTAACGATAAATGAAGGGTTTAAGGAATTTAGTGTGAAGATGAGTATTTTCGCTTGCTTGCCACACAAGTTTCACTGGGAAAATGAAGTGACTTCTTCAGAAAAATATTCACGATGATACCATGCTCGAGTGTTTTTGGTTAATATTCGGCTGGATATAAAATCTTCCAATTACGCTTAGAATTTTGGAATACCAGTGATAAATATTTAGAACTGCGTTTTGGACAAACTTGATGTCTATCTTGACTCGAAATAATATTTTGAAGCCAATGGCGTAATCAGAATTTGATTCCGAACTACGAAACTCAAAACACGTTATCGGACCGAATTCGGGCGAATTTGGACCCGACAGCAGTCCAAAAACTTTCCGTTACAGAAAATTATGAAACTTTAGCACAACATAGGAATTCACAAACCAAGACTAACATTCAACTACGGTTTATCCTAATTCATTAACGATTAATTTCTAAAATTATTTTTTGTTCAAAATAAATAGTTAAAATATATACATCGAAATTCATGGTGTTACAAGCAACACCAGCAGGAGAAGGTTCCTTAGCAGTCAAGTCGACCGACTGACTTGAGGTCGACCTATAAGGTATGGTAAGATTGGGTTCCGGATGGGAGAGGAGAGTCTCCCCCAAATCAGCAGGATTCCCGCCCTCCCTCTAAGGGGTGGCAACCCCTTATAAGGGCCTTCAAACCGGGAGGGTGAGTTGTGCCTCGCCCTCTTGTTGGCCTAAGAATTCTTCCTCTTCTACATAGCCCGTTTTAGGTGTTTGCTTCAATCTACCTGGTCGCCCATAGCCGTTGCTGAAAAAGCCAAGAAAAACAAGTCAAATAGTAAATATATTAATCACTAAAAGATATGAAGGCACTTATGGTCAGGTACCTACCGATCGATTCCTTGAATGCTTGATCACCCTAACAATTGATGGCCCTCCCCTCCTCGATCCAGGCCAGCATCACATCCGCCACCTCCTTTTCCTAGTCGTCGAGTTGTTTGTAAGAGAAACTAGAGGAGTCGGTGAACTTCTCATGAATGCCATCACTCCAAGAAAATGGGAAGATGGGTAGACTGTCGGGGCCGAATGCCCAGATATGGCAGGATCCTCGAGCCTCTACCCGTAAAAGGTCGGTCTTCCATTTCTTTACAGATCCTTCAAAAGGATGGAAGAGAGCACGACCATTCTTGGACTAAAGAGACATCCATTCTCAATAGCCTTCCTTGTTCTCGTCTTTGTTTGTATTGTGGGTCACCCAGAACATCCAGAAAAACAATTGGATGGTGCAAGGTCGCTCCATGACGTTACAAAAAATCTTGAACAACTGAATGAAGCCTCAGAATTCGGATGCAATTGGAAAGGGGCCACCAGGAGATGTTGCAGCACCTCAACGTACAACCCTTCAAAAGGGATTTTCACCCTAATCCGCCGACAAACATATTCGTACATATAAAAACTTCACCAATTTTGATTTTCGAGGAGTATGTTTTGGCAGACCTGTTCTTGATCACTAGCGGTATACCAAAGGATGTCGTTCGCCAGGTGGGTAAGCATGTCCACAATGGGACACCCAAGCAGGAAGAAGAAAGTATGAGTAACTAAGACTTCGTGGTCAACCCATCAATATCTAGAGTTGGGGCCCGCCGTACTCTATGGATGGTGAACTGATCAGCACGGTCAACAAAATTCCTCCCCATGATTAACCTCTCACCAGAAGAAACGTCAAACTCCAAATTGCACATGTCATCCAAGACTAGACACCACTTATCATAGAAAGCTACCCGGTCCATCACAACAACACCACTCTCGACCTTTTTCCTCCTCAAATTACGTAATAAAGCCACTAATGAAAGTTGTTTCAGTCGACTACTTGCAGACCAACTATTACCTAGGGCAGAAGCGAGACAAGCTCGCCGACGGTGACAGGAAACCAACATAGTGAAAATGGGTGGAGATCTGGACATGATCTCCACCTCATCACAACTAGACTCCTCGCCGAGCATAGTAAGACCATAAATAATCTAATACAAGAAACAAAAAGAAAAGAAATTACCGACTAATGGAAGTCGGCAACTCTTGAAGAAATAGAAAGGATGATTAGCTGGACTCGGAAGCAGTGCAAGCCCGATAGGAGGCATTCTCTTTAGAAAGCAAAGTGAAACAGAATAAAGGGGATGAACCCTTATTTATAGGAAAATAATTGGACCCATGCCTCCCCCGAGGCCCAATCTGAGGACTCATCCTATCCATTCAAAACCACTTAGGACAATCCAATGGTGGCTCAAAAGCCGAAGCAAGGAATCCGAAACGAACCGACGCGTCTTTTGAACACTCAAGGTCCCCATTTGAAGCATTGTCAACCCTCCATGTGTCGGTCAAGGTCAGACCATCATCATGACCTAACCCTACGCCTAGGAGCTACTCGCATGGTCAGTCATAAAACCACAAGTTGACCCCGATCAGTGAGTCCAAACAAAACATACTTAGAATGATCGCTGGATAGCCCTCAGTGGCCTCTCGAACATTCTGAGTCTACCTGCACACCCAACTTAGGCCATACTGCTAGAGTGGGGAAAAATGTTCCACCCCGGGTAAACCGAATAGATGTTCACCCAAAATATCCCCTTCTCTAACCGGCTGAATTCGGGCAGGACTTACAGCAAGAATTATTAATACACCTCTACAAGCATCATTAATGCACATCTGGCTCGCCATTAATGTGTCACTAACATTCCATTTGCTACGCTACCTACCCCTCGATATATCGATAATAGCATACTTGTAGGGTGGTTAAGGACAACCTAATATACGCCTACCATACTCCTATAATATCCGTTCAATTACAACCAACAATGTCCAGATGTCACGTCAACCATCCCAAACTCTATAAATGGGAGGCTCTCATACATGAAGTATCATTAATAGCACTCTCTCTCATTTATTACTTACATTCATTACTCTCTAACCGGCTGAATTCGGGAAGGACTTACTATAAGCATCATTAATACACCTCTACAAGCATCACTAATGCACATCTGACTCACCATTAATGTGTCGCTAACATTCCACTTGCTACGCTACATGCCCCTTATATATCGACAATAGTAGGCATGTAGGATGGTTAAGGACAACCTAATATACGCCTTCCATACTCCTATAATATTTGTTGAATTACAACCAACAATATCCAGATGCCACGTCAACCATCACAAACTCTATAAATAAGAGGCTCTCATACATGAAGTATCATTAATAGCACACTCTCTCATTTATTACTTACATTCATTAATCTCTACTTTATTCTATCTCATATTTACTCTCAATCACTCTCATTAAGTTTCATGCTGACTTGATCATTGGAAAACCTTTTTAGATACCTCCACCAGCGAGTTCAATCTTCGTTCTGACCAGTCTCTAGAAACAAGCTACTCAACCAATTTCCTAATTTCGACCATATCTGATCAACACTAAAGAACAAGATTAAAATTTTCATATAAATAGGACTTAAATGACATGATAACCTATATGCCAAGTGAAATGCAATTTCTCTTCCATTACTCTCTCAATTTCTTCTCCTACTTTTTCTTCTCAAATCTTCTACTAGTCTTAGTATTATATGATGGCAACGAGCACGGGCGAGCACGAATAGTAGCTACTCGCTACCTGTTTCAAAATAGGAGAGCATTACTATTACATGCCTGTACGCATACGGGTACCCATGTGCGGGTCTTTTGTAGGTATTTTTGGATACCGTAGGTAAAACAAGTACCTGTGGGTTTCCTATATTACAAACAATTTTCTAATTTCCTACTTTTATTATTTTTCAAATGAGATGAAACTTAATTACTTTTGTGCATTTTGATTGAATATTTGGCAAAAGTGCTAAATCTATTGATGATTTCTATTTATGTGATTTGTTGTTACCATTTCCTTAACAAAAATTATACATTTTCTTTGCAAGTCATGTGTATTTTTATACATGTAATAATAGTTGTAGGATGTTTCACCACCAAATTCAATAAAAGATGTAAATAAGGTAAAAAATGTGTAAATAAAGTAAAAGGAAAAGATGCACATAATGTCATGAATGTTAGGATAACGTACTTTTTATTTTAATTAAATATAATACAGTAATCATATAAATAACGGGTACTCGCGGGCACAAATATTATAATATCAATACTCACCTGTATGTACTACGAGTATTTTTAAAATCTCGTTTGTAAAACCTGCGGGTATCCATCTGTGACCCGTACCCGTGCTCGTATGGGTTTTATCCGTAGATACATGCGAGTACAGGTTTTTTTGCCATCCCTAGTATTATTTACTTCACAATAATATTCAATTTATTATTTATTACTTAATGTTATTTTTATATTTTTTTGTATTTTAAAAGCATTTTCTCACTTTATAGATCAGAATTAATCCATTTTGGAGGCATGATTGTCCTCCAGATCCTATTATTAGGAATCAAATTTTTTGACTTTTTAGTCTATATTAGAATCTAATGATATTTTTTATCATTAGATCAATGTCTTATTGATTATTTTTACAGGGTTTAAAATATATATACTGACAATGTCAAGTTTTTTACACTATCGACATATCATCAATATTAATTTATATTATTTTGTTTGATGGTCAATAAAAGTTAACAAATCAACGGTTGATGATATGCTGACAATGTAAAAAAAATATTTACACTATCAGTATATACATATTATTTACATTTTATATTGATACAATCATATATCAATTTTTTGGTACATTCATATATCAATTTGTTAATATATTTTCTTTGCATAAAAAATGAAAATCGGACAACAAATTCTTTAATTTACAAAGTGGATCCAAACACAAGTAAGTTTTTTAAACTCATTCCCATCTCATTTATCAATTATAATTATCAATTACTAGCATGTTGACATGCACTGTCGTGTCTGCCAATCCGCTTTCCTATCACTTATAATGTATAGTTTGTATGTCATAAATGTCAAGTATAATATTTTATGTTAAATATTTGTAATCTACGGTTGAATTTATTCAAATTGTGTAATGTTCAATTTAGAAAATTGAACATTCATGTTCTACATTCAAAACCGATAGTTATAATGTAAGAAAAAATATTTAACCAAATAATATGGAACATATATTGGTTGGAGAGGAACATTGAGTTATATATGGTTTTTTAGTAAAAATTAGAAAATAGTGAGGACAAAATAGGGAGAACCACAAATTACACCAATGGTGGGTGGTTATTTTGGGAAAAAATGGTGGGTGGTTATTTTGGGTTTTCCCTTTATAAGTAGTATAGATATTACATGGATATCTAATTATTATTTACTCACTAATTTATGTACCTTATATAAAAAAATAATGCAAGATGCGTTCGGTGTGTGTGACCGTGAGTGAAACACCTTCTTCTTCTTCCATCATTTGCAGTGAGATGCAATTTCGCTTCATTACCTGCGACCACACATACATATCGTGATTCCTCCTCACTCTCCTTCAATTACTCGCGAAAAATCTACAATTTATCGTCGGATTCGGTATTTTTTCTTCTTTCACGTTTTTGTCGCATTTTAGATGATTTATCTCTCCCGAATTTATCAAATTTTGATTCTGGTTAGGTTTATTCCCTTTTATGGTTGTCTATATATTCTAGTTGATTATTTTTGTTAAATTGTTTAAGTTGAATTCGGACATTTACAGTTCAGACCAATTGCTAGGGTTTATCTCGTTTTTATTTTGTTCGTGCTTTAAATGCTCTAATTTCAGATCAACTTAAACCAACGCAGTTTTTTAGGTTGGATTTCTAGTAATGTTATCATGTTTTGAATGGTTGGTTGTGCTTATTTTTTCAATCTAGTATGGTTGAAAGAGAAAACAACAATGTGAATGGCATTTATTCTGAAAATGACCCTTTTGTTACATAGAGTTTGACGATTTGGATTAACAAGCTTAAGAAGCTGCAGAGCTTGGTATTGATTATTGCAAATAATTCTATGTAATGCCACAATTGTTTTGATTGTGTAGTTCTTTCTGCTTTTGGTGACCTTCTTTTAAGAATTTATCGCATATTTTGATGTATTTTGTGTTAGCTGATGGCACATTTACATACGAGGTTTGTTATGATAGTAGACTCTTGAAATTCATTGCCGTGGATTTCTCTTATTCTGATTGCTTAAAATTGTGTCAAGGGGGTAATGGACTTAATTCAGTTTGGTGGGGTACTGGGTTAACTTTTCAGTTTAGATACTGCTTTGGAAATGATTACAAGACTACAAGTATTATTGGTTCAAGAGGGTTTTCTTTTAAATGAATTTCTAAGAGATTAAACTGGACATGTTGAAACATTCCATTGGATGAGTGGACACACTAAAGAAGATATGTTTAAGAATGAACGCTTTAAATGGAAAGTTGGAGTAACGCCTAGTATAGAAAGATGGTAGAATCTTGTACATGTCCGGAAAGACCTCTAAAAGGCCCAATAAGGAGAAAAATCATATGGAGGGTAGCCCAATTACTAGAGCCAAAGGGAGACCAAGAAAATTCTAGTCGAATTATTAACAAGGATTTATATGTTTATGACGTGTCTATAAACATGATTTATGATAGAATATTTTGAATTTATATATATGTGCTTACCAGTCTATGACATCAAGTACCTGTCTCAGTTTTTTGTTTAGTGATTTTCAATATTCAATGGTTTGTTAATTTTTATTGACTGATTTTCAGTCTTCAATAGTATTTTAAGAACAAATCAATCAAGGGGGACTATGCAGTAGCACCTAAATTTTGGAGACATACCAGGGTGCACATTTTGTTTGCAGGAGTATTTGATTTAAAACAATGGGGCAACATCACCATGGCATAGATTACATTGATTTCTTCAGTTGCCATTTTATATCTTATTAACCATCCTACCTTCAACATACATGATATTAAGTTTATAGCTTGGTGAGGTTTTCATATTTTATACGTTTATAGTGATTTTCTTGTTTCTTTCATGTAGAGAGCAATTATTTTTTTGTTATTTTCCTCTGATCCACAGTGTGCTTCATTGTTTAATTGTTTGGTTTGAGTTGTTACTTATATTTTCATTGAATGGTTCACGACTAAATCTTAGTTGGTGTTTGCCATTTGTCAACACCCAAATAGGCAGGTACAATTGGGCATGTTCAATATAGTCTGTATTTGGTAGTCATTCAAATTTGAAAAACTGCTTTTACTTGATTTTTTCAGTCCAAATTAGTTCAATAAAAATCTACTAGGGAAATATTATTAAGTACAAACAGTACTTCATACTTTCTATGCGACTAGAGTTACTGTAAGTCTGTAACACTCTTATGCCCACATTTATCTTTTACCCTCTGTGATTTATCATTTATGTTAAATGCTTAAGCTTCTTATTTGTTTGGTCTCTCTTAACTCCATCTTAGTTAGTTCTTTGGCTTGTTGTACTGAATAGGAGGCCTTGTTATATTATAAGTTGGTTTTGAATTAACCATGTGGATCATGTTTCCTAATTTCTCATTTGTTTTCTCCCTACATATAACAAATAATACTTGATACTAACTAGTTCAAAATCAAATTCTAAGCAAATTAAACATATTTTAGGGCTAGTTCAAACGTTATAGATTCAAGTAATTTAATTTGAACAGTTAAAACCCATTTTCTAGTTTGCAAAACATCCCTTTTAAGTATTTTGTGAGGTCTGAGCAGAAACTGGACCTCTAATAATGGGTTACACTGCATACTATATCTCACCTTTCTAGGGTAAGTCGCTTGATGCAGTGGCATGATTTATTAGTTATCATTTGGAAAGTCACAGCTTGTGGAATTTAAGTAGTTGTTATCCACTTGTAATTTTATTTAGGAACCTACTGTAGACTTTAGTTGCTAATTCAGTTTAAAGAACAGAAGATAATTTCTATACTTTTTCAGTATTATCAATTTAATGATGTCTATCTGGTACATTGTTCAGGTGTTGCCATATTATGGGTGAGTTCACAATCCAGATTAGCAATGACCTTGTTAATAAACTTGTTGATGATACGGTGCCAAAGAAGAAAGCGAGAAGAACTAGACGTAAGGTAGCTAGGGAGCCTGAAAAGCCTCAATCTGATTTAAGTCAGAACCAAATATCAGATGGATCTGGAAAGCTTGAGAGTGCAACTCCTCAAGTGTGGCCAGTGCAGCCGTCTTTGATTCTACCTGCAACTCTGCCTATGCAACCGGCCCATTCGGACTTAGAAAGCATTCGGTCTGTACTTCAGGAAAGTGAGAAGGTTGTGGAAAGATTGAAGAAGCAAGAGGAGAACATGCTGCAAGAAGTAACCCAAAAGGCAAAGGATCTTCATGATAAAGAGTATAAACTTCCAAACCCAAAGCCTGAGCCTTGCATGGCTGAGAGGGTCGCTTCCTTAACATGTTACAAGGAACATATTAAGGACCCTTTGAAATGTGCTACTTTTGTTACCAATTTCGCAGAATGCCTGCGTCGGTTTGGCCGTGTATCGGACAAGTAAGTCATACTGAGAAGTGGTTGACAAGGAAAACACAAATAAGCTAGTTTATCTAGAGACTGATGAAAAATTCATGGTGTTATTGCCAATTTTGTTTAGTCTTTGGTTCCACCATTAAACTTTGCTTTTGAGAACTGAGAATAAGTGACATTCTGTGTTTGGAATTTGAACATATTCTATTTTTGGGCACCCTAATTGCTGCTTGGGAACTTTGTGTTTTGGATTTTGAATATTGAGTTTTTACATATTACTGCTCTCACAACGAGAAATTATATGTTGATCACTATAGATGTACCTATATCATTTAGTACTGTTGTTTACTACTAGTTAAATTTATTTTAAGTTACTCAAAATTAATGTTAATGAGGCACCTTGGACCATTCATCCCTACTCATCTAGTTATTTTAACTGATTCAAACTAAAATCGCAAGCCAATAAAAAAATTATTAAAATTTCATTTTTATGTTTTTTGACTGCACTTCCAACCTGAGTATGATACTTTATATATTAATTATACTATGTAATTACATATTTCAATTTTTTATTTATATGATTTATTTTTTTATTTTTTATGTAGACAGGTTATTTCTATACCAATGGAATTAGTTTCATTACTTGTTAATGTTATCATCAATCATTGAAACCTAACTACTTAATAGGATGATAGATATATGATAGTAAGCTGTTACGTGGGTTCTTAAAATACACAATATGGTTCAAATGCATTATACAATTTTATATGTAATATTTAATATTTAGAATATTTGACAAGAGGTATGTTCATCCGTCACGAATACTTAACTAATGATCAGAATTTATAAAAATATGCTCGTAATCATAATAAGATAGTTCAATTTCTACTCATCATACCATATTCTTTAATAAAGTTCATGTTGAATTGTCAATCAAAACATTACTAAATAGAGTTTAAACGAAGTTTCAATTTTATATGGTAGCATACAATTCAAAAAACATACTTACTAAAATATAGTCTGACATAGAGGAAAAATGGGTCGAATTATTGTATGAAGTCCTAGCTTAATGTATTGAAAAGGTATCCAAAATGCATCACATGACAAATATTTAAATCAATAAATAATAGAAAATCAAGATATCATACACATATCAATACAAGATATAGATATGACATCAGATATTTACATATTGAATATAGTAAAAACACATTTTTTTTCTATCATTTTTATATCTTATAAGTTTGGTTCCTCAAAAAATAATTTTAAATATATGTCAAATTAATCATTTTAGGATATCTCATAACACACTTTAGGAACCAATTTGTGCATAAAAATGACTGATTAAAATTTTGGGAAAACATTTTAAGTTGTTCAAATTTTAAGAGACCAAATTAGTATAATAAAAAATATGAAAAACTAGGATGACAAAACCCATCGCATATAAACTCTTGTCCAGATTAGTTAAATGTTCCCTTTGCCTGCTTTCAAAGGAACCCATATGAACCTTCTATCCTAGATATTATCATCAAATAAATCCACGTGGCATACTCTCTCTCCCACCACTTCACCTCCTATAGTCCTACTTCATTAATATATATCACTTATTATTTACTCCCTTCAATCTCAAGAAACCACCATGACTCTCTTCTCAACTTTTTTCCATAACATAAACGATTCATTTTCTTATACAAACCTCCTTCCCTTATTGCTCATTTTAACAATCACTCTCTACTCATGCCTTTCCTTTTTTAAACCCAAAGCCCATAAAAATCTCCCACCAGGCCCACCGGGCCTCCCGTTTTTCGGGAACCTTCTATCCCTAGACCCCGAACTCCACTCTTATTTTGCCGCTCTGGCCCGAACCCACGGCCCGGTTCTAAAACTCCGGCTCGGAGGAAAACTCGGAATAATAATAACTTCCCCTTCCGCGGCCCGCCAAGTTTTAAAAGACCACGACACCGTTTTCGCCAACCGTGACGTCCCCGCCGCGGGCCGGGCCGCCACGTACGGCGGAAAAGATATCACTTGGACACCGTACGGGCCAGAATGGAGGATGTTGAGGAAAGTTTGCGTGCTCAAGATGCTGAGCAACACAACGTTGGACTCATTCTACGATCTCAGAAGAAACGAGGTTCGGAAAATGGTGGGCTTTATTTTGGGCCGGGCGGGATTGAAAGTGAATATAGGGGAGCAGGGCTTTCTGACGCAGCTGAACGTGATAACGAATATGATGTGGGGAGGGGCGGTGGAAGGGGCGGAGAGGGAGAGGTTTGGGGCGGTGTTTAGGAAGATGGTGGCGGAGATGACGGCGCTGTTGGGGAAACCGAATGTGTCAGATTTTTTTAGCGGGTTGGCCCGGTTCGATTTGCAAAGTGTGGAGAAAGAGATGAAGAAGTTGGTGGTGAAGTTTGATGAGATATTTGAGAAGATGATTGGTGAAAGGGGTAAGATAGAAAAAGAAGGGGAAGTAAAGAAGGATTTTTTGCAATTTTTGTTGAATATGAAAGACGAAGCTGATTCCAAAACAACATTCACCATTACCCATATCAAGGCCTTGCTCATGGTATGTTGATAACTTGATATTTTCATTTTCGTTTCCTAGTCGAGTTTTAGAGTTTTAAAGTAAAAAAGAAGACTTCACAGTCTATTCATTTTACTTCCTAAAACAAGCAAACAAAGTCTTAAATACTAACATTTTTTTCTTTCAATATTTTTTTTTCAAATCCAATAGTATTTTTAATTCTGCTTGATTTTTGGATACATTATTTTATGATGCGTGCGGAAATAAAAGATGTAAAATAATTATGGAGTAGAATAATTTGATTTGTTTAGGATAAGTTATCATGCTTGACTGGCACCACCGTCCTTTTCACCAACCTCTACCACATCTCCTTTGACCATAGCACACAATGGTTAAGGTGTTAGGGTTGTTACCATAGCGGTGGTCGTGTTTAACATCAACAATGATGTGAGAAGGGACAAAGAAGTCAGCGATTGTAATAGTGGTAGACGCCCAACAAGGAAGGGCTCACTATAGGTTTGATAATGGTAGTGGTGGAGCTTGAAGGTGACATAGGTTTGATTAGTGCAAAAAACCAGTTGAATCAGAGCTCAACTCAGTTCAGTTTGATAATGATTTACTTGACTTTAGTTCGAAACGAGTTATATTTCCAGCTCAATCGATGATCATGTATTTAATATATATCAAATTAAAAAATTTGTACATATATACATATGGTATATATATATGTATACACGTATATATTTGTGTATATCTATATATATTTAGATAAGTTTATCAAGTTGAGTTTTAAATGAATGTCAAATTGGTTTGGGTAATAGTGCTCACTTGTAGTAAAAAGAACCTTGGTGTGGATATCCTAAAAAATGTCAATTGTTTAGGATTTTTTCTTTTCTTTACCTAATTTGGACAAAATAAAAAAATCTCATAACTTTGAGAGAGTGTATTTGCTGAAGACTTTATCATAATCGGGTGTAAACATACCAAACCACGTACTAGATGCTTATTAGCTGGCCCTATGTTAAGTCAGTTTTTTTCCGTAAATATATTATATTAAAGTTTTTTAATATCTAAAAGATATTTGGGCATTAAGATAATATCATTAACATCTAAAAACACATTCAACTTCATAGGCCGAGCTTTAGATTTTTCTAAACGCTTATTAAGCCTCATCTATTTAATCATGTTATATATTAATATTTATATCATATTATTTTAATGTAACTAATATTATTATGTATCAAATTTTAATATAAATTTTAATTAATGATGTTATATGAACTTAATTAAAGAATATATCTCAGCATACTTAAAAGCATATAACTTTTAAATAGACTTACACTAGCACTTTTAAACAGGTAAAGTTTATGTTTTAATTCTTTTTTAAACAAGCAAATAGAACAAGCCCTAACTACTATATGTATAGGTTAAATTCCTTGAAGTCAAAGTCTAACCTTAATTTTTTCACTCCTAATCATAGTCATTTACATGCACTTTTATGAGTACAATAACAGTTAATTATACTTGAGTGAGAAAATATTAAAGTAGGAAATAGATTAGATTAAAGTTATTATGATTAACAATGAGGGGGTTAAGTTTTTTTGTAAATAAAAGAATGGTTCTTTAATTTGAGGTAAAACTGGCTAGTTCTAAGATAAGAAAAGGAGTTAGTTTAATTTGAATAATTTTTATTTTCAAAACCCAACCAAGTAAAACCATTATTAAAGAGCTATAAAAGAAAGAAAAGAAAAGTGGACACATAAATTGAAGACTTTTGTGGCTAAACAGGACATGGTGGTGGGTGGATCAGACACATCATCCAACACAGTTGAGTTTGCAATGGCAGAAATGATGTACAAGCCAGAAGTAATGAAGAGAGTCCAAGATGAACTAGAAGCTATAGTTGGCAAAGACAACATAGTAGAAGAATCACACATTCCTAAGTTGTCTTACTTACATGCTGTAATGAAAGAAGTTCTTAGGTTGCACCCTGTGCTTCCACTTCTAGTTCCTCATTGCCCAAGTGAAACAACCATTGTGGAAGGTTACACAATTCCAAAGGGTTCAAGGGTCTTTGTGAATGTTTGGGCTATACATAGAGACCCTTCCATTTGGGAGAAACCATTAGAATTTGATCCTACAAGGTTCTTAGATACCAAATGGGATTTCAGTGGGAATGACTTTAACTATTTCCCTTTTGGGTCTGGAAGAAGAATTTGTGCTGGGATAGCAATGGCTGAGAGATCAGTTTTATATTTTCTGGCTACACTTGTGCACTCATTTGATTGGACTATACCCCAAGATGAGAAGTTTGATGTGTCAGAGAAATTTGGTATTGTTCTTAAAAAGAAAGTGCCTCTAGTTGCTATCCCTACCCCAAGATTGACTAATCTTGATTTATATAAATAGAATTGGATACAATATCTCATTATTTCATCATGATTAAGGCAATATTTATGCAACTCAAAATGCTCCTTTAATCATTTAAGTTTTATGTATCAAGTTGATTGAGATGTAATGCATATAATTCATCACTATCAATGAATACTTTAACTTTCAATATTCTGGTTTCTGGATTATTGATGTGATTAGTTTTTTTTTTTTTTTGCTTTCACAGCATCATGCATTCTCTTTTAAATGTGGAGTATTTTTTGTCTTAACTAAAGATGACGCTTACTTTATGGGCAATAAACTAATTCATTTTGTAGTGTATGATTATGTGTTTCAGGAATTAAATATTGGTCATTGACCTTGTACAATACATGCAAATCATCTTGACCTTTAAACAATTGGATCAACTTAATGTGATAAATGGAAATTTATATCAGTTTTGTTTGAAACATATTGAGATGGCTAAAATAGCTCAAATTCTACCAAGTCTTCAAAGTTTAGTTGAGACAAAACCATTATAAATCAATTACAACCAGAAAAGTGACAGGTAAACCATAAATGAATCTAAACATAATGATATATTACATAATAGTGTATAATTTCATTAGCTTAATTTGTGTAATTAAAAGCACTAACATCATGCAAAAAAAATCTCTTTCAAACCTTATATAAAAAACAATTGCCCTTATGTATAAGTATTGTAATTTGCATATATTTATTGATAACGTAAGAGTTATATATATAGTTATTGTATTATCTATCATTCATAATTAATTTTTAGACTCTTCAAGAAAGTAATACATATGAATGATAAATAATATATTAAATATGTATAAATTTTTACATGTACAACCACATTACATTCATGACATAAACCAAAGCATCTTAATGAATGACCTAGCCCGTTGAAAATCTATAAGGTCAACCTTATGCATGATGCAATAACTTACATTCATGCAAGAACTTGCTATCACGTTAGTTGATGATGCACCTTCCTTAATTCTATATTGTGGGGTTTTAATTTTCTTAGAGTCATAAGTTTCTTATTTGTCGATATATATTTTAGGGCCTGATATTTATGCATTGTTATTATAAAGATTTATATACAATTATTATATCATCTACTATTCATTTTGATTATTTTTTAAAAGTCAATATTAATTAAATATGAATGGTAAATAATGCAATAACAATATATGTAATTCATATATTATTAATGAATATACTTTTTCTTATATATTCTTATTGCGTCGCCTTGTGATGTTGTTTTCTGCAATGGATAGGAAATTAAATACTCCAACAATCCCTAACCGCAAATGACTAAACTTGATAATTATATATATTTGGTGATGAGTATTGAGTGGTTTTATTTTAACAATGCAGTAACCAAGGCTAAAACAAAATACATATATACTTCGTCAAAACAAAACAAAAGTCATAGACGAATATCATTGGGAAACACCAGATTTCTTCAAATATATTGATAGGGTTTAGGTTTAAAAGTTTTTATCATTAATTAGTTGAGTTATAATGATAAAGTTGTTGTTAAGTGACTATGAGATCACAAGTTCAAATCTCCCCTTACCAATTAAGATTGTGTAAATCTACCCTCCCTAAAACTTACTAAGTGAGAATTTCGTGCATAGATCATCAATTTTTAGTTGAACTAGAACTCATTTCAGCAATCATTAAATATTAAAAATCAATTATCAACCGAAGAAGGATGATACCTTCTTTTTTTAGTAACCAATGCATGGATCCCTCCATTCAACATGCCGGACTATTTTCGGAGTAAGACTCATCTCCATTAATGAAAAAACAAGTTATATTTTGTACTGTATTTTTAATGCCAAAATTGTAATGTTAATAAAAATTAAATGTCATTGTCTTTTAATTTTTTAGTACATTTTTCCATAACTTGTCTCTCTAATAATGGAAAGAAGCCTAACTCATTTTCGGGACAGAAAAAGAAGAAGCACTGAAGCAACATGGTTATCAATTTGGTTTGCAATCATCTGGTGCATCAACCTATACAGGAATAGAAATGTAGATTTTGGTAAACTGAATTAATCATTTCAATACAGTACTTGGAGTTGGATAAGGCTCAAATTTATGGGAGCTAGCTTGTTCTTTATTTTATGTATCAATGATTCTCTAGCTTGCATCCAACAATGTAACTAACGTTAAATGCTGTACAGGTTGGGTATCCCTCATACTCTTTATGATAAAAGTACTTTTTGTTGACAAAAAAATTGAAGGCAAATTAGTAATCAAAAGTTGGTAAGTTTAAATCCTAAAAGTAATCTCTTTATTTAACGAATGTCTCTCTACTTATTTATGGGATAAAACACATATATATACACTCTCTTCATTGATAAAATGAGATAAGATTGCTTATATCTCTACTATTAGAGATACTTTACTAAATATGTTGACAGCCTTTTTATATACTGAGTACAAAATGTTTCTCCAATTTTAGGACCTTCAAACCTAACAATGCCGACTATTAATTAACTAATAGATAAAGATGATATATTTTCATTTATTGTCCTGCATTAAATAGGGTGTTACTTTTTGTTTTTAAAATTTTCTTTTATTTATGTGACAAATATGATTAGTCTATGTTAACATCCTCTCCATTATTACAGATAGAAGTATTAAAAAAAACAAATAGGAAAAAATATGATGGAATAATTTTACCCTTTAAATGCAATATAATAATAACTTTATTTCTAAGGACAGAATTATTTTTCAATGAGTCCGTTCTAAGACACTGTTCGAAACATAACATCTATGTCCACTAAGTAACGAGAGATAAAGTTTGACAGGCAAAGTTTACACCTCTAACAACTATAGGCTCCCATTCATCATAAATCTGCTGAATTCTGACTAAAGAAAATTGGGTGGGTCCTTTCTGATTTATCAATTTAATACCCATATATAATATTAGAGTACACGACCTAACTTTCAATTATAAAACAAGATATCTCATTTATGCTTGCTACGTGCAAAGCTAGCCTCGTTTCCAAGTATTGTACATTATCTTCTCAACTAAAAAATCCAACACTTTTTAACTTAACTAAATATGTTTCACATAAAGTAATTCTCTTAGAGTGGTTTTTAGTTATGATAATTTCAAATCTTCAAAATAACTTTTTCCCATAAGATTATATATACCTACTATATTTATATCAATTTTAAGAGTAACATTTGTTGAGAGAGATAGTCACACATTTCATAAAAGATTAATTCTTTATTCATAGGATAAAAAGATACATTTGGTAGTACCAAAAATATTATTTTTCAAACATCTTTTAATTAAATCCAATGAAAAATGTGTTTAAATGAAGGTACGCGTGAAGTACTATAATACTTATGACTTGTAAGCACCAAACGTGATTTAGGCCCAAGCACGATACCACCAATTTATACATAGCTTCATCGTGGAATCATTAAAAATGAGACGAACGTGGTTCCCTTAACGATGATAAGCGATAGTTATGCAATAGTTGACACTTACTCGTTGCCACCTTTTAACTAAGTAAATAAATTATTTCGTGTTATTTTAATATTTTTATATTGAAATATATATTAATGAAACTTTATTTAGTAAAAGTAAATATATTGTTAGAAACTTCAAGTAGGTGTACTGATGAGCTGAAAAACCCATATCGAAAATGAAGATATAATTTAGTTGTTATACAAATGGAAAAGACCATAACCTAATTATTCAATGTTTTGAATTAAGATGTGAGGAGAAGTTTATTTATTTGGTTTTTTACTTAGCGTATTTTTTTTATGAAGTATGATCCTTGGTTGATCTACAAGTGAGCCTATCATATGTTTCTAATACTATCTCATTCAATGTCTTGGGTCAATTACATATTCTTACATATATAAAAGAAAATTTAACAAAAATGACAACCTAATTAATTCAAGACAAGAAATAAAATACTATTAAGAATAAGTGATATCCGACTTTTTTGACAAGGCGGAGACAACTAAAATGTTTTATTAAAGCGGATGGTATGTTTGGATTGAGTATTTAGAGATAGAGTTGTTTAACCTTTGTTATTGAGCATTTTGACAAGACTTTTAGATTGTTCTAGATTGAAACTCCTTGGCAATTGAAATTGGATTGTGCTTCACACAATCACACTTACAAGTTACAAGGGGAAAAGAAGAAATTCAAGTGTAATTATTGGAGTCCAACATTGGTAAAGACTAAAGAATGGGAGATATAATAGACGCAAAGACATATTGACTTAAAGTTTTGAATCCATGTGTGATCTTGAAACCATTTATTGATGTTCTTTTTTTATCTATTAATTGCAGATTTCCTAATACTTTCATCTTCTCAATATTAGCATATTAGATTTAGAGTTATTCAAACTTCAATTTTTATATCCTCTTGAAATCATCATTTTGTTCGGTGTCTATATATGATGGGTATGAAAGAGACTATAAAAAAAAAAGTAAAACTTCAATAATCTCTCTTCCTTGAAAGGGAAAAAGTATTACATGGTTCAAGACGACATCCACACTCTCATCATTGATTTGGAATAACGTTATTTAATTTTAAATTATTAATACATCTTTAATAATAAGCATCGGTCGAAAGTATCCTGAACCATATAATAATTTCTTCTTAAAATATCTTTTATTATTCATTTATGCAAAACACTCTTGATGCACTCACCAATATATGCATCTTAACATCTCACTTAAATATATATACATAGTAAAGCCCAATTTACTAATTATATATACTTTTATATTATATATAAATATAAAATATGATATAACTACTATTATGAACTAATTTTTATTTTCCTATTTTATCCTTAATATTTTTTAATTTCTACAAAAAAATCATATAATCATATAACATTGATAAAATAATAAATAAATAAAAATTGAATACAAAAATTTGAACATAAAGTACACTCAATAAAAAAAAACATTCTAATTATTTAAAATAAAGTATATAATAATTGAATACTTAATATTATAAAATAAGAATGTGGGTCGACAAACACGAAGTGTCTATCAATACATTGGTATCTGTTGTGCAAGGACTCATATTCTGTAGATAACAACAATACAAGTTATGAGTGATAAGTGTGAAATTATACTACATTTGCATTGCATTTAACTTGCATTTTACGAAATAATTAGGACTTTAGGATTGTTTTTAGCTTTTATTTCTTTGTTCGGGTTGAGCGGGTGTTTTTAGCTATATTGTACAGTTTGGATGGATTAAAGCAAAAAAAGTAGAGATTGTGTGCAAGAAGATTGAATTCAGTGTTGAGCCTATGCGAAGAACAATTAAATGACCAAAAAAGTCATAAATGTTATATTATATTCCTATTTTTTAGATTTGTTTTGTTGGGCTTAGAATTTACACTTTTTTTACATTACAATTCTCTAATTTAGAATTTGAGATTCTCTTCTACATCATGAATGAGTAATCCCCTTTGTTTCTAAGATTAGGGCTATGCCTTTTACATTTAATAAATACTTGTTCTTACTTCTATTTCATTGAGTGTTGTGATTTGAATTATTAAACTGGGTTTTATTCGTGTTAGTTGTATGGCCAACAAATTACACATCTTAGATACATTGAGGAAGGACCGAGAGGTGAACCCAACTATCCGATCATTCAGTTATTCAAACTAGAATCCTAATTCACGAGAGTAGTATTAGGATTCTCGAGGGTTTCTAGAATTCACCTTGGGTTGCTACGAAGCGATTGGATAGAAAGATCCAAGTAAAAGATTTGATTGATAATCGTACCACGAGAGTAGGTGCGACTTCAATTGAGTACACGTGTCGGGACTCGAGAGAGGATGACACATATCAAAG
>NC_032014.1:14660951-14675409 GCF_001865875.1 Lupinus angustifolius | reverse complement strand
AAACAAGGATTTGCGAGTGTAAAGGCGGTAACCCTTATCCTGGGAACTCTTCCTAAATTAGATTTCAATCCCTTTTGATTATTTTCATAATTATTCTTGGCAATTGTTCTAAATTCAATTTTATTCCTTATTTGAGTTAATTATAAATTAGTTGTTATAATTAAAAGAGTTTTCCAGTCCTCGTGGGGTCGATATTTTATTACTTGACGACAAAATCGTGCACTTGCGATTTGCCCTATCAATTTTTGACGCTATTGTTAGAGACTGTGTCAAAATTTCTTTAATTCTCAATTAATTCATTACTTTAATCTAGTGTATTACGCGTTTTCCCTTTCCTTGGTACCTCTACAGGTTGCATATTTGGTTTATGCAAAGTTCAAATTACTATTCAGAGCCAGAAAGGACTTTTCGTAGAAGAAGAATGTAACAAAGAGAAAGAGCAAGAGAAAGACGTTCGCGTGTACAAACAATGGATGAACGAGATGAAAAACCACTTCGCGACTATGCAGCCCCTAATGCTCATAGTTCACGTCCTGGAATAATTCGCCCAGCTATTGAGCCAGAGAACTTTTCTTTGCCATCTACTCTTATCCAAATGGTGATGCAAAACCAATTTGGAGGTGGAGCTCATGAAGATCCTAATGCACATATTGATCAGTTCTTGGAATTATTTGAGACAATGAGGATTCATGGGGCTTCTGAAGATGCTATTCATCTCTACATGTTTCCATATTCCCTAAGAGACAGATCTAAGACGTGACTAAGGAATCAAAATACTGAAATTCAAGCAACATGGCGAACTTTGGAGGAGACTTTTCTCAACAAATCCTTTCCTCCTTCCAAAACTGTGCACTATAGACACCTCATCCAGAACATCAGTCAAAGGGATGTGGAGTCAATTGTTGAAGCTTGGGAAAGATTAAATGAGTTGATTGAAGTTTGCCCTCATCATGGTATTCCACCTTGGATGCTGGTTCAGAACATCTATAGTGGGCTAGACTTTCCATCATAACAACTATTAGACTCTTCAACAGGTGGTTCCTTTATGTGCAAATGAATTGATGTTACTTCAAAGATCATAGAGAATGTGGTTTATAATCATCATCAATGGGCGAATGAGAGGAGACACCATCCAAGAAGAGACTCTGGTGCATAATATTCAGGAAATCATATGTAGAAGGTAATTTCCACGCTGGAGAACCTTTCTCAAAGGTTTGGAAAGCTAGAAAAGTATCATGCTAATGCTATTGGGTCTACTGCAACATGTGAGGGGTGTGGAGCAAAATGACATGAGTGGTATGAATGCAAACACTTTACTGAACCTGAGCATGGAGCATTGACTAATGAAAAACCTGAATCATGCAACTACTATGACTACAAGCAGAGGAGCGAGCAACAATTCAACCCACCATACAAGAAAAACAATCCCAAACTATCTTGGAGGAGCAACAACACTCTAAATCATCAAAATCAGGATGGACTAGGTAACAGGAAACCTCCAATAAGGTTTCCACAAGTACAATCTTCTCCTATTGATCATACTCTTAAAACGTTAATGGAAAGTCAGGAAAAAATGCTTGCTAACCAAAATAAATTTCATGAAGATCAAGTCATGATTAATAAAAAAAATTCAAACATGCTCAATGACTTGAATTCTAAAATAGAAAACCTGACCATCCATGGTAAAATGCTGGAAACACGGATTGTCCAACAAGCTAGTAATCCTAATAGACAAATAGGGATGTTTCCAGGACAGCTAGAAAAAATCCTAATAATGAACATTGTAAAGCTGTCAAATTAAGGAGTGAAAAGGAACTAAGTGATATTCCTCAAATTAGAAAAAAATGCACAAGTGAAATAGGAACATACTGAGACACAACCCCCTGAATTGGAGCAAAATTTTGAAAAGATGTCTAAGTATGTAGCTCCACCACCATATGTACCACCAGTTCCTTTTCCCCAAAGATTAGCAAAGGAAAAATTAGAAAATAAATTTGGGAAATTTTTGGATATTCTTAAGAAATTATATATCAGCTTACCCTTCACTAAGGCACTGCATGAGATGCCTACATACACAAAATTTCTTAAGGATATTTTATCTAAAAAAGGAAGACTAGAGGATTATGAAACAATCGTTTTAACTGAAGAGTGCAGTGCTTTAATTCAAAATAAATTACCTCCTAAATTAAAAGATCCTGGTAGTTTTTCTATCCCATGTTTAATTGGAAACACTAGTTTTGATGACGCCTTATGTGACTTATGGGAAAGTGTGAGTCTCATGCCCTTATCTGTGTGCAAAAAGTTGGAAGTGGGCAAAGTAAAACCCACTACTATATCACTTCAAT
The DNA here is from genome assembly GCF_001865875.1 of Lupinus angustifolius. Classification (NCBI taxonomy): domain Eukaryota; kingdom Viridiplantae; phylum Streptophyta; class Magnoliopsida; order Fabales; family Fabaceae; genus Lupinus; species Lupinus angustifolius. Next base: position 14,673,064 of record NC_032014.1, on the reverse strand, counting down.
TAGCAGATAGGTCAGTTAAATTCCCTATAGGCATCTTGGAGGATGTCCCTATCAAAGTTGAAAAAAATTTCATTCCAGCAGATTTTGTAATACTAGAGTGGAAGAGGATTCACAAATCCCAATCATATTAGGTAGACCCTTTTTGGCTACTGTTGGTGCTATAATTGATGTAAAGAATGGAAAACTTTCCCTAAGCATATGGGATGAAAAGGTTGAATTTGATATTGCTAAATCTATTAAACAACCTTCTCTTGATGATTTATGTTTCAGGGTTGATATGCTTAACCAAGTTGTGAAAGAGGAAGCAGTTAGAGTGCAATCTAAGGATCCCTTAGAGGGATGCATAGTAGATGGTGACACTTTGGACGTTGATGAGGAAGTGGCTGAGGTTATTGAATTTTTGAATGCAAGCCCAACACTTCCTCACAACCCGCAAGATGAGACCTTGAAGGTAATGCCCAAATCTGAAGATTGGGAGGAGGGAAAAACACCTAAAATTGAATTAAAAACACTCCCCTCCACCCTCAGATATGAATTTCTTGGATCTAATTCATCTTATCCAGTTGTTGTTAATGCTAAATTAAATAAATTGAAAACTGAAAAATTGCTAAGGGCCCTAAGAATGCACAGGAAGGTAATAGGATACACATTGGATGATATAAAAGGTATAAATCCTTCTTTTTGCATGCATAGAATTTTCATGGAACCTAACCATAAAACTTCAATTGAAAATCAGAGGAGACTAAATCCTAATATGAAAGAAGTGGTTAGGAAAGAAGTGCTGAAATGTTTAGATGATGGGGGTAATATATCCTATATATGATAGTGAATGGGTGAGCCCAGTTCATATGATTTCTAAAAAGGGAGGATTGACTGTTGTGAAAAATGAGAAAAAATAAACTAATACCAACTAGAATAGTCACATGTTGGAGAATGTGCACTGATTATAGAAAATTAAACATAGACACTAGGAAAGATCACTTCACTCTCCCATTCATTGATCAAATGCTTGAAAGGCTTGCTACACATGAATATTTCTGCTATTTAGATAGGTACTCAAGATTTCATCAAATCCCCATTCACCCTGAAGACCAACAGAAAACTACTTTCACATGTCCTTATGGAACCTTTGCCTATAGGAGAATTCCTTTTGGGCTATGTAATGCTCCAACCAATTTTCAAAGATGCATGACTGCAATATCTTCTGATTTTATAGAAAACATAATTGAAGTTTTTATGGATGATTTTTCTGTTTATGGACTTTCATTTGATGACTGCTTAACAAATTTGAAAAAAATATTGTACAGATGTGAGGAAGTGAATCTTGTATTAAATTGGAGAAAATGTCACTTCATGGTGTGCGAGGGTATTGTGCGGGGCATTTAATTTTAGGAAAAGGGATAGAGGTGGACAGGGCAAAAATTATAGTGATAGAAAATATGCCACCACCAATTAACATAAAAGGTGCTAGGAGTTTCTTAGGCCATGCGAGATTTTACCACAAATTCATAAAATATTTTTCAAAAATTGTGAAACCTCTTTCTAACCTTTTAATGAAAGATATTGTATTTGATTTTAGTGTTGCTTGTCTAGAATCGTTTTGGAGGTTGAAGGAGGCGTTGATCACTACACCAATATTGCAATCACCAGACTAGAATCTTCCCTTTGAAGTGATGGCTGATGCTAGTGACTATGCTGTGGGAGCAGTGTTGGCAAAAAGAAGGACAAGAAGATGCATGCAATCTAATATGTAAGCAAAACACTTGATGGAGCTCAAGTCAATTATGCCACCACAGAGAATGAGTTACTAGTCGTTGTGTTTGCCTTCGAAAAATTTAGGTCCTACCCAGTAGGTTCTAAATTTATAGTCCATATTGATCACTTAGCCCTTACATACTTGATGAGTAAGAAAGAAGTCAAGCCATGTCTCATCCGATGGATTCTCCTTTTGCAAGAATTTGATCTAGAGATTGTTGATAGAAACGGAACAGATAATTCAGTTGCAAATCACTTATCTCGACTTGAACATCCAAGTGGAGAGGAGGAGGACATGTCTATTGATGATTCTTTTCCTGATGAGCAAATTCTCCTCCTCGACACTATAGAGGCACCATGGTATGTTGACTTTGTAAACTATTTGGTCGGCAAAATTCTTCCACCTGAAAGGTCACCGCAACAGAAAAAGAAATTCTTCTCAAATCTGGAGAAGTATATTTGGGATGATCCTTAACTCTATCAACTATGTGCTGATAGTATTTAAAGAAGATGTGTTCTAGAAGAAGAAGTGTCAAAGATCCTGAGTTGTTGCTACTCTGCCTTTTATGGAGCTCATGCCAGTACTTCAAAAACAATAGCAAAGGTATTCCAATGTGGTTTCTTTTGGCCACACATATTAAAATATGCAAGGAACTTTGTTCTCACATGTGATTCTTGTCAAAGGGTGGGGAACATATCAAAAAGGCATGAAATGCCAATGAACCACATCCTTGAGGTGGAGACATTTGATGTATGCGGAGTTGACTATATGAGACCTTTTCCTACTTCAAACAACAACAAATATATCTTGGTGGCAGTCGATTATGCTTCTAAGTGGGTGGAGGCAATTTCATCTCCACACAATGATGCTAAAACGATAATCAATCTGTTTACCAAGATCATATTTCCAAGGTTTGGGGTCCCAAGGCTGGTTATTAGTGATGGTGCCTCACACTTTATTGAAAGACATTTTGAAAACCTCTTGAAGAAGTATGGTGTTTCTCATCGAGTTTGTACCCCTTACCACCTCAAACAAGTGGTCAAGTGGAAGTATTAAATCGTGAGATTAAGAGCATATTAGAGAAGACAATGTCTAGGAGCAGGAAAGATTGGTTCTCAAAGCTTGCCGATGCTTTATGGGCTTACTATACTGCATATAAAACACTTATTGCAATGTCACCATTCAGGTTGATTTATGGTAAGCCTTGCCGCCTTCCAGTGGAACTAGAGCATAAGGCGTATTGGGCAGTCAAATTGCTAAACTTTGATATGAAAGTTACTGGAGAAAAGAGGAAATTCCAACTGCAAGAGTTGGAAGAACTGCGGTTGGATGCTTATGAGAATGCTCGTACTTTCAAAGAAAGAACAAAAAGATGGCATGACAAACACATACTCCGCAGAGAATTCCAAGTAGGGGAACTAGTTCTCTTATTCAATTCCAGATTGAGGCTCTTTCTAGGGAAGCTAAAGTCTAGATGGTCAGGTCCGTTCAGAGTTTGAAGGTTTACCCTTATGGAACAGTTGAGATACGGAATGAGGAAAGGGGAAACTTCAAGGTGAATGGTCAATGTTTGAAGCATTATCTAGCAGATGAGCGATTGGAGAAACAAACAAACATAGCTCTCTTGGATCCTACATGAGATACAAAGATCAATCGTCAAGCTAATGACGTTAAACGAGTGCTTCGTAGGAGGCAAACCACACTAGAGGTACTTCCACTACACCCAATGAAACCAACCACTTATAATTGACACATGAGTTAAGGATACTTCATACCTAACCCGTGAGTTTTCTTTTTCTTTCTCTTATTGTTTATATTTTTACATTGGGGACAATGTAAATTTCTAAGCTTGAGGGGATTTGGTATTTAGATAGTTCATTCATACCATATAAAATTTAAATTGTTTTAGGTTGAATATTCATATTATCATGCATTATCATATGTCTCATATATCATCTATCCCCTATCATCTATCCCATGGTTTGTTCTTTGTGTTGTCTATCTGCTTTAAATGAAAAAATATGCATGAATGGTGATTGTTGATCTATGACCCTTATTGAAGAAAATAATTGTTGATAGAATAATAACATGAAAGACATTAGATTTGGCAATTGTGAATTAAATTTGGTTAAATAAAGGTTTTTGTTTCATAACTTTTGTTGAATGTACCAAATGTGAGAATCTTGAGCCAAACACAATAATGGTTCTGATTTAATTTTACAATTACATAAAACCCGTTTTTTTTCTTTCATGAGTGCATATTTTGCTATAATTGTATATTCTAGAACTTAATTTGTGATCATTTCAAGGTTGAAGTCTGTTTGTATGTATTAAAATGATAGAGGCAATTATGACTTTTTCTTTTGACCTTCAACTGCTTGCTATAAACATCAAAAACTCATTAGTTGTCCACTTTTGAGCCTGAATTTTAATGATTTTTCATAGCTACTCAAATTGTGGTTTGAGGTAATTTATGATATTTGGTTGAAGCAATGAGAAAAGTAAAAATTTCATGTGTGATGAAAGAATCCATAAAAAGGTGAAGAAGAAAATAAATAAATAAATTGCATCCCTTCTCTTTTATAAAATCTCAACAAAAGGAAAAAAAAGGAAAAAAAGGAAAAAAGAATAAATACAAAGTATACTAAAAGAGAAGGGACTGAAAAAAAAATATGTTGTTAGGAGAAAGGTTGATTGAAAAAGGCCATATGTTAAAGTAAGGCATATCAAGATAATCTTAATGCTTCAATCAGGTGTCTAAAAGGTTTAAGTATTTTGGGAAACATTTGTAAGTCTTTTGAATTATCATTTCTTTGACTATCCCACATTAAATCATTCACCTTGGCTCCATTACAACCATTTAAAGACCTCTTCATTTTTGCATGCATTCAAATACACTCTGTGGCAATTTGGTCTATAATCAAGCTTATGGTAATTTACTTTCATGAAATATTTTGAGCGAAACACTATGACCCTTAAACACATGAGTGTGATGAGAGATGAGTGACCCTAATTCATGCAATTGTTATGACTTAAGGATTTAGCTTGAAATAAATTTATTTATAATTGTCTTGTCTTGATGTCTGGTTTGTTTCAAAATAAACATGAGATTGCTTGTTATTTTGGGTCATAGTTTCTATATCATCATTCATGATTGTGAAAGTTAGACATAATACTTGCTTGAGGACAAGCAAGAGATAAGCTTGAGGAGATTTGATAAGTGTAAAATTATACTACATTTGCATTGCATTTAACTTCCATTTTAGGATATAATTAGGACTTTAGGATTGTTTTTAGCTTTTATTTCTTTGTTCAGGTTGAGTGGGTGTTTTTAGCTATGTTGTGCAGTTTGGATGGATTAAAGCAAAAAAGAGTAGAGATTGTATGCAAGAAGATTCAATTCAGTGTTGAGGTTATGCGAAGAACAATTGAAAGACAAAAAAAAGTCATAGATGTTATATTATATTCCTATTTTTTAGATTTGTTTTGTTGGATTTTACACTTTTTTATATTACAATTCTCTAATTTAGAATTTGGGATTCTCTTCTACACCATCAATGAGTAATTCCCTTTGTTTCTAGGATTGGGGCTATGTACTTTTACATTCACTAAATATTTGTTCTTACTTCTATTTTATTGAGTGTTATGATTTGAATCATTAAACTGGGTTTTATTTGTGTGAGTTGTTTGGCCAACAAATTACACCTCTTAGATATATTGGGGAAGGGCCGAGAGGTGAACCCAACTATCCGACCATTTAGTTATTCAAACTAGAATCCTAATTCACGAGAGTAGTATTAGGATTCTCGGGGTTTCTAGAATTCACCTTGGGTTGCTACAAAGCGATTGGATAGAAAGATCCAAGTAAAAGATTTGATTGATAATTGTACCACGAGAGTAGTGCGAATTCAATTGAGTACATGTGCCAGAGCTCGAGAGAGGATGACACATATCAAAGAGCAATTCACCCTCACGTCTTAAAGTTCATGAAAAGGAATTTGCGAGTGTGAAGGCGGTAACCCTTATCCTGGGAACTCTTCCTAAATTAGATTTCAATCTATTTTGATTATTTTCATAATTATTCATGGCAATTGTTCCAAATTCAATTTTATTCCTTATTTGAGTTAAGTATAAATTAATTGTTATAATTAAAGGAGTTTTCCAGTCCTCGTGGGATCGATATTTTATTATTTGATGACATAATCTTGCACTTGAAATTTGCCTTATCATTGGACTTCGACTTATGTAAAGGGGTTGGAGTTGAGAGCTATATATTTATGTTGTGCAAACCTAATGTTGCAGGGAGAAGAATAGTCAAACACAAATCTTTATTCTCTAATAATACATAGTGGTAGCCTCTTAACACTCTCGAGGACGTAGGCACAATTGGTCAAACCTCGTTACCAAATCCCTCGTATTATTCTCTTTTCTCTGTACTCTTTTACTATTTTATTGCTCACTTGTTCCCAATAATTCTCGGGAAGTTTGATGGAACTGGTAATTTTGGATTGTGGCAAATGAGGGTTAAGGATATGTTGGCTCAACTAGGTCTATCAAAGACATTGCGTGATAATAAACTAGATGATATGGATCGACTAGATTATGAAGAGTTGAAGGAGAAGGCTATGAGAACCATACGACTCTGTCTATCAAATGAGGTGATGTATCATGTTATGGATTTGACATCACCAACAGATTTTTGGGAGACATTAGAGAAGCGTTTCATGTCCAAGTCTCTTACAAATAAGTTGTATTTGAAACAAAGACTCTATGGCCTGAAGATAGAGGAGGGTGTTGATTTGCAACAACATCTCAACACTTTTAATCAAGTGATCAATGACTTGTAGAAACTTGATGTAAATGTTGATGATGAGGACAAAGGAATAATATTACTGTGTTCTTTGCCAAATTCCTATGAACACTTGGTGACAACATTGACATACGGGAAAGACTCAATCAAACTTGATGAGATTACATCTGCACTTTTGTCTCACACTCAAAGAAGACAAAATATATGAGAAGGGTCTCATGGTGATGGTCTGTATAAGAAATGGTGCCAAGTGTGTGGGAGGAGACAAAGTAAAGGAGGTCTTTCCGAATGGAAAATACCAAATTACAGGAGCATAACATCAATAAAGTGTTATAAGTGCAAACAGACTGGGCATTACAAAAAGAATTGTTCCAATGAGTGGAGTCCTAGCAAGCTGGTGAGGAAGATTGAGTATCTACATGTGCAAATGTTGCACAGAAAGATGACTTTGGTTACAACAATGAATTTGATCTACTATTTGTATCATCAAATCATAGTACTCTAACTGTGATGAAGGGTAAGAGGACTATTGGGAACACTTAGAAGCTGTCAGGGAGAACAATTATAGGTGGAGTTGCTGGAGTTGCTGAAGAGATTTCAATAGATTCAGACCATGATGGTACAAAATTATGGCACATGCGTTTGGGTCACATTAGTGCGTGTGGCATGACAGAACCATGCAAAAGATGACTATTGAGGGGAGTTAGCAAATGCAAGCTTGATTTGTGCAAGTTTTGTATGCTTGGGAAACAAACATGAGTTAGTTTCAAGGTTGGCCAACACAAGACTCGGGGCATTCTAGACTATGTCCATACTAATGTATGGGGATCCACTCAGGAACCATCCATAGGACGTTCTAGGCATTTTTTTACCTTCATTGATGACTTTTCTTGCAAAGTTTGGGTATATTTCCTGAAGCATAAGTCAGAAGTATTTGCCAAGTTCAAGGTTTGGAAGGCAGAGATAGAGAACCAGACTTGTAGAAAAATCAAATACGTGAGGTCAGATAATAGTATGAAGTACAAAGACTCACAATTTCGAAAATTCTGTAAGGAACATGGTATTCAGAGGCACTTTCTCAGCGAAGAAGACTTCTCAACAAAATGGTGTTGCATAGAGGATGAATAGAACTCTTATAGAGATGACCAAATGTATGAGATTGAATATTTGACTTTCCAAAGGATTTTGGGCATTAGTATGGCATGCTATGTGATCAATAGATCACCAATGGCTTCATTGAATGGTAAAGTTGCAGAAGAAGTATGGACAAATAACCCAATTGATTGTAACATGTTACGCATATTTATTTATCCTACTTATGTACATGTACCTAGTGATGAACGATCAAAACTTGATCCTAAGTCAAAGATATGTATCTTCATTGGATATACCAAAAGTGTGAAGGGATTCATGTTCTGGGATCCAAATTCCAAAAAGGTTGTGTTGAGCAGAGATGCAGTGTTTTATGAAGATTTCATGCTGAAAGAGTCAATTATTAGAGGCGCCCAGGCCAAATGGAGAGAATTTGGTATCAAATATGATTACAATGATCAATGAAATGGTTCACGTGAATAAGGCCAATGATCCATGCACTACTTCAAGTTAAGAACTGTTAGGTATCAGTGGCCTAGGAACACCTAGAAGGGGGGTTGAATAGGTGTAGCGGTTATCAATCACCGCTTCTTGAACCAAAACCCAATTGGTGGAAAACAGTTCAGTTAATCGATTAATAGCAAGTTTTAATCGATTAACTAGTGCACAGAACAAAATGATCAGATAGGCAATTTTCACAATAATTAAAATAAAATTTAACAGATATAATACAAATATTTTTACGCACAATTATTAAGTATATGGCAGTAAACAAATATCCAACTTTTCAATTATAGATTCAATTTATAATGGCAAGAAACATAAAGAAGAGAAAGAGAGAAATAATAGTGCACAAAGGATTTTTATCCTGGTTCGTTTTCGGTCCACTACAAACTACATCCAGGCATCCCCTTCTGGATCAGGGATATTTTCTTTCTTCACAATATTGAAATATGGATACAAATACCAATTCAATTACAAGCACATAGGACGCCCCCTTCTTGAAATCTAGAACCTCAAAATCCTTGGTTTGACTCTACTCTTCGCCTCTGAGAAAACCTTTCTCGCGAACTAGCCTCAGCCAAGATTCTTATCCTCAAATCAAGACCTCTTAGCCTTGGTGAAGAACCTCAATCTCTATGGTGATCTCACACCAAGAGACAAATCCTGAATACATAAAAACGCGTTAAACATTAAGGTATACTAAGCACAATAATGCTTAAAATATGACAAGATAAAGACTCAAAGATTAACCCTTTTACTAACCACTTAAGCCATCAAGATTCAAATGAGTTAATCAATATCAGTATACAGATAATTTCTCTCTAACAATAGCTAATGCATGAACATACAATTAACTAGATGATTTGTCTCATGGATACGATATGACAATTAAGATGGCTTAAGAGACTAGCATCTAGGTTCACCTAACCTATACTCACTTACTACGACACACATCCCAGACTACTTAGTTATAGACTCAATTTACACCATAGTCTAGATATGACCAAATGAGCATAATGCATGTTGATTGTTGAGCCATCTTCAAGCTTTGTTAGAACCTTGTCTTCATCAAAATATAGGCAATTAAACAGTTAAAAACAAATTTCAGTTATAACAAATAACAGACTAGTTAATCGATTAAGGCTTCTCTTTAATCGATTAACTGGAACATTTAAAAGAAAAGCAGTTGAGTTAATCGATTAAGTTATCATGTTAATCGATTAACTGGAACATTTATGCATACGATTCAAATGATACACTTCTCATATGTTATGCACAATATATATACATGCTTTACCAATTATATTATGCCTAATATGCACATATAACATGTATGATAGATGCATGAACATACAATTAACTAGATGATATGTCTCATGAATATGATATGACAATTAAGATGGCTTAAGAGACTAGCACCTAGGTTCACCTAACCTATACTCACTTACTACGGCACACATCCCAGACTACTTAGATTATAGACTCAATTTACACCCTAGTCTAGATATGACCAAATGAGTATAAGGCATGTTGATTGTTGAGCCATCTTCAAGCTTTGTTAGAAACTTGTCTTCATCAAAACATAGGCAAAGACAAGCTAGTGCTATCCTTGACACTTTGCAGGTTCCTGTGATGCATGTCCTGAATGCTCCCCCTAAGATGCAGCAAATGGCTCTTGGTTCATGTCTTGATCATCTGCACCGGAAGGATCAAGGTTTGCATTGTTGAAGTCCTCTTGATATTGCCAAGTGTTGCCATACTTTTAGATGCCCATCTTGTGAATTAAAATCTCACCAATCAAGTGATCCTTGTCTGAGCAGTCCATCACTATAGTATCCGAAATATTAATATGTAGATAGTCAATACCTCGGGATATGAAGATACTATAAGGAAGTAGTCTTGATTGAGAGCTGGAGACGCTATACATGACCTTCAGAATCTCATCAGGCCAATTTATCATGATATTCTCCTTCACAGCAAACATAAACCTCAAATCATTCACGATAGGTTGTACATAATTTGTGTTTCTCTGAAACAATATGTAGGCAATCAAGTAATGTAGGAGTCTATTTTCTACGGACAGTGACCCCCAAGTAATGTAGGAGTTTGTTTTCTGCTGATAGTGACCCAGCTTTGGTCAATTCGCCTTGGACATAGAGTTAAGGTCTACGCAAACACGACTTATACATTTCAAAAACGTCAAATGAGTTGTCGTTTGCCCAACCACAATCACGTAAACTAGCACCAGAAAAAGCTAAACCACCCACATTCATAAAGATTTCTTCATTAATTTCGAACAACTTTTCAATTATCATCGACCAATATTTCCCATCTTTATATCTAAAGTTCGCGTAATACTCCCTAACTAGAGCAGGGTAAATAGTACACTTCAATTCCAAGAAGGGGACAGCCCCTTGAGCTTGCAAGCCATGCGGAAAATCAAAGTTTTGTTCTGTAAGCCAAGTCACATTCGCAAACCGAATATACGTGGGTTTTCTTCTTTGAAATTTCTACAACCGAGTTTCTTGTAGAATTAATGAGTAGTATGGGTCCCCGCGGTTCTGCCTTGGTTCTGCAACCGAGTTTCAACAAATTCTAATATACAATCACCTTTTTGAACATGATCACGCAAGAAACGATGTCTTATTTCAATATGCTTAGTTCTAGAATGCAAGACGGGATTCTTGGAGAGGTTAATGGCACTCATGTTATCACATTTAATAGGGATCTTTTCTAATATGAGCCCGAAGTCCTTACGTTTCTGCTTCATCCAAATGATTTGAGTGCAACACACGCCAGCGGCAATGTATTCCGCTTCAGCGGTGGACAAAGCAACGCACACTTGCTTTTTGTTGTGCATGCAACTAGGGAGCTGCCTAATAGGTGACAAGTCCCATTAGTGCTTTTACGATCCAACTTGCACCCAGCGAAGTCGGAATCAGAGTAACCTACCAAGGATAGGGAGGCATCCCTAGGATATCATAATCCCTTATGAATAGTTCCTTTTAGATATCTCATGATACGTTTTACAGAAATATAATGCGATTCTTTAGGCAAAGCTTGAAACCTAGCACACATACAAACGCTAAACATAATATCGGGGCGGCTAGTAGTTAAATACAATAAGGAGTCGATTATCCCACGATATTTGGTTACCTCAATCGCTTTTCCCTTTTCATCTCTGTCCAGATAACATGCAGATGCCATAGATGTAGATGCGTCCTTACACTGCTCCATATCGAACTTCTTCAATAATTCCTTGAAATACTTCGACTGATGGATGAAGATGTCATTTTCCATTTGTTTGATTTGAAGTCCAAGAAAGAAGGTCAGCTCACCCATCATCGACATCTCAATCTCCTCATACATCAACTCAGAAAACTCCTTACAAAGGATGTCATTAGTAGATCCAAAGATGACATCATTAACATATATTTGTACGAGTAAAACATGATTATCAGATCTATGGATGAAGAGAGTGGTTTCGACCAAACCTCTTTCGAACCCTTTTTCTAGTAGGAACGAACTCAATCTATCGTACCAGGCTCTAGGAGCCTGTTTTAGGCCATAGAGGGCCTTCTTGAGTTTATACACATGGTTCGGGTATTTAAAGTTTTCAAACCCTGGTGGTTGGTCTACGTACACCTCCTCTTGAATATATTCATTTAAAAGGCACTTTTAACATCCATTTGAAAAAGGTTTAAAGTTCATGATTGATGCAAATTACAAGAGCATCCTAATGGCATCAAGTCTGGCTACAGGAGCGTAGGTCTCATCATAATCGATGCCCTCCTCCAGGTTGTAGCCTTTGGCCACTAGGTGAGCCTTATTTCTAATTATTAAGCCAGATTCATCTAGCTTATTATGGAAGACCCATCTGGTGCCAATTACGGGATGATCTTTTGGTTTGGGGACCAAGTCCCATACATTGTTTCGCTCGAACTGGTTTAG
>NC_032014.1:14613945-14660851 GCF_001865875.1 Lupinus angustifolius | reverse complement strand
CGTTAATCGATTAACTGGAACATTTGTGCATATGTTTCAAATGGTAAACTTCTCATATGTTATGCACAATATATATACATGTTTTACCAATTATATTATGCCTAATATGCACATATAACATGTATGATAGATGTATGAACATACAATTAACTAGATGATATGTCTCATGAATATGATATGACAATTAAGATGGCTTAAGAGACTAGCACCTAGGTTCACCAAACCTATACTCGCTTACTATGGCACACATCCCAGACTACTTAGATTATAGACTCAATTTACACCCTAGTCTAGATATGACCAAATGAGCATAAGGCATGTTGATTATTGAGCCATCTTCAAGCTTTGTTAGAACCTTGTCTTCATCAAAACATAGGCAAAGACATGCTAGTGCTTTCCTTGTCACTTTGCACTTTCAAGAACATGATGATTCTCAGGTGGTGTGTTCAGGTGTGTAGGAGTATCTACTTGCTACAAAAAGGGATAAACGTCCTATCAATCCTCTAGAGAGATATGGCTCCAATTGCTCTCCATATCAGTTCAGCATATCCATGTAGCTTTCAAGATGCTATAAATAGCCAGGGGAATGAACAATGGATAAGTGTTATGATGGAGGAGATGAAGTCTCTACACAAGAACCAAACTTGGGAGCTTGTCTCATTGCCCCCAGACAAGCGTGCAATTTTGTGCAAGTGGGTGTGCAAGAGGAAGCCAGTAGTATCAGAAAAATAAGAGGAAAATTCAAGGCTCGACTTGTAACATAAATGTATTCACAACAGAAGGGGATCGACTACAATGAGATTTTCTCTCTAGTGGTGAGATACACATTTGCTAGTACAGTCCTTGCCTTGGTAGCCCACTGGGATATGCACTTAGAACAAATGGATGTGAAGACTGCCTTTCTCCATTGTGAATTAGAGGAAAAAATTTACATGATATAACTAGAAGGGTTTAGTGCAACTAGACAGAGTCACTTGATTTGCAAGTTGAAGAAGTCTCTATATGGGTTGAAGTAGTCTCCCAGACAATAGAAATAGCAGTTTGATACTTATATGTTGAAGCTTGATTACAAATGTTGTGAGTATGATTATTGTGTTTATGTGATAAGCCTTGTTGATGGTTCTTTTATTTTCCTGCTATTTTATGTTGATTGTTGCTAACCATTTAAGTGATATCAATGAGTTGAATATCATCCTAGGTAAGGAGTTTGACATGAAAGATTTAGGGGTTGTTAGGAAGATTTTTGGGATAAAGATTCATAAGTGTTGCTCCCCAATTTTCGGCTGCACAATTTTATTAGAGTCGCCACTGTGTTTTATGGTTAAAAATGTAGAAATTCTTTTAAGCTCAATCACATTGGGCTGTGGATTTTTTATATCTAGGTTCGAGAATCGGTTACAGGGTATGGAAGGTATTAGCAACCTACCCACCCACCTTAGGCGTTACCCTCATTAAATTATATGACTGATTATATTTTTAAATTTAGTTGATTATGTAATTAATTATTTGAAAGAGAAATGTTGGTGTAGCGGAAGCGGTCGTTGCGCAGCGTTGACCACAATCAATCAAATAAAGTGCATAGAATAAATAGAGGAGATGAAAACAATAGAATTTGTTAACGGGGTTCGGCCAATTATGCCTACATCCTCGGGAGCACTGAGCGGCTACCAAGATATTATTAGAGAATTAGGATTACAAACCCTAGCACACCCATGGGCCCACCTACTCATGGGGTGTTTCTATTTGGTGCTTATTTTTTGTGCACATTATAATAAGGGACTTGAGTCCAATATATAATATTGATTACTCTACTCTATTTCAATACTAGATAATGTGGGATTAATACAATAACATATTTCAAGCATTCCCAACAATCTCCACCTTGATTGAAATAGACGAATATCTCGCTCATTTTGGAACTCTACACAAGAATCTCTACCTTAGCGAATATCCAGCTCCACCTTGCTCAATGTCTAATTCTCTTTAACAACTCCTCCACATAAGAGTTTGCTCCCCTTTAACATAAACCTTCTGAGTATCCTTGACGATGTTACCAAGAGCCTAGTTCTCCAAACTTGTAGTGCAGCTTCTCGTACCGCCATCAAATGGAACACGCCGCCTAGCCATCTATTGTTAGGAACATTTACACAAAAGTTTACCAACAATCGTCTTCTTCAATACTTAGTTAAACTGAACCTTGGAGCTTCCTTGGAAAGTCTCAAACGCTACCACCATTGTCTATTCTGACAATCCTAGTTCAAAAGAACTATCATACTCCACCATAAGGAGTATACCCACACACCTTGCATCAATGCTAACTAATGTCTGTGTCACATCCTTGCATCCAAGCCAATGCACATGTCACACCCCTTGCATTTCTGTCAATGCTCGTGTAACAACTTGCATCAAAGTCGATGCCCATGTTACACCCTACATCATGCTTTGGTAGATCTGCTAACAATTAACATCATTCACTATGATGTTTCAGACACGCCATTAGGATATTCCACTTCTCATCTCAAATGAGAACATTCTCTCAACATCTAGAGAGATATTGTCAGCATTTGTCTCTGGGTTAAACTCAACACATGAGTCTTTATCTCCACCTTGATCCTAACCCAATACATGAACTTATGTGGTTCTGGATCAACACATACATCGCCCATACCACAGTTCTGCCATGTTTCTTTCTCCCTCAACTCATCTACTTTATCTTTGTCATTACCTTTGACATACATTGTCTAGCCACCACGCCTTCACCCTCTTTAGTTATTATCTGGCTTTGATACTAATTGTTGGTGCAGTAGAAGTGATCTTTACGTAGCGTTGGCTACAAGCAGTCAAATAATGTAGCTGAAATAAATAGAGGAGAAGAAACGATAGAATTTGTTAACGGGGTTCGGCCAATTATGCCTACATCTCCGGGAGCGCTGAGCGTCTACCAAGATATTATTAGAGAATAAGGATTACAAACCATAGCACACTCATGGGCCCACCTGCCCATTGGGTGTTTCTATTTGGTGCTTATATCTGGTGCACATTATAACAAGGGACTTGAGTCCAATATATAACATTGATTACTCTTCTCTATTTCAATACTAGATAATGTGAGACTAATACAATAATATATTTCAAGCATTCCCAACAGGAAATTTTATTAATTTTTTATTGTGTCTGACAAGATCAATATTGGTCCTATGTATTCCTATTTTAAGATAGACAATCAAGGCTACGTAGTTCTTTGGTTGAAAAATGTTTGTTGGTTAATATTTTAATTAAGGAAAGAAGCGGGTAGCGCAATTGTCCAAATGATGAGATAAGAAAAAAAGACGCCCTCAGAGGCGACCTTCCCCATCATTTATATGGTTAGTCATTTTATATTGTTAGTGAGAATATTTGCATTGATATTATTTATCAGTGAAAATGTGTTTTTTTTGTTAATTTAATTCAAAATAATATTTTTTGTTAATCTTAGGAATTAATCGAGTGAAAAGAAGCGGCATAGCACGATCTTTCGAAGATGATATGAAAGTGAGAAGTGTTTCCACAACCCCCTCCATCTTTGATTAATACCCAAAAACCATAAGCATTTATAATTAATATTCTTAAGTATAAGTATTTGTACATAAAATATATTTTTATAAATGATAATTTTAGTTACAGCAAAAAAAGTTATGGTTAGTTTTACTTGGCAAAAATTTCTATTTAAATTTCAAAAAAAGTTTGTTGGTCATTTGCTATATAAAAGAGTTTTTATTTTTTAGTCACTTGTTATTACTTTTTATCCGCAAAAAAAATAATATTTATTTTTTATTACTATGATTGAACCTCTAAAAAAAGATTACAATATAATTACATTTTTAACATTAAATGATTAAGTTTTTAATTGTAGCAATAATGCAATTAGTATATATAAATAAAATAGAAACAACAAAAAAATAAATGAATAAAGCAACATGATAAGTGTGAGATTAGAATATAATAGGGAGCCACGTGTCGGCTCTCTACTAGCTTGAAGAGGAGGCTGCATTAACCGGGTACATATGTTGGAGTGGGACTGGTTGGAAGAAGGGTGTACGGTGCGTAAACGTGAACTCGCACACATGAAATCCCACGATGTTGTAGAGATGCAGATCTGGTGCGGCGAGGTGTAGGGGACGAGGTTGTCGTGCCGCGCCTGGTTTAGTCAAGCCAACAGTCAACGCATCGGTCAGCAGATCAGACGATGAAATGAGTGGGAGCATAACGCTTCCAATATGCTCACCCTCACTGAATCGCATAGTCTACTAGTCTTCTCTATATGCTGATTCAAAGGTGAGTGACTTTAGCATGATACACCTGGTTCTTTGCTAAGAATATAAGATTCTGACTGTCACAAGGCAACGGAACTATGCTTTGCTCAATGTCTAATTCATTTATCAGCCTCATAAGTCACGTGGTCTACTTAGAAGCTTCACTAGCTGCCATGTATGCTACTTTAGGTGTGGATATATCATGAACAGACTGAACTGATGATCTCCACATAAATGGTTCATCTGCAAGGATGAAGACAAACCTCGTTGTGAATATACCATGAACAAACTTTTGCATAAATGATTATTATCACTTATAAAATATCATAAAAATACTTAATTATTAAAATTTTAATTTAAATATATATATTTTCAATCAATCATATCAAATGATACACTTTGTATTGGAACAAAAGTACTCTCAAAATTATACACACGAGTGGTGAGTAAGATGTATGGTGCAAAGAATAAAAAATTAATATCAATTCTAAGAAAAACACAGTCAATCCAGAATAGAAAATTCATCCTAGCAATGTATACATTCAATATATTGCAATTTGCAAATCAATTTCCTAAAGAACCAACTTAAATCTGATTTATTATTATAATCATAAAATAGGAAACAAATCTCTAGATTTGTTATAACAGCCTAAACCTCAAGGATATTTCATTCACATAAGATATATGACCACTTGAAATCTTATTGAATACATACATTTTTCTAATCGTGCAATAAATGAGTTACTTAATTTAGTAGCCTCACCAATTTCCGGACAAATAAATAGTGTGATTCATTTCCTTTTAATAATAATAATAATCATATCTTTTTCTGAATCCATTTAATCCAGAGAGATTGGACTTGGGAATTGAGTTGGGATGGGTAGAAATCAACCTACTATATATAGGTGAATGAATAAATATCTTTTATCCTAAGAAATTTACCATTTTATGTATCATTATTTATATATTTTTTTCAACAATTATGACATAGAGTCATATTTTTATGGGACAAAAGATATAAATTAGTTGTATATAAGATAAAATAGAATGAATTGAATATAAGATACATAATAAACCCACCGGTTCAAAATAAGGATGAACTGGCTTGATGCTGTAATGTGAGATATAACGGTGTGTGATGATAAAACTGTGGACTCATATAAGAATAAGTAAATAAATAAAAAGTTTATATATTCTTAAAATGGAAAATAAATAAATGTTTCCCAAATAGAATGATCTTCCCTATTGTGATTGCTATTAGGTCCTTTAAAAATCATCATAATTTTTACAATATGCCCATATTAGAAGTATCCTATTAATATTCCCACCATCCAAACTTGATATAAATGTAGAACAAACCAAAACAAATTATAACAAAAAACCTTTTTGATTATTTTTTTCTCTTCTTTCTCCCATCATCATAATCTAGAATTCTAGATCAAAAAAATTTCACAAACCCCTATTTGTATTTCCCACAACCCTGTTAGAAACCCTTATAACTTCATTTCTTCATACACTTGAAATCAAATCAAGAAGTGAAAAAGAAAAAATGTCACACTTAATTGATAACACTCCTTCAACACCAGGGAAATTGAAACCAGATAAATCTCCGTACATTCATAACCGTTTCAGAATTCATTCTTCTTCTTTTTCTAAACTCACTCTTTGGTGTTTATTCTTCATCGCTTTCATTCTTTTCTTCTTCTTTCTCTCTCTGCTCTCCACCACCGCCACCACTCCTTCCTCCGCCGCCGCCTCCAACCGCCGCTCCCTCGGTTCCACATGGGGCGGCTCTGCCTGGGAGAAGCGCGTCACTAAATCCTCCCGCCGAGCCACCGCCTCTAACCGCGCCGTTCTTGTTACCGGCGCCGCCGGATTCGTTGGCATGCATGTCTCCCTCGCGTTGAAGCGCCGCGGCGACGGTGTTCTCGGACTTGATAACTTTAATCGGTACTACGATCTGAACCTCAAGCTCGCTCGCCAGAGGCTACTTGAACGCGCCGGCGTGTTCGTCGTTGACGGCGATATTAACGACGCTGCGCTGCTTCGGAAGCTCTTTGATGTTGTGCCGTTTACTCACGTGATGCACCTTGCGGCGCAGGCTGGGGTTCGGTACGCGATGCAGAACCCTGCGTCCTATGTTCACAGCAACATCGCTGGGTTTGTGAACCTTCTAGAAGCGTGCAGATCTGCGAACCCGCAACCGGCGATTGTTTGGGCTTCTTCGAGCTCCGTTTACGGGCTCAATTCGAAGGTATAATTATTAATGTGGATATTGTTAGAGTATGGTTAGGGTTTTGTTAGTGTTACATAGGAGCTAGATTAGTTTGCTGAGTATGAAATTGATTACTAGTGTTACATAGGGTTTTAAATTGTCTTAACCGTTGTTGGCATAAGTGTGCCAATTGCGGTCAATGCGGTCTGCTATCATGGTCTGATGCGCGGAATTGTTATTACATTCGACATGTTAAAAAGCTTTTTGAGGAAATTGTTAATTAGGCACAATTGAATATGTGATCTCTTAGTTCAGTACTGCTATTCAGTAAAAAATTGGGTGAGTCTGGACCATTTACAGTAAAAGGGGAAATAACGGTTTCAGCCTTTCAGGTGTCAATTGACAAAATGCATAGGAATGTGTAAATACTAAATTCGCACATGATTTGCACCAGAATTTCCCCTCTTAGTTTGTTCATCACCTTATTGTTCTATCTAATTATTATTGTTATTTAGAAGTCAGTTAAATTAATTTGCAGAGTCACCAAATTAATTGCGTTATTAGCCTGGTATGTGCACATACGTTCACTTTTGTCTTTATTTTCTCTTCTGTTTGTCGTGCTTCTGAATAGGTGCCTTTCTCGGAGAAAGACCGTACAGACCAACCGGCAAGCCTCTATGCTGCAACGAAAAAGGCTGGCGAAGAAATTGCTCACACTTATAACCATATCCATGGCCTTTCCATCACTGGTTTGCGTTTCTTCACTGTTTATGGCCCTTGGGGGCGACCTGATATGGCCTATTTCTTCTTTACTAAGGATATTCTGAAGGGGAAACAGATTTCGATCTTTCAGGATCCTGACCGTGGAACTGTGGCCAGGGATTTTACCTACATTGATGATATTGTGAAGGGTTGTTTGAGGGCTTTGGATACGGCCAAGAAGAGTACTGGCAGTGGTGGAAAGAAGAAGGGACCTGCACAGCTGAGAATTTTTAATTTGGGAAATACTTCACCAGTACCGGTGAGTGAGCTCGTGACGATTTTGGAGAAGCTGCTGAAGGTGAAGGCTAAGAGGAAGATGGTGCCCATGCCTAGGAATGGAGATGTTAGGTTTACTCATGCCAATATTAGTTTGGCATACAGGGAACTTGGATACAGGCCTACAACTGATTTGGAGACTGGGCTCAAGAAGTTTGTGAGGTGGTACCTCGACTTTTATCCTGGGTCTAAGAAGAAAAGTGCTTGGTGATTCTCTTGCATTGTATTTTTTAATGCACAAGTCACTATTTACTTCTCTTCTGCAGTCACCTTTTTGTGGCCTTTTACAGAGGAGACTTTAGCCCTGGTGGTTGCAGAGTATCACTTTAATGTTAAAAGGTTATAATTCCAGGTTTTGGAATATTATTAGGGAAGAACTACTATCATTGTCATGGTCTTTATTTTTTTTGTAATTTTGCTTCATTTTGATCTTCAATTGTTTTTGTATGCCTTTTAAGTTTTAGGCATTGTACAGTTCTTTATTGAGACTTGAGAGATCAAATTGATATAACTTATTTGTGGAATGTTTTTCATTCAAAACATTTGCATAAGTGATGGCTATATAGTTCGATTACCTATTAATCAGAAATTGTGCTTACTCGTTTTACTATGATTTTGGTTTAAACTAGCTTGTCATGTGGTGACGAATTGCCTTCTTCCTGCATATAATGAAAGTAGTGTTGCTTTCATGTGGAAATCAGTATTGTTAAATTGGAATCTTGTGGTTTTAGATATGTTTGGTAAGAGTCTGTGTGTGAGTTGAATTTTGGAGGAAAGGGGAAAGTTAGGAAGTTATGAAATACACTTGTGAGATGACTTTGAAGCATTTCCTTTGCCTCCAAAACTAAACTCGCAAACGGATCTTAAAGGAATCTGGATGTTAGATACTTAGATGAGAGTGCTAAACTATGAATGCTTGTAAATGTGCAAATGCTGGTATAGTCCTGATTTACTCATGCCACTTGAGATATTAGTGGAACTTTTATTGTAAAATGTCAGTAGTAAATAAGTAAATAGCTGAACAAGCTTCCATCATTAAGAATGCTGCTTGTTATAGTTAGTAAACTGTAACTTGTCTTGGTATACTGGCTTTTTCATTTGTTCTCATGTTGATGTCGTTCCATAGCTGCAAATTTGGGTTGTGACTGCATTATTGTTACAAAATGGTTTTTTAACAGGGCCAACTGAGTAACTATTAATAAATTGGGTATAAAATGCAGCTTCCAGATTTCCAAATTCTGCATCATGACAGCTTAACTGTCATACAATACCATTAGGAGTTATAATCCTTAGCAATGCAAATATGTTGCATCCAAAGTGATTGAAGAAGCTTTTGATTGATTATCATCTTTAGTGCCAGTTTTTTTAAATTATTGTCATCTATTGCATTGTTTCAAAGTTAGTAAAATTTACTAATAAGTCATTGGTCTAATAATGTAAGGTTCTGTTAGATCTTTAGGATAATCAAAAGGTCAAGGGTTTGATTCATGGGAACAACACTTGTTGGAAGAGGCAATTACGCACCTGAAATGGATTAGTTTCTTACCTATGGGGTGAGGGATACCCTTCATAGTACCTAAAAAAAAAGTTAGGAAAATTTCATTGTCATATAATTGATTTATCTGTGACATGCAATCTTACTACAACTCTTGTGTCGTTGCCAGATAATGATTGAATAAGCTTTCATACCAGCTGAAGTTGGATTCATAAATTTGGTTCCTGTCAGTTTAGGCAATACATTTGGCATTCAAAGGATAAAACAAAGGCTCCTTTTCCAGCACCTAAAAAACTATGTTAGGTGTAGGTTCAACAGTGAATCTAGAACTGAGTTATTATTAAATAAAGTAGCAAACAGCTTTTGCAAGATTGAGTTAACACTGTTGGACTCATGTGCCTTGGAGTTGGTTGGGATAGTTGGTTGAAATTGACTCATTTTGGGGGTTAGGTGACTTCAAACTCAGCTTGGAAATTTGAACCAATCCATCATTTTTAAGTTGGATTATTTTAGGAAGGTTTTGTTGAGGGGTCAAGATCAAGGAGGTGAAGTGAGAATTGTAGGTCACAGCTTATATTGTAGGTTAAAAGTAAACAACAACCTAAGTGTGTTTAACACCACAATTTTGCCTAAAACCGACAATAAGTTTATGAGTATTTTCACATATATCTATTGAACTTGTTATTAACATATCAACAATTATTTCATGGAAGTTGCTATAAAATCAAAGAGTCGTCAAGAAGTTTGTACAAAGTGCTACACTATCTTTGCCGAAGACATGCTAGAAGATAATAGAGATAATTTGGAGTTATTCAAATTTTCGGCAAACTAGAAGATAATAGAAGCACTTGAATCTCCTAGAAGTGGAGATATGACTAGTGTTGTTATCTTATATATAGTGGATAATATTAATCACCCACCTAGTTTGTAAAATAACCAAAATATAATTTGTATAAATTGGATGTCCATTTGTTGGGCAAGTTCTTTGGGACATTGGTAGTGGACTTGTACTTCAAGTTCTTACGGTCACCTTCATTTTTGGTCGCGTGGGCTTGTGCTTCTTTAACCTAAGTCTGTTTATACAAATTATCACTCCTTCAATGGTCATATTCTTCTTGTAACATAGTTCACAGCTCATAATGTCACCAAATGCTAACTGCTTTCAGTGTTATGGATATGTTGATACACTTTCTTTTGGATTACAATTCGCTGGTAGAAAAAACTTCATTTCTAATACTTACGCAGTTAGTATAGATGAAAGTTTGTACCTAGAAAACTAAGCTTAAAGTTAATCACAACACAATGTATCTCATCTAGATTATAAACTTAGCTAAAATACACGCAAATTCCTTTTATGGTAAATTACATTAATACCTCTTGGGTTTTAGTAAAACCGCTCCTCTTTTTACACTGTCCTATATGGGAGATGAGTATAATCTTATGAATAAAAAAGTTGTAATGTATTAAGTAAAACTTTAAGAAATGTTAGAGTAATTTACCCATAATCAATTGGTTTTATAATAGTTAGGATAAATTGATCATTTGTATATATGTACGTAGGGGCAAACAGGACCTCGCCTAAACTGCTCATTTAGTTTTGCCTGAACATTATCAGATCTGAATAGGGTCGATTCTCATTGCGTCTAGGGCAGAGTTCAGGTTCTAAATTAGATTCAATAAATATTTAGGGTTGAGTAGGGGACAAACATGACTAGACCTGTCCCGTCTCGTCTCTATTCAATTGCTTACAGAGCAATGACATTTTTTTGTCGATAATATTATTGATTCTCTAATTTTCACCATATATACATGAGTAGTAATATATGTACGTATATCATTTCATATGTCAAATTATATATTTATAATAATAAGTAGGGGATGGATCCACTTACTCAAAGAATAAGTTTTGTAAACTTACTCCTCATCCTAACCATCAATTCTAGGAAAATCTAATGGTTTGAATTAGTGAGTAAATCTAAACCATTAGATATCCATAAAATTGATGGTCAGGATGAGGAGTAAGTTTAAAAAACTCATCCTCACTCTAATAAGTAATATTGATAAAAACTTTATCTAAAATTGATATGCATTATATTTAATCAGGTTCAAGTACAAAGGCTGACCCAATAGACAATTAAGGTCATGTTAGCTTCGAATCTACGGGCAAGTCTGAGTTATATAAAATAACCCAACTAACTTTTAGGGCCGCGTAAGAAACAAGTCTTATATAATTTTTTTGGTGCTACCAAGAGTATTCTCTCACCTTATTGGTAATATATTATTTTTTCTTTGGTTACATGAATGTCCATCCCAACAAGTATTGCTCACATCAATTATTTGCTCATATAATTTGATTATGAAATCAATTTTCTCTTTTGTATATTTAAACAACATCTCCTTCAAAATTTTGATACATTTTATAATGAACCAAAATCAATTTTTACACTTTATTATATTTTTACTTCAATTTGTAATATTCATCATCTCAAAAATAAAATTTTGACACTTACTATATTATTAAAGTATGAGAATGATTATTTCTTACAAAATTCATCATTCAACCTATATTTCTAATGAAAAGCACCATCTTGGAAGGGTGTCTTCAATTAGAACTCAAAAAGTTCATAATGAAAAATAATATAAACTAAATATAAATTCTTTTCCAGATAGTTAATTCGGTAGTGTAAAATCTCCATTCTAACATTTTTTTTGATGATTAAGGTTATAAATATTGATTAATTAGGAAATTATTAAATGATTTAAAAATTTTGTACATAATGATTAATATATCATCACTCAATCTCCATATATTTCTCATAATCTATTGAGTACTGGAGAGAGAAATATGAGTAAAAAAAGTAATAAATAAATATATATTTGAAAGAAGGAAAAATATAATTAAGTCTCTAAAATATTTATAACTATAGGAAAGGACCAAAACATTATGATACATTAGATCAATAGCCCAGTGTTTTAATTTTCTATTTTATTTTCATAATTGAGAATTATCAATTAATTATAACTTTTATCTTTAACGTTTTCTAATTAATAATGGGTAGTAATATTTTTTGGTTTCCCACATGTATCATTGCACTTGAGGCAATCCTGTCTGAGCCGGGAACATCCACAGGTATGTAGGGCTAATAATTGGTAATAATATAAATCAAAGTTTTATAATTTTGACAGGTGATTAATAAATTCATCAACCCATGAATATGTCAAATAAAAATTGTATTTTAAGATGACATTTTAATTTAATATATGATGATTTCACTTGTGAACATATCTATACCATATGAATGTCATATAAAATTTGACTATTGCATATAATTTATTTGTTAGTTTAATAATTTTATATCCCAATATCCTATCAATTGAAAAGAATCAATTGCTTGTGCTTAACAATTTAATTTCCCAATATTATTTTGTGTTCAAATTATAGCAATTTAACTTAATTTATAATGTATTATTTCATTGTAATTTAAAATTTTATAATATCATAATCATTTTTAAGATTGAAATTTCAAATTTTAAGTAAAATATTAAAAGTTAGAAAAGTTTTGTTCTATGAATAGACTTTACAGGGAGTCAACACAGGGAGAGAGACATTTTTTTTAAATGGTGTTTTATACTATATGTAAAGGTAAATCATAGTATAATCATGATGTAACACGGCTTAATTTTTGCAAAAAAAGAAATTATAATCACCGCTAATAATTAACCTCTTGCCTTAATTTGAACATTAATCTATATCTATATTTATACTTTTATACTATCTATACTTCTATACTATATATAAAGGTAAAACATTGTGTAACTTCCACCATGGTGTAATTTTCACTTCCTATTTTGCCCTTCACATTATTTAATTTTTACAAAAAAACTCTATAATCCTAATTAACCACCATCAACACATTAATTAACCATATCTCTCGCCTTAAACTCAACTTATCATAAACACAAAAAATATACAATATAAAGTACATCGAATACAACAAATATATTCTAATTATAAAAAATGAAATATATAAAATTGAATATGTAGTATCATGTAATATTAACCGGCAGACACGAAGTGCCTGTACACACTAGTATATATAAAATCAAAACATATTATAATTACCTATATGTTATAATTTTCACTTACCTATTTTGCCCTTATAATTAATAATTATTATAATACTTTTTCACACAATAAAAAATAGATTTAATTACACTGACACCCCCTGAGTTTTAGTGAAATCACCCCTCACTTTTCTACATCTACACAAACCTCCCATAGTTTTTATACTTTCATTACACTGACCACCCCTGCATGAGAAATAAGTGTAATCTTTTGAATAAAAAAATGTGATAAATGCAATTAAGTTAAACAAAACATGGTATATTGTGAGGAAAAATCCAAATAATATACAAATTAATGTATATTTATTATTTTTTGTTACAAAATGCATCAACAATTCTAAAAATATATTGTTTAAATCGCTCTTATACTATATCGTAACGAACCAAAAATAATAAAGATGTATCGACTCATATATTATTTGGACTTGTCTCCACAATATATCATGTTTTGTTTAACTTAATTGCATTTATCACATTTTTTGTTCACAAAATTACACTTATTTCTCATGCAGGGGTGGTTAGTGTAACGAAAGTATAAAAATGAGGGGGATTTGTGTAGGTGTAGAAAAATGAGGGGTGGTTTGTGCAATTTCACTAAAACTCAGGGAATGTTAGTGTAATTTACTCTAAAAAATATAAATGAAGGTTAGAGGAAGTTACAACCATTAAATATATCAAACTATCAATACATTTTTTAATAATATCATAATTCATTTTTATATTTTATCAAAAATTATAATATCATGTACGAAAAAAGTGATATAATTTTCTAAAATGAAATATATAAAAACTAAATATTCAATACTAAAAAGTAAAAATGTGGGTCGGCAGATATGGAGTGACTGTCGACACGCTAGTTATATATAAAACCAAAATTATAAATAACTATCATGACATAATTTTTCACATTCCAGAATTACTCTTTTATAACTCTTCCATTAATAATCATCATAAACTTCCCAACATTACTTTTATTCTTTTTCATAATACATCATTATTCTTCTACACATTTTCTTATTTTTCTCTTTTCTTCTTGAATTCTATATTTGATTAATCTTCTTACATTTTGGTATCTGTTGAGTTTCTATATAACATTTTTTATATTAAATTATTATTTTTTAAATGTAACACAAAAATAATTCATATAAAAAAATAAAAATGCGAGTTGTGAGACACAAAGTGTTGATCAACGCGCTAGTTATACTAAAAACAAAGTTTTACTGCTCTTATGTTTCATGATGATTTGACAATAAAATTTGATAAAAAGATGTATATATTAAGAGTAAATTATACTGATACCTCCTGAGTTTTAGTGAAATTAAACAAACTACCCCTCACTTTTTTACACCTACACAAACCTCCCTAGTTTTTATATTTTTATTACACCGACCACCTCTGCATAAGAAATAAGTGTAATCTTTTAAACAAAAAATGTGATAAATGCAATTAAGTTAAACAAAACATGATATATTATGTAGACAAGTCTAGATAATATACAAATCAATGTATCTTTATTATTTTTTGTTACAAAATGCATCAACAATTATAAAGAAATATTGTTTAAATTGCTCTTATAATATAGTGTAACGAACCAAAAATAATAAGGAAATATTGACTCATATATTATTTGGACGTGTCTCCACAATATATCATGCTTTGTTTAACTTAATTGCATTTATCATATTTTTTGTTTAAAAGATTACATTTATTTCTTATGCAGGGGTGGTCAATGTAATGAAAGTTTAAAAACTAGGAAATGTTTGTGTAAGTGTAGAAAAGTGATGAGTGATTTATATAATTTCACCACTAAAACGTGTCAGTGTAATTTACTCATATATTAATGTATGAATTTTATGTATTATTATTATATTATTTATTTTTAATCATCAATGTCACTTCAAAAAAATCGAATGAGTGATGAATGATAGACAAAATTTAGATGAATAGTCTAAATTATATTTCAACTATTTATTTAAATCCATATAGTTAAGGATTTAATATGTATAGATTGATAATGTAAGTGTTTTTTATACTCAATATATCATATATCATTATTGACATGTTAACTATCATTGATTCTCAAATAAAAATATTACAAATGAGTAGTAGATAATATAACAGTAGGCGATGCATAAGTTTTAAACTTATACTTTAAATTTATTAATATGGAATATTTAATAAAGAAAATTATTCCTTGACCGTATATTGGAGCGCACGTGGGATCGTTGATAATAATTGCATCATCCTCATCATCATCTTCGTTGTATGTCTGGCAACTAGTGTATTAACTGCTCTTATGTTTTCCTAAATCCATTCAACAAAATAATCAAGAGATCCAATTCCAATTCCAATTCCAATTCAAATTCAAAATCCATGGCGCAATTTGTTTCGATCGAATTTCTCAGAACCTAAGAATCATTATTCTTATTGTTAGCGATGAAAGGCGTGTTTTCTGCTCCCGGTGATTACATCCACTTCAAGTCTCAAGTTCCTCTTCACAAAATCCCTGTATTTTTTCCTAATTCCCTTTCGATTTCATTTTTCATCAATTCTAGGTTCAAACATTGCAATTGATTCATTATTATTGTTATTTGCTAAGATGTGATGTTCGATAATTAGATAATTTAGATTTAATAATTGTTTTGGTTGCTTTTGCATAGTTTATAGGTTATGATATAGAATTCTCGAATGTTTGACTTTTGAAACTCTTTCAGGTTGGTACTAAGCAGTGGAGATATTATGATTTTGGTCCTAAATCTGTTCCTCCGCTAATATGTCTTCCTGGAACAGCTGGAACTGCAGATGTTTACTACAAACAAATCATGTCATTGTCATTGAAGGTATTTACCTCGTAACGCTGCTTTGGAAATATTATTGATATTTTACTAGGTTTGCTCGTTTTACCTTATCGTGTAGCGAATTCGTCATTCTGCATATTGTGTTAGGGTTCACCTTAATTTATAATGTGTGTGAGAGATAATGAGTACATTACTACATTCTTATTGTGAGATTTGACCGGACCTAATCTTGACCATTCAAGTTTATGTCGATAGCGAAGATTATAAGTTATTTTGAAGGTCACTAGATTGCTTTAGAGTATCATATGACTTATGTTCATCTTGTGCAGGGTTACCGTGTCATATCTGTTGATATACCTCGTGTATGGAATCACACTGAGTGGATTCAAGCATTTGAAAAGTTCTTGGATGCTATTGATGTGCACCATGTATGATCTCCTCAAACTTCCACCATGCTTTCTACCATCTTTTTACTTAATGAGTTGGTGTTTATATGCAAGCTACCTCTTATTTTGAACTTTTCATGGGTATTCAAGCTACATGCCATTACTTATAATGTCTTGCATTAACTCCAGTAAAAAAATTGATCTGTTTAGGTAGAAGTCTATGTAAAGTGGAAGACAAGAGAGAATCTGTTGAAAAAGGAAAGATCGTGTCTTTTTTAGTCAGTATTCTCTGATCTTTATTATTAGAGGAAAGAGTTAGCTGAGTTAGCCTATTACAGCTGTACAAAGTGAAAACAATAAGTAATGAAAGTACTTAAACTAAAAACAAGGGTGACATCCTATTTAGCTAACAGTCTAAATGCGCCTAGCATAAGTGTTACACTGAAGATGTGTTTGGTTAGAACTTTATTCTGGTCTTAGAAGGGGAACCTCGGAGCAACGGTTGAAGTTGTTGACAGAGGGTCAGCTTCTTGCAAATGCATGGTATGGCTCCTTAGTTCGGGTCCCTCATACTGGGTACGAAGTTCTCTGTACCCTGAGCATCACAAAAGCTTAAGAGTACTAAGTTTCCCTTAATTCACCTAAGTTATGGTTTTCTAGATATTGCTCTTTTAACTTTATTTACTTTTCTTACCTTTAAATTGCTTTTTTCAATGTTAGAATCTTGTAGGATTAATCTCTTCCGAATGTCAGTTCTATTAATATAAAAAAATAGCTGAAAATAAAATCGATGCTAATCGTTCATCTGAATGTAGTATTCATATGATTATTGATTATGGAGTGTGCGCTACCATGGCACTTGCTTTTAGCATTTTTACTTTTTGCAACAAACCTCTCGACTAATTGTGCACATCTAAATGTCAAAAAACCTGTCTATGTAATTTCAACTGAAGTCAGAATCTATTATTTTGGTGGCATAGCTTCAAAGAACTTGAGAAAGTATTTAGTAAACTAAGTTAATCTCTTTGTGGCAGATACATCTTTATGGAACATCATTAGGTGGCTTCCTGGCACAACTTTTTGCTCATAAGCGACCAAGACGAGTTCGATCATTGGTTCTGTCAAATTCATTTTTGGATACACAAAGTTTCTCTGCTGCCATGCCTTGGGCTCCCATGTAACTTTCTCAGATTTTGTTGTAAACAGTAATTATATATATACTAGAAAAACGGCAATATATGAAGATAAACGGCAATATATGCTGATCCAGTCTAATTTTTAGATTGCTTAAAGCACTGAGGTTTACTTTGCCCATACAAATAGTTTTGTATGCACTGTCAAGAAATTGTTATAGTCTTATAAGTAAAGTCACCTAGTTGGAGAGAGAAAGGAGTTATGGAAGTACATTACTTTCATTTGAGTAGAAATAAGACAGTTTATAAAATGTAAGTTTAGCAGGAGGCACATAAATTGTAGCGTTGGGGTGAAAATTGGAGTCCATACTATTCAAGAGTTAGGGTGCTTGGATTGTTACTTGTGATAGAAAAGTATCACTCAAAGAAGGTTAAGGGAAAATTTTACTGCACAATTATGAGACCTAGGATGTTGGATTAAACTAAATGTTACCAGTATAAAGAAAATAAGGGAATAAGCTCAATGCAATAAAGATGAGAATATTGTGTTGAGTGGGTTGACACTTTCAACAAGATAAGATTAGAGGTGAATGCATTAGAGAGAATGTGGAGGTAGCACCTATTATGGTAGAATCTTATCTTAGATAGTTTGGACATGTGTGGAGAAAAATCGTAGAAGCCCTACTAAGGAAGTATATCAGATGGTAAGTAGCTCAATAGTTAAAGCCTTAGAGTTAGTGGGAGTCCATGAAAAACTATAGGTGAGTGAAAACATGAGAAGGATTTAGATGTAAATGGTTTATCTATAGACATGATTTGTGGTAGGACACTATGATGTTGTGCGATCATGTAGCCAACCTGATAAACACTGGTATCAATGTAAGAAGAATTAGAAGAGAAAATGAAAAGTAAAGCCCCTAACCCACTATCAATTTGATTTTTGGTAGTGTTCTAAGAGATTTATTAGGTAGAAGGTGAAATTACAAGAATAGATTGCAAGGTTACAATGGATCCCTTGATCCTTCCTCTGGTTCCACAACCAGTTACACTCTAATTGTTTTCCCCCCCTTTTTCAGTAACTATCACTTCCCTTTTATAGCTATTCTAACTAACTAATTGCTAATAGGGTAAAGTGGTCAAATAACTACCACTTAACTACCTTTCTCTTACCCCTTGTGTACACGTTCTTAATACAAGGCTTAGGAATAGACTTAGCCTTATCAATACCCTCCCCTAAAAGAACTAACTTGTCCTCAAATGAAAAAGTTGGAAATCTTTCTTGTAAAACAACTGCTCCTTCCCAAGTGTTGTCATGATTGAGAAGATCTTGCCACTTAACCAACACTTCTAGATTTCGTTGTTCATCTTCTCTACTGTCAAGTATTCCTTCTGGATTGACCTCCCAACTCTAATTCTTCATTCATCATGGGAGGTAGAGGTTGAGGTTGCTGGTTAGGTTTTAGGGCCCTCTTCAAGGGAGATACATGGAATACTGGGTGAATTTTTTCATGACTAGGCAAAGCCAGTTTATAAGCAACAACCCCTACCCTGCTGATCACTTGATAAGGGCCATAATATCTTGGAGCTAATTTAGCATAGGGCCTGCTAGCCAACGATTTGAGCTTGTAAGGCTGTAGTTTAAGATACATCCAATCATCCACTGCAAATTCTACTAATCTTCTATGCTTGTCAGCTTGTTGCCTCATTAAATTATGGGCCTTCAATAGATTTTGTTTCAATTCTTCTAGGATCCTGTCCCTTTGGTCAAACAACTGGTTCACTTCTTCCACCCTAGAGGGAATAGCTCCTGCTTTCAGTAGTGTAGGGGCTTCTCTCCCATACAAAGCCTTAAATGGTGTCATTCCAGCTGAGCTATTATAGTTGGAATTAAACCAAAACTCAGCCCAATGCAGCCACTCAACCCACTGTCTAGGTCTGGGACCTACAAAGCACCTTAGATATGTTTCTAGGTATCTATTAGCCACTTCAGTCTGCCCTTCTATCTGTGGATGTTATGAGGTGCTGAGTTTTAGTTTTGTGCCAGCCAATCTAAACAACTCCTTCCAAAATTGGCTTAGGAATAAAGGGTCCCTATCAGACACTATTGATGAAGGGAATCCATGTAATCTGACTACCTCTCTTAGGAAAACAGTGGCCACCTCCTTGGCTGAATAAGGGTGCCCCAAAGGAAAAATGTGAACATACTTAGATAACCTGTCCACCACCACAAAAATAGTGTCCTTGCCCTTCACCTTAGGCAGCCCCCCTATGAAGTCCATGGATATATCCATCCAAACCTGTTGAGGGATAGGTAAGGCTGAATCAAGCCTGCAGGAACTAGGGTAGAATATTTATTTCTCTGGCACACTTCACAACTTTCTACAAAACCCTTAATATCTGACTTCATCCCCTCCCAAAACAGAAAACTGGCAATCTTCTTGTATCTTCTGAAAAACCCAGAATGACCCCCCATTGGTGTTCTGAAAAACCCAGAAAACTGGCAATCTTCCCTTTTATAGCTATGCTAACTAACTAACTGCTAATAGGGTAAAGTGGTCAAATAACTACCACTTAACTACCTTTCTCTTACCCCTTGTGTACACCTTCTTAATACAAGGCTTAGGAATAGACTTAGCCTTATCACAACCTCTCCTAGTGGGAAAATGTTTGGTTGTATGATTGTTGGATAATTACATTAATCACCAGAAAACTAGAATGCTATTTTAGAAATGCGGAATTAATTGATGTAGCAAAAGACAGATTACCCCTTAATATTGCTTAGTGTATTTTCTGAAAGACTTCTGTAAGCCCTCACTAAGGCTTGTGGCATGCCCCTGATATAGGAATGAGGCAAACTCGCATCCCTCTACACTATTTCTATAACAATAAATTAGCATTGTCTTACATTTTTTCATTATATTTATTTCTTGTTCTTCATGGCATCTATTTTGTTCTCCATCTATTATTGCATTTACAGTTGTATTACTGCATTTACAGTGTGAGTTGGACCCCTTCCTTTTTGCTCAAGCGGTATGTCTTAACAGGAATTCGTGATGGTCCTCTTGAACCATTTATTGCAGATTCAGTGGACTTTGTTGTTTCTCAGGTAATCTCTCTCTTGCTTAGTCTGATGCTTATAAGCAATCTGCGATTAGTGCCTTCCATACACTTCAGATTGTGGGGGCTAGTCAACTTTTATCGGGCAATCTCATTTTCTTTAAAATGTAAATCTGTGTCATGTTAATAGTTTGACTTGTTGATAATTGTATTAATTTTGTTTAGTAATTTGGTTGATTTACTTGATTCTTTTATACATTACTTGATTCAGGTGGAAACTCTCTCAAAAGATGACTTGGCCTCCAGATTGAAGCTGACAACTGATGATGCTTCAGTGGGACCCCTTCTTCTTTCAGATTCACTTATCACTATTATGGATGTATGTCATCTGAGTCTTAATTAGTTTATCTCTGTATCATGCAACTCACACCTTTCTGGAAGAAATTTTTTGCTTATTTAAGTTGTTTTACATGGTCTTGTTATCTATGGCAATGTGATGCCCCTGGATCATCAACCACTGCCAGTAAGACTCACCAACTACTGCCCCTGGTTCATCAACTCTCTCTTCCAAAGCAAGACCTATTCACACCCTCACATCTTCAATCATGACACTGATACCCCTGGCTCATCAATCATCACACCCAACCATCTGCATTCACAACTCCCAAATTTTAAACCATCATTTCCCCACCCTTGATAGTTAGGACTTAGAAACGATGTCATAACATCAGTCATAGTGCTGATTCCACTTGAAATAGAATCAAAATTGGAATTAGTTTCAGGAATATATTTGACCAGAGATAATCTGTGAAAGTAAAAATAGTTTCAGATCTCAATTCTTCATAATTCCTTTGATGGTGATGAATATGTGAGGCAAAATTAGATTTTATGTAGAGGAAGACAAGGAACAATCACAGATAGAGGGATATAGGTAATGGTACGTGTTTCGGAGGCTAGTCACTCATCTGCGTAATTCCAATGTTCACCACTGTGGGTTTAACTTCTGAGCATGAGCTGAACTCAAAAGTGAGGTTATAATGTAGAAAGTGATTGAAGCCGTCTAACCATAATTTTGAGATAGGAAAAAAGGCATGTGACATTTTTACTTGGGTGTTCTAATCTCAGTCTTTGATTTCAATCCAAAAGGCTGGGATCTGCCTCTCTCATAAATTAGCTTTTGTCCCTTAGTACATCCCATATATATTTATATAAATAGATAGATAGATGGATAGATAGAACCAACAAAGCGTTGGTCTAGTGATGTAAGGCCCTGCTAGATCCCCAGAATGACCAAAAGGTCAACGGTTCAGTTCCTGTGAGCGACACTTGTTGGGAGGGACAGTCACGCACCCTGAAAGGGATTAGTTTCTTGCCAAAAGATGAAGGGCAAAAAATAGATAGAGAGAGGGTGTATTTTCTGGTTTGCCTTTTGATTATGATGCAAAATAGTATGGTATGAGATTGTGTAACTCAATGATTGTCTTGTTTACATGTTCTCGCACCTTTCTTAAAGACTAATGACTTGTGCGCAATTCCTCAAGAACTTAAAGATCAGTTGAGTGAAAGGTATCCTGAGGCTAGGCGTGCATATTTGAAAACCGGTGGAGATTTTCCTTTCCTTTCACGACCAGATGAAGTCAACTTACATCTGCAGGTATAAGCGGTGCATCCAACTTATCCTACTTATACTTGGGATTTGTTTTGATGTTCTTCAGTCCTCATGGATATACATTTTAACTTTTGTTTATATTATGACAGTTGCACCTTAGGCGTGTTGGTGTGGAACCTCGGCTGGATTTGGTTCACAATATTCCTAAAGGTGATATTGGAGGAAGTCCTAGCAAAGAAAATGATGATGATTCTGACAAGTCAGATAAGGATAATACCGGAGACTCAGAAAATCCATCTTCTGAAAGTGAGATACAGCCTGCCCCTGAAAGCTCAGGATCCCATAATTTAGACAACCAGCCGTTACGCACTTCAGAATGTTCCGACTTGGATCAAGAAGTGACCTTGCATGTATTTGCTGGTGATTTGACGAAGAAAAATCAAATTTTGCCTCCAGAAACTTATGTACATTTAATGTGGGGATATATTGTTGTTTCTTATCTTCGTTACATCAGTTCACAGTACATTTTGTGGAACTATTCTTTAGAATTTAGGCAAGTTGTGTAAGATGAACTATGTAACGTGAAAGGAAGTTGCAAAGATCAACCTTATTATGGACTGGATTTCTAAGTCCCTTTGGTAAGTTGTTTGAAATTTGAAAGTGGGATGTGAATTGTGAAACCATCAGATTGTATTTCTTATGTTTTTACTTCATGATTGACGTGGGGATTATTTTTGTACAATATATCCTTTCTTCCTCTTATTTGAAAAGTGTGCCTGTTCAAAATCTCTACTGCTCCAAATGGTGGTACAAGAGAAGGTAAGAATATAAGAATAGAGAAATAGAATAAATTTTTGTTTTGTTTGGTTTTAGATAAAAAGAAGAAAAAGATCTCTCTCAAACTTCTTTTAACAGATATATGTTATCTTAAACAATGTTGCAAATCTTATTCTATATCAATGAAAACATGTTATGTTACTCATTATTTATTTACTTTGTTTTATTGTCATTAGTATGTGACAAGATTTGAAACATAATCTGAGACAATAGATTTTTATTCCATTTTCTCTCTACATGAGTGGAGAAACAAAATGTATGGGTGTGACTCCATTTCTCTCTCTCTTCCTATCCTCTCTTGTAAACCAAATGAAAGAAAGAGATTATTTTTCTCTCACTTCTCTTCCATCTTTCTCTTTCTCCCTTCATTATATTCTACCAAATTACTTCTTGAATCGATTGGTTACAATTACTTGCAAGGATCATTCATAAAGGTAATAAATAAACATAAGTATTGTCTACTAAATTGTAAACTCAACTTAGTAGAGTTAAAACACTACTAAGTGACTTAGTGTATCCTTATATTTGCAAGGGGAAAGATTATTTATAATATTTGAACCAATTATCATTAAGTCACAAGACAAATAACTTAATAGTTGCATCCATAGTCACCCAAATAGGACATTGAAAAATTCAAAAAGGCAAATGTAACCACAGCCAAGGAAAATAGTGGTAAACATTCATGCAATCAAGGTTTTAAATTTGGTTCCACAATTATTTTGCAATGTTATGGTTATGATCAATGTTATAAAACATGAGTCGATTGTTAAACCAAAAGAGATCTCATATAAGTTTTAACCGGTTTAAGCAGTTAAACTGTCTATACATAATTCATAGAGTAAATTACACTAACATCCCCTAAGTTTTAGTGAAATTGCACAAACCACCCCTCACTTTTCTACACCTACACAAACCCCTCATTTTTATACTTTCGTTACGCTAACCACCACTGCATGAGAAATAAGTGTAATTTTGTGAACAAAAAATGTGATAAATGCAATTAAGTTAAACAAAACATGATATATTGTGGAGACAAGTCCAAATAATATATGAGTCGATACATCTTTATTATTTTTGGTTCGTTATGATATAGTATAAGAGCGATTTAAACAATATATTTTAGAATTGTTGATGCATTTTGTAACAAAAAATAATAAACATACATTAATTTTTATATTATTTGGATTTTTCCTCACAATATACCATGTTTATGTTTTGTTTAACTTAATTGCATTTATCACATTTTTTATTCAAAAGATTACACTTATTCCTCATGCAGGGGTAGTCAGTGTAATGAAAGTATAAAAACTATGGGAGGTTTGTGTAGATGTAGAAAAGGGGGGGGTGGTTTGTGTAATTTCACTAAAACTCAGGGGGTGTTAGTGTAATTAACTTTAATTCATAACTTTTATTATAAATATATTGTTATATATAAATGTAAAACTTTATATAATTAATAATTATGTATAATTATATTGAAGTAATAACATTTTCATCTTTTTTTTGGATCGTGGTAAAACAAAATATTAAAGCAGTATTCCATTTTTATTTTTATTTTTAGGTGAATAGTCTATTTTACTTGTCAGGTTAATACAGTTTAACCGAGTTTAACATGGCCGGACCGGAATTTTTCCGGTTCAAAATAGTTCAACTCTCATTCGGTTAAGACTGCAAACCAAGACCAATTTTAAGTCTGATCAGCGATCAGACTGGTTGACTGTCCGGTCCGATTCTCACAACACAAGTTACTATAGAAAGCATTTGCATGGTATTTTTCCACAATATTCCACAATTGTGGTCAACAAAGTATAATGACAACTAGATACAATTGAAACTATGTGGAGAAAATTGTCTTTAAATCAATGTGGAAATTCAGACCTCAACTTTATTTCGTAATCAGATTTTTTTGACAGGGAAGGGGGAGGATTGGGGACTTCAGAATCTCAACCTGATCTCGTTAACTATATCGGTTGCTTCCCCTAAACAATTTAAAATTCTTAGATGCTTCCCCTTTGCAGTGAATGAAAGAAAGATTTTGATGGGTCTCAAGGCTCGTAACAATATTAATCCACTAGTTTATGGAAGTTGTAGATTGAGTTCACATTATGCTGATATGTTCAGTTGGGTTCTAAGCCAATGTGTATGCATAAAGGAGCCAAATTAATGCAGCTGACAGAATATGAAAACAAACAAAAGCAGTACCAGAAAGTAGCTTTAGAAATTCCATATACGGCTTGATAGAATTTTAGCAATGAACAAAGATGAGACTATAAATCAAGAGCCTAAATATATCTTCAATGCAAACTAAACATTCATTGAGTTTTTCTGTTTGACCTTCAGACCTGGTAACCAGGTGAAAAATTATACTTTCACTAAAGTAATGCAGCATAACTTGTTTCATAAAGTTTCACAATAGTAAAGGTATGCAAAATAGCTTGTGAAAGTTATGATTTGTTGGACCCCTTTCAAAATCACGATCATGTGTGGCATGCTATAATTTATCATAAAACAACCCTAATTAACTGCAAGAAACTAATCCTTTAAGGATGCATAACTACACATTACAAGTGTCACTCTTAGAAATTGTACACTTTGAACTTTTCTTTCTAATGATCAAATAGGGCTTTATAAAATTAAAGCATTGGTGTCACTATATTCGGACCTGAAATTGTGTATGCAACAAACCTAAACTTTTTATATCTTCAAATATTAAAACAGTAAGACTGCCCCATTGAGCAAGCAACAGTTTTCAAATTTATTTTAAGGCGTCATTGAATATATCTAATTGGCCCAGTTATTATTGGGTGAAGGCTTGGTTTTCCTGCTGAGTAAGTTCTAAACAACCAACTTTAAACTTGCAACAATGAAGTTGGTAAATCATTCAATTTCTACCTATCAAATTCCAACATAGCTAATGATAACCCAAACACAGATTACCTGGTTAAGAAAAAACAAACATAACAAGCAAAACATATAGCCTTGTCCAGCCATATCTCTGCCCGTCAGTTACTTTTAGATAAAGACCGAGTTTATTGCATAAACTAACAAGATGGTTTTAGCTTCAATTAAAAAAACAGATTCATAAACATCAAAAATGCAGTCAAGCATGAGATCCTTCAAAACTTTTCATCAAATATCACTTGAACAAAAAGAAATTCTCTAAAATTCATATGGAAGATTGCTAGTTCAGCAGCAAGGAAAGTGGCCAAAGAACGGAATTTGATACATTCTCTAAGCAACCAGGGTGCTGGCAGTTGTTGACTCGCTGAAAATTTCAAAGGTCATCATTAATAGAATGGACAAAGTGAAATTGAACCGAACAAAAATACAAACATGCTAAGTCAAAGGAATATGCTAGATAACATGTTAGAAGAGACAATTTTGTTTCATAACCAAAAGGTCTTCCTACCCAGCCAAAGTGAGTAAAAATCATTTATGAATCAAACTAGATAATTGACAAGTAAAAGGAAATAATATAACATCTAAAACAGCATGTGCTATTCCATCTAAAATAGCCGCACACCCAAAGTTTCCCTCCCAAAATATACAAACCCTAAGCAGTGAGTAAAACAAGTTTTGCAATAGTATCTAAACGAGATGCTATGATGCATGAAAGAAACAAGGCATGCCACACAAAATAAGTGATCAAATTAATTCCTAAAAGATATAGCATTGGCCAAATTAGACCCAAAATGATAGCAATTATTCTCAAGGTCCATAAATGTGCAGACAATTATTGAGCCTAATCCCTGAATGTCCACACATTACCTGGGATAGGGAATGATGTGAATATGAAATTCAAATCTGAGAGACCTGAAGAGTATTTTCCATCATTCATGGACTACTATTTGAAGTATCTTTCGGGTACTAATTTCACCATTGACTTGTGAAAAAACAGATAACAAAACAAAGTATATGTAAATGATCTTTGACAGTGAAATCCTATATCTCATGTGACAATAACACCCATAAAAAAACCAACATTGTAAAACTTCTCAAAAACAAACCAAATAGTAAGTAAACAAGTGAGTAGTGGCAGAGCACTTACTACTTCCAGACTGGTGGAAGCTTCTTAGTCTTCTTGTAGTAGCGGGCAAGACGGTGGATCCTGCTCTCAACAAGAATCAACCTGAACTTGGAGTCCTTGTCCTTCCTGTTCCTCTCCAAATGCTTACGGATTGAGACCGCCTTCTTAATCAAATGGTAAAGATCCTCAGGAATCTCAGGTGCAAGTCCTAGAAACAAAACAAACCCCACCAAATATAATCAATATTCTGTATCATCATATGATAACACAACCAATAGGTCGGTCGGCAAGTCGATTCATATTAACAGAGATTGGACAAAGTTTTATGTTGGCTATCAATTCATTGATCCCCATATCATACAATAACACAAACTATAAAAATAAAATAAAAACACAAAGAGTTTATCACATAAATATAATTACTATACCATGAGCTTTGAGGATACGGAGAATTTTGTTGCCAGTGACGCTTCTGACCTGAGCAATACCATGAGAGTCTCGGAGAATGACACCAATCTGTGATGGAGTCAAGCCCTTCTTCGCGAACTTGCATATATTCTCTTCCACCTATAAACCAAGCAAATCATAAAAAAGGCTGCCAAGTGCACAAGCCTCCCACCTAGCGACACCCCGAAGAGGGTAGATGTACACAACCTCACCCGCTAAATTATTTCAAGGATTTATAACTCATAATCTTCATGTCACAAGACAAACAACATTACCGATGCAACAAGTTTCACACTCCAAATCAAACAAACCTTGTAAAAGAATAGAATTTTTATATAACAAAAATTAAAATAGAACAAATATTAAATTTTTACATCTTGGGAAGAGATCTTGAGCCAGCTTGGGGGTGTCCTTTTGTAGGGCAGTGCCGAAGCGGACATACCCTTACTGCAACATCAAAAACAACGAAAAGAAAATCAATTGTGAAGAATAAAAGGAAAAGGAAGTGGAATTGATGAAAAGAAAAAAAGAGATTGAAAAATGAATACGAACCCACTGCTATGCATGCGACCCATGGTTGTTGGTTGATGTGTGCGGCGGCTTCTACTTCTGATTAGGGTTCTTCAGATTGCTCTCACCAGAGACAACTCTATTACTGAAACCCTATTAGGTCTTATAAAAGAAATGGGCACATTTTCTATGCTACGTCGTTTTGATAGAAACAAAACTAAAATTAAATAAGAATTTTAAGAGGGGTTTAAATATAAAAGAAACATTATTTATAAAAAATGAAAGCAAAATTACAAATTTTAAATACATAATAAATAAATTACTTATTTCATAATTAATTTATATTAATTTCATATTTTTAACTTGTTAATAATAAATTCATTGTTAATATTATTTAATATTTCTCACTAAATAATCACATAAAATTGAATTATAACACTCAAATACAATAAGGAAATAATTAATTATTTCTAATACAGTGTTAAGGGTATAGTCCAATCCTAAGAACTACTCAAAAAGTTTAGAATACAAATTACAAACTAGGGGTTGACATAGGTTATGATTATCTATTATCCTAGTTAAATGTTAATCAAGTTATTTTATGTATCTGAACTCGACCATATATCTGAAGGTTAACTCAAATCTAACCTTAGACTTAATTAAATAAAATGGATACACATTTTAGGAGGGCTTTATTTACTCCAAGAGTGGATTTTTTAAGCTTACTCCACATTAGCCATCAAGGGATTATAATGTTTTGAATTAGTGAGTAAATCTAAATCATTAGGTGTCCCTATAATTGATGGTTAGGATGAGAAGTTTTGGAGTAAGTAGACTCTCACTCACATTTTAGATAAGAGAATAAAATATATCCTTATATGAGTAGATAAATTATTTTTCCTAGCCACTAAAATTATGACATGTATCTTATTTAACTCGTTTTCTATAAAAGAAAAATTTAAAAACTAAAAAAAAGGATGCATGTCATAATTTTATGACTAGAGGAAATAATTTATATCCTCGTATGAGGGGGATACTTTATTCTTTCTAGATAAAGTTCTCTCAATATTATTTATTATTATGAATATGTAATTTAACATATTAAATCATATGTATATATATATAGGGAAATGATCCACTTAGTCCATGAATAAGTTAAAAAAAGCTACTTTACATTTTTGTCGTTTATGCAATGAAAATCTAATAGTTCATATCTACTCACTAATTCAAATCATTGGTTTTTCTAAAATGAATGTTTAAGATGTGAAGTAGATTTTTTTAACTTACTCATCGAGTAAGTGAATTTCATCCTATAAATATATATAGATAGATAGATAGATATATATTATGTTATTCATTTACATATATGTATATATGATGGAAAAATATAGAATCAATGATATATAAAATGATATACATGTTGTGACCAAAAATCATTTATACAATAGGGTTCTAAATAACTAGCATAAATAAATGAAATACATGATTAAAAATATGAATTATATTAATTGATAAGTTGTTGCAACAAAATGATCTATATACTATGGTCAAAGAGATATTATTACTATATATACAATTGCATATACACATACAAACATGAATAATGAGTGACCATAAAATGAGTTAGGTCAGATCATACTTGTTCTTTATATTACCCTAAATATTAATCAAAGTATAATTTTTAAATCTGAAACTGACTCTAAACTCAACGAAACCCAATCATATTTGTGGTTGACCATAATTGGAACATATCGAGTGAGCGAATGGAGTTAGATCTTACTTGCTTACGACTGCCATAAACAATACAAGTATATGCATAAAAAGATAACAATGGAAGAAAGATGAAATAAAAAAAATTATAGCTTGTCTATCTCTAGCAACTTCGGTCACATCAAACAAATCACATCTGATTGGTTGAAAAAAAATATTTAAGTTAAAATTTCAATTATTAATTTTTTTTGACTAATCATATCATTTGACACACGAAATGTTACAAAGGAGTAAGACAATAAATGTGTATCCATACTTTAAGTATGAGTGTTGCTCTACCCAATTCTGTATTATCAATAATTATTATTCAAGGCATAAATTTGACATTTAATATTATGTGGATGATGATAATTATTGTTTTATATTGTTGATTGAAAAATGGTTAGAAAAATTGGAACAATGTTAGAAAAATATGAAGCTATTTAACACTCATTAAAAGAATACTCTATAAAAATATATTATACTCAAATCTCCAATAATAACTATGAAAAAAGAATTGCGTGTTCACAATTATACAAAAACTCTTTTATTTAAATTTTATTATAAAAATATTAAATAATTAAATTATAGTTCAAATTTTTTTGTTACACGGCACATACAAAATGTCCGGAGCACATTGCGAGTAACTTGCCCCTAACCCGAACAGTATTAAAATTAAAATATGGGGACAGATGAATTAAAACCCTTTTGAACTAAGATTACATTTAAAACAAGGGATAAATATGTGTAATTTCTCATGCATACATTAAACACATTAACAAATTTGGCAATTCATCAATGCTCTCCACAACTAAATCTACCTTTCTCATTTAGTATCCTATGTTTCATTATGCATTTTCTAATAGTGAAGCCCACTTCTTCCCGTAGTACCTGAGATCATGCAATTATGGAGCTCTACACAAGTACAAGCAACAAGCACACCAAAACCTAATCAACATTATGGTCTAACATAAATAATAGAATAAGTATCAAAACATCAAACTAATGCATCCCTGGCCTAATCCTATTATTCCCTATCAAAATCATGAGATTATAGTTATACATGAGATTTAGCTGGAAAAAGTAGAGAATTTAAAGAGGAGATGTTTTCGTTTTCAATGGTTGTTTCCCACATGCCTCCTTAATTAGTTTATATCCTCTTTCCCCCATTGGAACAATGGATATTCCTTTGGGTACAAATTAGAGTGTTGTCTTTCCTTACTCCCAAGAATGTTCACCACTATCGTTTATCCAATTCACTTAAATTTTCTAGCATCTATGATCCAATATCCTTTCACTTAGAATCACAAAGCATCAAGTGGTAAGGATGGAAAACTTAGAGAATGGAGTGACAAGGAAATTGAAAGTTCAAATCACATACACCACAAAATACAATTATTAATATACCAACATTTGCCAATACAAAAACTAAGTAAAATGCATGATAATGATATAAGATGAGGATCACTTAAAAGAAAATATTAAACTACCCTCTACTTCATAAAACACAACTCTTATTTTCTTTTAATAGTGTTCTTTGTATTATGAGAGGATGGTCGACAATGGATGTAAAGTGGTCGGTGATGAATGCTCGATAGGGTGTAAAGGATTAGGTGATATAGTCGGAATATCGTCTGGACCCGACGGGGGAGGTACATGAAAAGGTTCTCCGACGATCAAGTCAGTTGAATATACTAGATAGATAAAGGGAGTAAATAAGAGAGAAGTTGGAGCAATAAGTGTAGCAATAAATGAGGGATTGAGAATTAATTATACTCCATGTATGATCTCTCATATTTATAGAGTTTATGAAATGCTGAGATGATATCTGGTCATTGGTCAGTATCTAACGAGTACAAAGGATGTACTCTAGTCGTCCTTGCTTGTCCTGTGAATCTACTCCTGTCGAGTTGTCGGGGATAGGCAGAATGTGCAAGCAGCGTGGCAGGCGGTCTGTTATCTAACATTGAAGGTGAGCTAACGACGCATTAAATGGTGGGTCAGAGGTGCATTAAATGGTGGGTCAGAGGTTTAATGCAACGTCATGAGCATTTATGGTGTCTACTATAAGTGGGTCCATTTGAGGCGAGTGGCTGGAAGGTGTGGGGCCCTGCATACAGTATTCAGAATGAACGGATGGTAGGCCGGGTATGACCGGGATAGAACAGTTGCCCCCAATCTATTAGGTCGGTCAAAATGTGGTCGGGCTAGTGGACTCAAGGATTGGACTAAAGGTAGCTCGGGTATGACCGGGATATAATAGTTTCCCCTAGTCTATTAGGTTGGTCAAAACGTGGTCGGGCTAGTGGACTCAAGATTAGACTAAAGAACACCCAGATACGACCAAGGTAGCTGGCTGGGCTAGTAAGCTCTTGGGGTGGATCGGGGGATGGCCCATGTATAAGGTTATTGGTGTGAGCGAACTTATGTAGGTATAGGGGTAGGTCATGATGACCGTTTGCCTTTATCGGACACATGGATGGACGTTTGGCGTTTCGTCTGACCATGAGTGATAAACCGATACGTTTGTTTATTTTAGTCTTTTCGTTTGGATTTTTGTGCCACTGTTAGATTGTTGTCGAGAGATTTTGGACGGGTGGGTGTGAGTTTTGAGTTGGGCCCTTGGAAAGATCTGGGCTTGGGTCTTCTCCTATAAATAGGGGTTCCCCCTCCTAGCATTCTTTATTCTGTTTTCTTGTTGAATTTCTGATCATCATTGAATCCAGACAAGTTTCTTGCATCCTGAAGTCTACTTTCCTTCAAAGCATTTTTAAACTGACAATTCCATTTCCTCATTTCTTTCTTTTAATTATGACCAGAGGGGATTCCAATTCTGATGATCTAGAGTTCTTGCATGGGCCCTTGCCGATTTTTAGTTCCCCGGTTCTTGTCATTAAAGGTGCCGATCTGTACGGGGG
Organism: Lupinus angustifolius; assembly: GCF_001865875.1. Lineage (NCBI taxonomy): Eukaryota > Viridiplantae > Streptophyta > Magnoliopsida > Fabales > Fabaceae > Lupinus > Lupinus angustifolius. Next base: position 14,628,215 of record NC_032014.1, on the reverse strand, counting down.
CAGTCTCGACGGTTGTATCTTTCAGCCCTTTTGCGCGACGTTAGGGAGGAGACTAGCCCACGCCTCTGAGGGGCATACTACTGGCAACCAAGAGGACTTGGTCCAAGCTTGGGTTTGCAAATTTGACCGCCATCATATGGGGACTGTCCCACGCCTCTAAGGGGCATACTATTGGCGACCAAGAGGACTTGGTCCAAGCTTGGGTTTGCAGATTTGACCACCATTAGAGGGGGACTGGCCCATGCCTCTGAGGGGCATACTACTGGCTACCAAGAGGACTTGGTTCAAGCTTGGGTTTGTAGATTTGACCGCCATCAGAGCGGACTGGCCCACGCCTCTGAGGGGCATACTGTTGGGGACCATCTATTGTTTGTAAAAACTTCTTTGAATAATACATCGTTATCATATAGACTAGATTCAGTTACATCATTTGCTTAACCGCTTATGGGTCTGATGGCCAAAATTTACATTTTTAAGCAAAAAAACCGTCGTAGGTTTGCTGCGTTCCAAGTACAGGGGTTCTCCTTCCCTGCTAGGTCTTCGAGCTTGTATGCCCCTTTGCTGGTTTTGCTAGTTACTCGGTAGGGTTCTTCCCAATTGATTGCTAGCTTGCCCTTTGTTTTGCCGACATCAACCCTCATTAGCACTAAACTGCATGCTTCAAAGTCTAGTGGTACCACAGTTCTGTTATATTTTTCAGTGATCCTTCTTTTGATGGCGGTTTCCTTGATTCTGGCTCGGTCTCTCTTCTCTTCTATCCAGTCCAAGTTGTGTCTCGGGATAGTCGAGTTGGCGGCTTCATCAAAGTGTATTGTTCGTCAGGTGGGCTCAATAATCTCTACCAGTATCACATCCTCAGACTCATAGATGAGGTTAAAAGGTGATTCCATGGTGCTAAAGTGAGGAGTTGTGCGGTAGGCCTACATGACATGGTGCAACTGTTCAGTCCCGTTGTAAGTGACAATTGCGGGGGTATCTCGAACAGTGTTATAATGCTCCTCCAAGTAAATTTCTGGATGTTGGTCGTGTGATACTGGATAAGGGCTCAACTTCAATCCATTTAGTGAAGTAATCGATTGCCACTATCAGGAATTTAAGTTGCCTGGTTGCCCATGGAAATGGTCCCAGAATGTCCATACCCCATCTGCAAAATGGCCACGTGGTCATTGTTGTTGTTAGCTCTTCAGCTGGGGCCTTGTGGAGGTCAGAAAACAACTGGCATAACATACATTTCTTGGTGAACTCAAATGCATCTTTTTCCATGGTCGACCAATAATATCTGGCCTGAAGTACCTTCTTGGTTAGTGACGTTACGCCGAGATTATGACCATAACTCCCTTTGTGGATTTCTTGGAGGACATACTGAACCCTATCGGGGCCGAGACATTAAAGCATTAGAGTAGAACAGCCCCGACGATACAAAGAACCTTGTACTATGGTGAACCACGAACTGTGCCTAAGGAACCTTTGCATATCCTTCTGATCCGTCGGTAAGTCGTTGTTGGTTAAGTATATGATGGTCTGGCTGGTCTATTCATCTAGGATCTGTATTTGCTCAATAGCCATGACACAGGGTTGCAGGACTGTCCCTTAATCATCGATCTATTGTTACCTAGGCTCTTTGTGCTTGCTAATTTGGACAAAATGTTTGTCCGAATATTATATTCCCTTGGGATGTGTTGGATGGAAGCTGTTTCCAACTTGGCCATTAGTTCCTTAACCTCGGCCAAATATTTTCCGAGTAACACATCTTTTGTCTGGTATACACCCGTTATATGAGAGACAGTAAGTTGTGAATCACTGCATATGGAGACATTTTCCACCCTAATTTCTCTGGTCAACTACAGACCAACAATGCATGCTTCATATTCTGATTGATTGTTTGATGTAGGAAAGGTGAAGGTGAGTGAGTGCTCAATGGTCACCCCTTGGCCATTGTCTAACAAGATCTCTGCTCTACTACCCCGAGGGTTGGATGAACCATCGACATAGATTGTCCATACTTGCTCATAACTATCCGGTTGTGCAATCAATTCGACAACAAAGTCGGACAGAACCTGGCTCTTGATAGCCGTTCCGGGCTCATACTGTATATCAATTTGTGATAGTTCAATAGACTAGGAGATCATCCGACCGGCTAGCTCAGGCTTGTATAAATTCTAGCGAATAGGCTGATTAGTTTTGACCACCACAGGGTGGGATTGAAAATATTGTCGTAGTTGTCTTGTTGCCATCAAGAGGGCAGATGTGACCTTTTCCAATTTCTGATACCTAAACTTTGGGCCTTGCAAGGCCTTGCTGGTGAAGTACATCAGATGTTGACCTTCTTCACTCTCTCTGATTAGAGCGGTTGCCACGACCTCGTCTGCTACTACTAAGTAGACAAACAATGTCTCATCAGGTGCAGGCTTAGAAAGCACAGGCGGAGTAGCCAAATATTGTTTGAAATTCTGGAAAGCTTCTTCATAGGCATTTGACCAAGTAAGCGTGTTGCTCTTTTTGAGGAGTTGGAAGAGTGGGAGGGAGTATTTTGTGGATGCAGGGAGGACCATGGCTAATGCCGCTAATCGCCTATTAAGTTGATGGACCTCTTTGACTGATTTCGAGTTGTGCATGTCTATAACTGTCTGACATTTTGCTAGGTTGGCCTCGATACCCCGATTGGTTAATAGAAATCCCAAGAACTTCCTAGCTTTGACCCCAAGTGTACATTTGTCTAGATTGAGGCGCATATTGAACTTGCGCATCCGGCCAAATATAGCCCTCAAGATGGTCACATGATCCTCCGTTGGTAAACTCTTAGCAATCATATCGTCCATGTAGACCTCCATGTTCTTCCCAATCTGGTCCCAAAAATGGTGTTCATCATTCTCTGGTATGTAGCCCCTATGTTTTTTAGGCGGAAGGGCATAACTGTGTAGCAGTAGGCCGTCGTGGATGTAATGAAGGCAGTTTTGTCCTGATCTGGGGGTACATGGGTATCTGATTATACCCGGAATAAACATCCATGAATGATAAAAATTGGTACCCGGAGGAGTTGTCTACAAGATGGTGAATGTTTGGAAGTGGGTATGGATCCTTTGGGCATACTTTGTTTAAATATATATAATCCACACACATCCGCCATTTCCAAGATGGTTTCTTGACCATCACGATGTTTGACAGTCAAGTAGTATATGCAATCTCTCAGATGAATCCTGCTTCGAGTAGTTCATAAATTTTCTGAGTAACCTCGACCGTCCTCTCGGAACCAATCTTTCTTTTCTTCTAGGCCATTATTTTTGCCCCTGGGTTTGTTGTTAGCCGGTGACAGGCGATCGAGGGGTCAATTCCTAATATGTCTACAGCAGACCAGACAAAAAGATCTTTGTTGGCTTTCTAGCATTCGACCAACTTGGATTTTTGAGCTTTGTCGAGAGTGTTGCCAATATACACTAGATTTCCCTTTGACGGACCGAGATGAAGGGAGGTTTTCTCCCCTCTGGTTGAGGGCGGAGTTCCCTCTCGCCCATTCTGGCATCCAATTCTATCAGGTGCACGCCATGTTGTCTTTTTTGTGGGGGTGGTGATTGGACTGAAGTGTGGCTCGGGCGTAGACTCATCTGATAACAACTCTTTGCGCTCTGTTGGTCTCCCTTAACCATACATACCATGAGGTCGAATGAGAGAAATTTCATGCATAGATGTGGAGTGGAGACTATTTCTTGAAGATGGTTCAAGGTTGGTCGCCTAATGATGGCATTGTAGGCCGAGACACAATCAATAACTAGGAATTTAGCTTGGATTGTCCGGGTTAATGGTTGATCTCCAATAGTAAGCCATATATCAACGTAACCTCGGGGGGTGATTCGTTGCCCAGTAAAACCGACAAGTTGCCAATCATAAGGTAACAAATCCTTATCTTTGAGTTCCATCTTTTTGAATAAATCTTGAAACATGATATCTGCCAAACTGCCTTGGTCGACAAATAAGCGCCCCACCTTCTTATTGTTCATTTTGGCAGTAATGACGAGGGGATCGTCATGATTGCAGACGATGCCTTCATAATCACACTCGTCGAAAGAGATAGAGAGTGATGCCTGATGACCCTGATACTGGTAGGGGTTTCGTACATTTGATTGCATGACTTCCCAAACATATTTTTCTAGGTTGCCTTGGATGTACCAGCAACGACGAATCCACCGTTTTCATCTATTGTTGGAGCGGTAGCGGTCTCCTCGGTCTCTATTCGGGGGACGTTCCTGTTGAGCTTTGGGGGTGGGGGGAACGTCTCTGAGGAGGACTGAATCGATGCGGAGGCAATGACCACTCTTGGCGGGCCCGAGCAATAAGTTTTCGGAGGTGCCTAGCTTGAATCAGGTCTTCAATAATGTCCCTCAATTCAGTACACTCTTATGTTACGTGTCCAAAGAAGGTGTGGAAATCACAATATTTGGAGCAGTCATGGGTCCCCAATTTTCTGCCCAGGTTGGGTTTGGGTAGCTGAACTAAATGGGTGGTCATAACTTCTTGCAGGATGTTGGTGCGACAAGCATTGAGGGGTTATAGGAGGTGTATTTGAGTTTGTTGGGCTGTTGGGGTGGATCATCTCGAGGGTGTTCGTGTGTTTTTGGTCATTTGGCTTCCCATTAGGGGAGTTGATATTCTCTATGCTCGGACGGTGGGTGGTTAGGATGGGTTTATTCTAGGTTAATGAACTGTTGGGCTTTAGATTGGAGTTCTTCCATTGTGAGGTCTAAATACTTAGCCAATTCCTGTCTGAAGAGGTCGTCCTGCAATCCGGTTACCAAGATATGCACTGCCACATTCATGGCCTCCGAGTTGAACCAATTTAGATATGCTCGGAGGGGTTCATGCGACTCCTGTCGTATACCAGATAGTGTATAGGAAGAGCCGAGTTGCTCTTTACTTGCTGTGAACTGGATGTTGAATTCGTTGGTGAGAGTGGTCCATTGATCAATATTGTTTGGTGCAAGCCGTGTAAACCATAGCAAGGCAACACGTTTCAGAGTGAGGGGAAAGGCTCAACACATGATAGGTTCAGTCGCCCCATGGAAAAGCATTAAGGCTTTAAAGACATCTAAGTGATCCTGCGGGTCACTTGTCCCATCATATTGGTTGATGTTGTTTGGGCGGGTAAAATTTTTAGGAAGTGATGAGGACATGATTGTTTCAGTGAAAGGGTGTCTTGCTCGTGAGGAGCTATGGTTGGTGGGATGGGTTAGTTGAGTGGTTTTGGTGTTTGGGGGAGCTATTAGCTTGGAAGCTTTGACGGACTCTACAGAGTGCTCATCGGCAACTGGCCACGAGGGTTTGTGGCTAGGGTCGGGTCTATGTTAGTGAAGTTTGACTAATAGTTGTGCCTGTTGTTGGATAATTTCGGTTTGAGTTTTGATCATTTGGAGGAGTTGTTGGGTAGTGGGTGCTTCTGGGATGGGGTTGTGTGGGTGGCTTTGGTTGGCTTGTTGAGAGGGTTGCACTAGTGTTGGGGGATCAATAGAAGGGGTGTTGTGATTTGGGGGAATGTTTGTATTGAACAGTACTACTTGGCTAGGTGGTTGAGCTTGGTTACGGGTGGTCACCATGTTGTAGGTAAGCCACAGACGGCGCCAATGTTCTTTGTATTAGGAGAGGATGGTCGACAATGGATGTAAAGTGGTAGGTGATGAATGCCCGGTAGAGTGTAAAGGATCAGGTGATCTGGTCGGAATGTTGTCTATACCCGCCGGGGAATGTACTTGAAAAGGTTCTCCGACGATCAAGTCAGTTGAGTATTCTATAGAGATAAAAGAAGTAAATAAGAGAAGTTTGAACAATAAGTGTAGCAATAAATGAAAGAATGATAATTAATTATACTCTCTGTATGATCTCTCATATTTATAGAGTTTAGGAAATGTTGAGATGACATCTGGTCATTGATCAATATCTAACAGGTACAAAGGATGTACTCTGGTCGTCCTTGCTTGTCCTGTAAATCTGCTCCTATCGAGTTGTCGGGGACAGGCGAAATGTGCAGGCAGCGTGGCAGGCGGTCTGTTATCTGACATTGAAGGCAAGTCATCGACGCATTAAATGGTGAGTCAGAGGTGCATTAAATGGTGGTCAGAGGTATTAATGATGTGTCAGGAGCATTTATGGTGTTTGCTATAAGTGGGTCCATTTGAGGCAAGTGATTGGAAGGTGTGGGGCCCTGCATACGGTATTCGGAATGAACGAATGGTAGCCCAGATATGACCGAGATATAACAAATAGATTCATTGCAGGAAATCTGGAAAGGTGATTTTTTATAGTGGCAGTTCTTGTACATATTTTCCAAAAGAGGTATACTTAATATTGTTGCTTCCATGAGTTTTTATCTAACCACGTGAGATGCTTGTGTACATTTTTCTTCTAAGTCTTTTATTAAACTCTTGTTCATTACGCATTGATTATGTATGTATTCGTGCAGCTTAAATATGTTTCTTTGTTGGGGCTCATTCAGATGACTCCCCATTTGCTGGCGAGCTAACATCCCAATCAAATAAGTGAATTATTTAAGATACAATTACTTATTTATTGGGTCCCTCTTTACAGTTCTAGATGTTAATAACTACTCAGTAACATAATATGCAAAGCTATCATGATATTCATAAGGTGAATTACTCAAGTTGAAAAATTATTTGCTTGGTTAAGGAGAAATAAGAGTTGTAGTATATTGATTTTGGTTAAGGAAAAATAAAAACATCACCATAATAGTTCTCCTTCCTAACGCCCTGTGTTAAGGAGAAATAATAATTGTGTGGATTGTAACTGTAGCAATAAACTTAAATAAATAGTTAAGTATTTCACAAAGTTCAAATGATTTGAATTATTCAATGATTTTCATCCTTTAGATATGGAATTATATGAGCAATATATTTACTACAATTCTTTCAAGTATTTTATCAAACAAATTGTGAGTAGCATGTTGAAACATATTTTTATGTGAAATTTAAAATAGATATTTTTGTCATAATATTTTATTAAATGATATAACCATGATACTGCCATTTAACGGTCAACTACTGGCAGAGATAATTAGTGTAACATACATATATAATTTATGGTTAATTTGCTTTGTTTCTCTATTATTTTCCCAAATATGTTATTATAACAATAAGGTGAAACGACACATTTTGTAGAGACACTATGTAAGAAAAGAAAGCTAGAAGTAATAGAGGAAGAATATGTTCTATCCATTTCACGTCAGAAAGAGTTAGATATTGGGTTAAGGTGGAAGGCATCATTGTACTTCTCTTTTATTGTTGTAATAAAAATAATAGTTTTAATTTTCTACTAGTGGTATCATAGGAAAAATTGAGGGACGTTAGTTCAAATGTTCATTTAGTTTTAGGGACCATGCTATGTGGAGATTCTACAAGTATACAGTCTTAGATTCTAATAAAAGATTCGTCCCAGATCAATTTGGATTGGTTGAGTGTTGGGTATTAATTGATTGGGACGATGGATCTTGTATATTTGTTGAATGTGATGTAGAAGCTCAACAGTAATAACGATGACATGTGGAGCACACAAATGCAATTTTACATTCTCGAACAAGATTTTTGGAGTGTCGTTGGTGGGCTAGAGACAACTTCACCAACGAATGAGGTGGAGAAAAGGGAATGGATGAATAAAGTCGACAAAGCGATGCATGTATTATCCTTCATTCCTTCACCATAGAGGATAAGTTCTTGTAGAGAATCAAGGTCGTGACTATCCATTAGGAAGAGCGATGCAAAATTGCAGCTTCAAGAGAGCAATTTAATATCTCTTAGAGAAGTTGATATGTGAGTGATCAGTATTTTACAAAAGTCAAATCTATTTCTAATAAAATTACAAAAGTAATCTAGAAGAATAATTTATGAGCAAGGAAGAGGAGAATCATTATTTTTGGATTAAATCCAAAATATAGGAGCATTATTGCTACCATTCGAGGATGAGCCATAGAATCTCCCATGATGGGGCTAAAGAGCATCTTGGCAAATGAAGAAGCGTTAACGATGAGTATATAACTCTCTTTAGCAGAAAGGGGACACCCAAGAAAGTAATGTAGTTAGTAAGTTTAGTAACAATGGTGAAGGCTCGAGGAAATGACAAGGTTGTCAAAGGATATGCTAATATGAAGGAAGTCCATATTAAGGGGGAGCTAGTCAACCCCGATTTGAAATGAGTTCGAAGAGCAAAAGTAATGTTAGAAGAATAATAAATGTTACAAGGGAAATGAGTCATTTTTTCAGAGATCTCTACTTTAGAATTGTTGAAGGAAATGTCGTTATCATCGACCAAAAAATGAAGAAAAATGGGACTTCCAAGCATCATTTTCTATAGAAGAAACTAGTTTTGGTAGTAAAAGTGAAATTAAAGAAATTGCTACATGATACATGGATGAACTAACAAATAATGAGGATTTTATCTCAGATGGAGAAAAATCAATTAGCTAGGATTACAGAATTATAGGTTCCATGTGTTCCAACCATATGGCTGAAGATGAGGTATCAAGGTTGTGGTCTCCATAATCTATGTTGCTACCAAAAGTACTCCCTATACTAGATTTTATTGGTAAAGCAAAGTCAAATCAAGTTAGAATAAGATCTCTAAATATATGGAAAAGTTTATCGTAAATAGAAATTTATATTAGGTCTTGAGAAGAGGAGAGACTTAAACAAATGGTAATTCCTCAATCACGTTCAAATAAGTTGAATTTAAAATATACTAGTGTAATGAATTAAGCAATGACCTAATTCCCCATCATATACCAGGACAAGGTAGACGCCAAACACACACATAAGCATGACAACTTGATCGAGAAAGCTAGGTGCATGACAGAGCCTATATGTATCGTGATTGAGACAATAAGGTGCATGACCGAGCCATCATGAATTGTGACCAAGACAACAACGTGCATGACCGAGACAATAAGGTTAATAATGAAAGTGCGATGCGCCGAGAGAGCACTTAAGCTTGCTTATGTTTTGATGAAGACAAAGGACTTAGTGAAAGCTTAAAGACAACTCAACAAATCAACATGCCAAAGATTCAAGAGTTTCATGTCTAGACTAGAGTCTTAGACGTGTCTTAGTTATTGAGTCTAGGTTAGGTAAACCTAGATGCAAAACTCACAAAGTCTAAAAACTATCATATCATTTACATGAGACATGTCATCTAGTTTATTATATATTCATGCATTAATCATATTTGTTATTTGTACATTTTAGGCATAACATAAAGGTAAAACATGTACAGTTGATAAGCATAACATTTAGGTAATTTACCAATTAACATCTTAACTGAAAATATGTCAGTTAATCGATTAAGTGAAGCTTTAATCGATTAACGTGAAAACAGTTTTTAACAGTTTCAATAGATAACTGAAAAACAGATTTCAGTTACTCTCTAACAGCCCGTTAATCGATTAACATGCAACATAATCAATTAACTGGGTGCAAAACAACTTTTCTATATAAACTGTATTTTCAACAGATTTCACATACGATTTAATACATTCATATTGGAATTGCTAAGCTGCATATTTTCATGTTCAATGTATGTCATATAGGCAGAGATAATTGCATGTGAGATAGTATTATGCTTAGGGATTAACATGTCACCCATTGCATATTATCAAATGTGTTCATCATCCTATCTTGTTCTTGCATGATTCTTTCATTACTGTTTAGAGATTTCTTAAGTGTAGAAATTACATGTTCTTCATGATTTTGATCTTATACATATTCATAGTAATTGTGAGATTTAGATTTGTATAGGGTTTATAGCTTGTTCTTTCTTGTAATATTTGAGCTATTTTAGTGCTTCACATTACTCTGTTTTTTGTGTTGTTTGTTTAACAAGGAAAGTCGTCTCTTGGTGTGGTACCACCAAAGATATCAGAGAGTCTTCACCAAGACTTGGAGGTCTTGAGTTTAGAGCATACTCTTGGTTGGGGCTGGATCGTAGAAAAGATTTTCCTAGGCGATTAGGTAAGGTCAAACCAAGGTAGAGGTTCTGGGAACACAAGAAGGTAGCATTCAAGATCTTATAATTGGAAGTGTGTATGTAAGACACATTGGCTTCAATTTTAGTGAAGAAAATCTCCCGGATCAAAGGGGAGGACTGGATGTAGTTTTGCACTGGACCACAAAACGAACCAGTATAAAAACCTTGTTGCATGCTGTTTCTTTCCCATATCTCTTTACCGTTTTTAGTAGCTTTTAATTGCCTCTTGTAGCTGATATTTTGAAGATAGTATTACTGCCAAATAAAGATCATTTGTGTTCAAATATATCTGATATATCATTTTTGTATAATCTGTAATTGGCTGTGTAATTGAGCCATCCAGCAACTGCTAATTTTGTGCGACTTAATCGATTAAGTCATAGCTTTAATCGATTAACTAAGTATTTTTCTAGAACAGGGCTTTGGTGCAAATAGCGGTAAGTGGGAACCGTGACACCTATTCACCCCCCTTCTAGGTGTATTCTGTCACTAATACCTAACAAGTGGTATCAGAGCTAGTACGTCGTGCTAGCTCAACTGTATCCGCGTGATCCATTAGGGAAATTAAATGGGTTTCACCAACCCCTTTGGTGGTGATGGCGCATCCATTAACCGCTCTCCCGTATTCAGTAGCGAAGGATATGCCTATTGGAAAGTTCATATGAAAATATTTATAGAGGCCATCGACTCGGATATTTGGGAATCCGTAGTCAATGGGCCCTTCATTCCACAAATTTAGTGGACGATGAACCGAAAGATAAACCGAATAGTCCATGGACCGTTGATAAACGCAAAAAGGTTCAGTGTAACCTACGTGCCAAAAATATCATAACATCGGACCTATCCTGTGATGAGTTCTTTCGGGTTTCGTAGTGCCAAAGTGCTAAAGAAATGTGGAACACTTTACAAATGACTCACGAAGGCACTAGCGAAGTCAAGCGTGCCAGGCTGAATGCCCTAACACATGAATGAGTTATTTCGTATGTTACCAAATGAATCCATTAGTGATATGCATAAACGTTTTACTCATATAGTTAACCATTTAGTTGCTTTGGATAAATTGTTTACTAAAAGAGAGCTTGCTAACAAAGTTTTACGCTGCCTTGACATGAGATGGCAACCAAAAGTAACAGTTATTATGGAATCAAAGGATCTTGACTCCATGCCTTTGGCAACATTGTTCGGAAAACTTCAAGAGCAGGAAATGGAGCTTGGACGCCTGACTATGCACGAAGCATCAAATCACAAAAAGAAAAGTATATTTCTCAAGGCAACAACGTCTCAATCCACAGAAGAGAGAGAAGAAGATGAAACTGATTCAGATGTAGACGAAGAAACTTTGAGCCTTCTCGTATGCAAATTCGGGAAATTTCTAAAGAAAGAGGCTTCAAACGTTTCCAGAAGAAAGAAGCGCGGGAGTCGAACAGAAAAGGCAAGAGTAAAGAGCGTTATACTTGCCATGAATGTGGTAAGCCAAGACATATGAGGTTCTAATGTCCTACTTACCTCAAGAAGGTTGATTCTGAAAAGAGTACTCCTCGGGACTTCAAATCGAAGAAAGCTTACATAGTATGGGATGTACCAGAGGAGGACACGACATCCAACACCTCAGATGAAGAGGAGACAACAAAGCTATGCTTAATGACGAAGACAGATGATGTTTGTTTCTCAAATTCAAAAGAGGCAATTATCGAGATATATTCTAACATCTCATCTAACTCTTCAAATCGAGGAATTGTATAATGCGTATGTCGAATTGCATGACGAGTTAAAGAAATTAGCGTATTAGTTCCGATAGGAAAAGAGTAATCCTGCTAAATGAATAAAAAATAGTTTCATTACAAAAAGAATTAGATGAACTAAAATTGGAAAATAAAACATTAGTTTGATCTATTTTTGTAATGCATGCAATTGATTTGATAATAATTTATGTCAACCAACTGTCTATGACTCTTGCGATGATTTGAAAAATGAAAATTTGAGATTAAATGAAAAGCTCGCAAAACTCAGAGAGAGTCAAAACATGTTAGACACTATGCTTAGTAAAACCAGGAATGTTGGTGACCATACCGGGCTAGGATATATTCCCCCTATGCGTAGGAGAAGACCATATAGGAGACCTATTAATCGACCCAATAAGAATATTTTTAATAAAAAAGTTCCTACATGCTTTTATTGTGGCACTCATGGTCGCACTTCCTACTCTTGTTATATTAGAAAATATGGTATACCTAGTGGCGTGTATGTATGGATGAAAAAGGGAGATAACTTTCTAGTTACTAACAGAAAAGGACTCAACATAACTTGGATACCTGAAAAAGGCAAGTGATCTATGTTTTGCAGGTATGTCTTCGAGCACATGGACAACATTGGTATCTTAATAGTGGATGCTCGAGACATATGGCGCGTGATAGATCAAAATTCCTAGAACTATCCTTGCAAGAAAAAGGGTTTGTCACTTATGGAGACAACAACAAAGGGAATATATTGGGCACCGGAAGAATTGACAACTCAAATCTAGTTGTGATCGAAAATGTGTTATATGTTGAAGGTCTGGAACATAACCTCTTGAGTATCAGCCAACTATGTGATAAAGGTAACCGTGTATCTTTTGATTCTGAGTGTCGTATTATTCGTGACAATATATCTAATAAAATTAAGTTTGTCAGATACTGTATAAATAATATCTATATGATTAATCTGGAGGATGTCACTACACTATTTTCAAAATGTTTTATATCAAAAGATGATGACATCTGGCTTTGGCATAGGCGTGTCGCTCATATTCACATAAAGCATCTAGATAAATTGTCTAAACATAATTTGGTTGATGGGCTACCAAAACTTGATTTTAAAACTCAAGAAACTTGTGACACTTGTCAAAGATGTAAACAAGTTAAAAACTCTTTTGCTAAAAAGAATGTGATATCCACTTTTGCTAGAAAGAATGTGATATCCACAACAAGACCTTTGAAGCTTCTCCATATGAACTTGTTTGGACCATCACAGGTTATGAGTTTTGGTGGTAGCTTTTATGCTTTAGTGATCGTTGACGATTTCTCTAGATTTATATGGAAATTATTTCTCTCGTCCAAGACCGATGTTTTTAAGTCTTTCAAAAACCTTGCCAAGCAAATCCAAAACCACTTTAATAATAAGATAGTATATATTTGATCTGATCATGGTAGCGAATATGAAAACCATTTATTTGATAAATTCTGTAATAAATATGGTACTATGCATCAATATTCGGTCCCTCGTACCCCTCAACAAAATGGAGTTGTTGAGAGACCTCAATAAAATGCAGTTGTTGAGAGGAAGAATCGAGTCTTAGAGGAGCTTTGCTAGAACCATGCTAAATGAAAGCAAGGTTCCTAAATATTTTTGGACTGATGCAGTGCATACAGCTTGCTATGTGATTAATCGTATACTCTTGAGGCCTAATTTTTCAGAAACTTTTTTTGAACTTTTAAAAGGCCATAAACCTAATATTTCTCACTTTCATGATTTTGGGTGTAAATGCTTTATATTAAATAATGGAAAAAGAACTTTAAGTAAATTTGATTTAAAAGTCGATGAGGTTATATTTTTGGGGTATTCATTGCATAGTAAAGCTTATCGAGTCTTTAATAAATATTCAATTCAAGGAGAAGAGTTTGTGCATGTCCATTTTGACGAATCTTCTCCAAAAGAGAAGAGGAAAGTATTCTATGATGATGTTGCAGGTGCATTGGAAGAAACATACTCTAAGGACATGGACCGGGACAAAGAAGCAGAAGCAGAGCAAACTATACAAGATGAGCATCAGGACTTGCCAATCGCGTGGAAGACTAAGAAGGATCATCCACTCGATAGAGTAATAGGTGATATAACTACGGGGGTGGTAACCCGTAGCTCTTTACATAACTTTTGTAACTTTGTTGCTTTTGTATCTCAAATCGAGCCCAAGACCATCGATGAGGCCATCGAGGATGTGCACTAGGGTATAGTTATGCAAGAAGAGCTAAACCAATTCAAGCGTAATAATGTATGGGACTTGGTCCCTAATGCCTAAAGAACATCCAGTGATTGGTACTAGATAAGTCTTTCATAATAAATTGGATGAATCAGGCTTGATAATCATAAATAAAGCTCGCTTAGTGGCCAAAGGCTACAACCAGGAGGAGGGCATCGATTATGATGAGACCTACGCTCTTGTAGCCAGATTAGAGGCCATAAGGATGCTTTTATCCTTTGCATCAATTATGAACTTCAAG
>NC_032014.1:14573593-14613845 GCF_001865875.1 Lupinus angustifolius | reverse complement strand
TTCTTGAATGATTACATTCAAGAGGAGGTATATGTAGATCAACCTCCCGGCTTTGAATTTTCTTTAAATATCTGAACCATGTATATAAGCTCAAAAAGGCCCTTTATGGCCTGAAACAAGCTCCTAGAGCTTGGTATGATAGATTGAGTTCTTTCCTCTTGGAAAAAGAGTTCGTGAGGGGTATGGTTGATACTACCCTCTTTATTCATATATTAGATATTTATGTGCTTTTAGTTCAAATATATGTTGATGATATAATCTTCGGATCTACTAATGACATTCTATGTAAAGAATTTTCTGAGTTGATGCAGAGTGAATTTGAGATGTCAATGATGGGTGAGCTGTCCTTCTTTCTTGGACTTCAAATCAAACAAATGGAAAATGGCATCTTCATTCATCAATCGAAATATTGCAAAGAGTTACTGAAGAAGTTCGATATGGAAAAGTGTAAAGAGACTTCAACACCTACGACGTCCACATGCTATCTAGATAAAGATGAAAAGGGACAAGCGATCGAGGTAACCAAATTTTGTGGGATTATCGGCTCATTATTGTATTTAACTGCAAGTCGCTCTAATAGTATGTTTAGTGTTTGTATGTGTGCTAGATTTCAAGCTTTGCCTAAAGATTCATATTATACTGCTGTAAAACGAATTATGAGATATTTAAAAGGAACAACTAATATGGGATTGTGGTATCCTAGGGATGCCTCATTATCCTTGTTAGGGTATTCCGGTTCTAATTTTGCGGGATGCAAGTTGGATCGGAAAAGCACTAGTGGGACTTGTCATTTACTTGGTAGTTGTTCATTAGTTGCATGACACAGTAAAAAGCAAGCATGTGATGTTTTGTCCATCGCTGAAAAGGAATACATTGCCACCAGTGTGCGTTACGCTCAAATCCTTTGGATGAAGCAGCAAATTAAGGACTTTGGACTTAATCTATAAAAGATTCCTATAAATTGTGATAATACAAGTGTCATAAACCTATCCAAGAATTCCGTTTTGCTTTCTAGAACCAAACATATTGAAATTAGACATCATTTCTTGCGTGACCATGTACAAAAAGGTGATTGTGTCTTTGAATTTGTTGAAACATCTAAGCAATTGGCCGATAAAAGTTATGAATGTCTTCTATGCTTCAAAATGTGTACTTGTTATGAATGCATTATATTCCTATAATGACTCATGATCTTGTGTCACAAGCTGAAAATGTATATGTGATTGAGTAAAAACTGCTTGATAAAAGTTAGAAATCTTTGAATGCTTTTAAAACCCAAAAACCTCTTGATTCAGCAAATCTGGTGCTAGTTAATCGATTAACTATCCTTCTTAATCGATTAAAATGAGTTATAGTAGCAAACATTTCAAATTTCACTAAATGTAATCGATTAAGATTCATTTTAATCGATTACCTGGGCTCATTTTTCTTCTTCTGAAAACCTGGAATTTTTACACTGATTAATCGATTAACTGCACCACTTAATCGATTAACGGTAGCATATATATTAGAATCAGATGCGTTTTTGTCACTTTTTTAAACCCTCTCTTCCTCATTTTCTCAGAAAATCTCAAATGCAAGTAGCAAATTTGAAATCTTAGCTTAATAGAAGTATTAAACCTCACCTTTACCCATTTGTGCCCCTCAATTCATCTAATTTGTTTCTCTATTTCCCAAGAAATCTCATTCTCAATTCCAAACCCTAAGCTCTAGGTTCCTTCCCTTATCCTCATTCCCCTCTCATTACTCATGGTTTTAATCACCAATGGAAAGAGGATGTTCGAAGAGGTTCAAGACAACTGCTCAACGCACTCGTAGGCCTCCTAATGCTTCATCTTCAAATTCGAACATGAGGCACAACCGTGGAGATCCCTACTACTCACTCATACTTTAGGAGACCCGGTTGTCCAAATTTCTGGGAAGGAAACCCACCTACATAAGGTATGTTGATCTTACCAGGATTGCAGAACAAAATTTTGAATTTCCGAAAGGTATGCAGGCTCAGGGTGCTGTAATGTTTTTGGAATTAACGGGTAATATGTACCCAACTTTGATTAGGGAATTTTACACTAAATTCCGTTATAAGGATGGTAGATATTGGTCTATGATTTCGGGAAATCTGTTTCAGATGGATAGTAGCATTTTTATGAATGTGGGTGACTTATCCGCTACTAGTGTTAACCTAGGTGATTATGAATGGCTTGCTAATTTCGACGCTACTGAGGTATATAAATCATGTCTGAGAGGTCCCCATCTATATGTCCAGGGAGAACTGACTAAAGTTGGTTCTTTATCGGTAGAGAATAGATTGCTTCACTATTTGATTGCGTACATCTTGATTCAGAGGAGCACTAATCACGCACTAATCACGCACAACCTACATCGCAATCCGAATTGCTGCCATACAGTATCTTCATATCGAGAATTATTAACTATCTGCATATTGACGTATCTGACACCATCGTCACAAAGACTTCTTACAAAGATCACCTTGTTGGTGAAAGCCTTATCCACAAGATGGGTATCTACAAGTATGGAAGTACTTGGAAATACCGGGAAGATTTTACTACAATGGATTTGGAGCTATCTGATGATGAGGATCAGGCTGGTACATATCTGCCTAATAAAGAGACTCAGGGGAAGCCATCTGGAACTGCACAACAAGAATCATCCTTTGGATTAGCTTAGTTGGATGCCATGGAGCAAAGGCTGAACAACAAGATGAACTTACACTTTCAGTCTTTGAAGGACTCCTACCATATTGATTTGGAACAATTTGAAGAGGGTCATGTTGCTTACATCGATAACCACTATCAGGCTATGAGGAGCTTTGTCCAGAACACTACTGAGGCACAAAATGCGAGGTTTTGTGCAGAGTTTGAGAAGCTCAGATTTCTCATCCGGGGTGATAGTAGTCTGACCGTACTTGATGACAGAGATCCTCCTCCGCGTCCCTTGTTTAGAAGGCCTTAGATCTTAGATTGCCCTAGGTTTAGTCCTTCTATATGGCTAATTTTTAGGATTTATGCTGCTTTGTAATTTCGAGACATATTTTCTCTTTGCTTTCTCGATTATAACTCTAACTATCTACTATTGCTACAACTTTATGACTTGATATTCATTCCATTTGAACTTAAATCATTCCTATTGTGGTTTCATTTTTCTTATATATGTCAAATATAGCATGATTGCATGTTTAATGGTTCTTGATCATTCTTGGTTATATGTATATCTTATGTTTGATTGAGCCTACTGTTTCAATGCTATAATGTAAATGTTTGATCATTCTATGCTTGATTGGTTCATGTATAACCCTTCACGCCATTAAATCTGTTATATTGTTGTATTTTATTGGTTTAATCAATTAACCTGCTATTTTAATCGATTAAATGCTGGTAAATTTATGTACTTATTCAATTCTTTCATCAACTGGTTAATTAATTACATTCCCAACATTAATTGATTATTTACAGTTTGAGTTCATTTCATATCTCTTCTTACTTTTGACCAAAATTTCATTTTGTTTATCTTTTTGATAATGTGAAAATGGGGAGAAAGGTTGTTTTGTTGATTAATGTGTGGATGTTGTAAACAATACCAAGCTTCCGTTGTCTAGCTATGCGCTTTAACTTTGAAATCAACAACCATGCATTATGTGATCATCTTCAAGCTATGCATCAAAACAAATTTGTTGTTGAGTTTGTCATCATCAAAAAATGGGAGATTGAAAGTGTGATCTGTCAATAGAACACTTAAGCTTGCCTATGTTTTGATGAAGACAAAGGACTTAGTGAAAGCTTAAAGACAACTCAACAAATCAACATGCCAAAGATTCAAGAGCTTCATGTCTAGACTAGAGTCTTAGATGTGTCTGAGTTATTGAGTGTTGATTAGGTAAACCTAGATGCAAATCTCACAAAGTCTAAAAACTATCATATCATTTACATGAAACATGTCGTCTAGTTTATTATATGTTCATGCATTAACCATACATGTTATTTGTGCATTTTAGGCATATCATAAAGGTAAAACATGTAAAGTTGATAAGCATAACGTATAGGTAGTTTACCAATTAACATCTTAACTGAAAATATGTCAGTTAATCGATTAAGTGAAGCTTTAATCGATTAACGTGAAAACAGTTTGTAACAGTTTCAACAGATAACTAAAAAACAGATTTCAGTTACTCTCTAATAGCCCGATAATCGATTAACAGGTAACATAATAGATTAACTAGGTGCAAAACAGCTTTTCTATATAAACTATATTTTCAACAGATTTCACATACGATTTAATACATTCATATATTCATATTAGAATTGCTAAGTTGCGTATTTTCATGTTCAATGTATGTCATATAGGCAGAGAGAATTGCATGTGAGATTAGAGTGAGATAGTATTATGCTTAGGGATTAACATGTCATCCTTTGCATATTATCAAATGTGTTTATCATCATATCTTGTTCTTGCATGATTCTTTCATTATTGTATAGAGATTTCTTAAGGGTAGAAATTATATGTTCTTCATGATTTTGATCTTATACATATTCATAGTAATTGTGAGATTTGTATAGGGTTTATAGCT
This sequence comes from Lupinus angustifolius, assembly GCF_001865875.1. Taxonomy (NCBI): domain Eukaryota; kingdom Viridiplantae; phylum Streptophyta; class Magnoliopsida; order Fabales; family Fabaceae; genus Lupinus; species Lupinus angustifolius. The sequence goes on along the minus strand of NC_032014.1, from coordinate 14,609,260 downwards.
TGTTCTTTCTTGTAATATTTGAGCTATTTTAGTGATTCACGTTACTCTGTTGTTTATGTTGTTTGTGTAATAAGGAAAGGTGTCTCTTGGTGTCGTACCACAAAAGAGATCAAAGAGTCTTCGCCAAGACTTGGAGGTCTTGAGTTTAGAGCATACTCTTGGCTGGGGCAGGATCGTAGAAAAGGTTTTCCTAGGCGATTGGGTAAGGTCAAACCAAGGTAGAGGTTCTGGGAACTCAAGAAGGTAGCGTTCAAGATCTTGTAATTGAAAGTGTGTATGTAAGACACGTAGACTTCAATTTTAGTGAAGAAAATCTCCCGGATCAGAGGGGAGGACTGGATGTAGTTTTGTAGTGGACTGCAAAACGAACCAGTATAAAAATCTTGTTGCATGCTGTTTCTTTCCCTTATCTCTTTACTGTTTTTAGTAGCTTTTAATTGCCTATTGTAACTGATATTTTGAATATAGTATTACTGGCAAATAAAGACCATTTGTGTTCAAATATATCTGCTATATCATTTCTGTATAATCTGTAATTGGTTGTGAAATTGAGCCAGTCAGCAACTGCTAATTTTGTGTGACTTAATCGATTAAGTCATAGCTTTAATCAATTATCTGGGTAATTTATAGAATAGGGCTTTGGTGCAAATAGCGGTAAGTGGAAACCGCGACACATATTCAACCCCCCTTCTATGTGTATTCTGTCACTGATACCTAACAAATAAGTCTAACCCTGACCGAGACATCAAGACCAAAGTGCATAGGCCATTTGATCGAGTCACCAAGGCCAATCCTGACCGAGACAACAAGGCCAAGGCGCATATGACCGAGACAACAAGGCCAAGGCGCATGGGCTATCTCACCGAGACACTAAGACCTGACATGGGCAATCTGATCGAGATTCTCATGGGTCATCTAACCAAGCCAGTTACGGGCCATCTGGTCCAAGGCATGAACCATCTGGACATACCATTCTACAAGCCACACATATAGGCTAACTTGACAGACCTGGCCATATCAGCAGCAATATCTTGTGGAGCAAGAAATCTTGATCTTTCTAGTTTTGTACATTAATAATGTGGGTTTTGTTGGAACTTGGTTTGTTGAAAGCCATTAGTGGGAACTTTTGAGTGTGAAATCTAAAAAACTGTCAAGTCCCACATAGAAAAGTTTTGAAAAAAACAACTCCCAAGTCCCACATTGAAGAGATAATGAACTTGGAAAATATTTCATGTTATAAATAGAGGCCTTATCCTCTCATTATAATTCGCCTCAAGTTGAATGCGCGTTCATTAAACTTTTTCTTTGTCCCTCATATTTTCCGCCGATGCATTTTCAGCAAACTTCCGCCTCTTTCTTTCTGTGATACTAATAATTGGCACATGCAGCCAAATTGTGGGAGTTTCGAGTACTGACACTAGTAATCAATTTTGAGGGAAAAGAATTGGCACGAGTAGCCATATCGTGAGCATTTCGAGAACTGACACTAGTAGTCAGACTGTGGGAAAAGAATTGACACAGGTAGCCATATTGAGGGAATTTCAAGAATTGACACTGATAGTCATATTGTGTGTTTCGAGAATTGATATTGGTAGTCATATTGTTGTGGGTGTATTCGAGATCGGTTGTTACAATGTAGTAAGAATTTGATAACAGAGATCTGAGTTGTTTTATCCTGTGGACGGCGTGGTTGAAAGTCTCCTTGCACATTTTGGGCAGTGCCACGAAACATCATAAAAAGAACAACATGGTCGTGACTCAGACAATAAGTATTATTTCGTGTCATTTATAATTGTTGCAAGTTACGGTAACAACATGTTTAATTGTGATTTTCCTTTGTATTAGTTTGTTAGGTTCTAGTTAGTTTATTTTAGATCTTCCTTCTCTTTGGAAGGGATCATCTTGTATTCTTTCATCATCAATCAATAGAGTTCTTTTTGGTAGACTTCTCATTGCCTTTGTCTTCTTGTTCAATCACTTTTCTTTCAAGAACTAGTTTAGGTTCTTGTTCTTTACCTTTATCAAATGCCTATTTTTCTCATAAAATGCTAATAGAAGACCATGAAGCAAAGAAGTTAAGTACGTAGGAAGAAACATCTCAATTCGAGGAATAGAGAGATCCAATTGTGGAAGCGAAGAATTCACTAAGAACTTGGCATGTCTACAAAATTTATGATAAAGAAAATAATTGTTAAAGGTGCTAGAAGATAAGATAATTATAATCAAATAAAGGACTTAAAAAAAAATAGAAGAGAAGATAATAAAATTTGTTAATGGATTTGATTTATTGTGCCTATCTATTTGAATTTGTTTTGTTGGAAGCTATTAGCGAGAACTTTTGGTGTGAAATCTAGAAAACTCTCAATCTAACATAGAAGAGTTAAAAAAAAACAATTCTCAAGTCTCACATAGGAGAGATGAGGAACTTGAAAAAAAAAACCCACGTTATAAATAGAAGCTTCTCCCTTCACATTTTCTTGCCCAAAGTTGCATGTGCTTTCATTTAACTTTTTATTTCTCCCTAATATTTTCCGCTGGCACATTTTCGACAAAATTTTCCCCCTTTCTTTCCGTGACACTAAGAATTGGTATATGCAGTCATATTGTAGGAAGTTCGAGAATTGACAATGCTAGTCATATTGGGGGAAAGAATTGACACGAGTAATCATATTGTGAACATTTTAAGAACTAACACTGGTAGTCACATTGTGGAAAAAGAGTTGGCACAAGTAGCCATATTGTGGGTATTTCGAGAATTGATATTGATAGTCATATTATGGTGGATGTATTCGAGATTGGTTCTTATAGTGTAGTAAGAATTCGATAACGAAAATTTGGGTTGTTTTATCTAGGGACGGCATGATTGATAGTCTGCTTACACATTTTGGCAGTGTCACGAAACGTCTTAGAGAGAGCGATCTGGTCGTGACTCTGTCAGTAAGTACTATTTCGTGCCATTTTGAATTGCTGCAAGCTATGGTAACAACACTATGTCACTAGGAGTGATGAACGACTACCAATATGTTATTAGAGAATAATGATTATAAGTTCTAATACACTCATAATCGCAAATATCCATGATATGTTTCTATATAGTAGATGTGTAAAAATTCAGTTAGGTTCGGTTTTTTGTGCATTTTAGTGACCGAACCGGTCAAAAACATATGGTTCGGTTCCGCTCAATTAACCGCAAATTTAACTATAAGAACTGAACCGAACCGCTCTTGAATGGTTCGGTTCGATTCGGTTCAGCGGTTTTTTCATTTACTTTTTTATAAAAAAATTTGCATCAATTGAAAATTCATAATGTATTACAAGAGATATTGTTTATCCATAAAAGGATAAACATTACTACTATTATTATAAAAATATGAATCATATATAACAATACAATTCATGATTAGTAACATATATATCAATTAATAAAATATATAATAGTTACATTTATAATATTGCATTTCATAATTAGTAACACATGTAACAATACATGTATAACAATATATGATATATGTTAGTTTCAAATTTAATATCACAAAACTTGAAAAATATGTTCCAAATCATAAGATACTGAGAAATAATTTAGTAACTAATAACATATATAATACTAACTTAATAACAATTTAGTAACATATGTAACACTACAATTCACACAAAAATTGATAATTTAAGCTAAAAAATTGGAATAAAATATTATTCTCTAATCTCTAGTATATATTTCTTTAATATGTAGTTCAGTTCGGTTTCAATGGTTCCTAAATTTCTAAAACCATAAACCGGACCGAACATAAACGATTCCTTAAAAAAATAACCAAACCAAACCACGAAACCGAACCAAACCATATTTTGCAGTTTAGTTCGATTCGATTATCTTGGTTTCGCGATTTAAATTGAAACCGCTTACACCCCTATTATATAGTGTGATACATTATAACAAAAATCTGAGTCCAATATATAATATTGTAAAATTGCGTGAAGTAGATTGACGATAAACTCTAGATAATCCTAGAAACAATTAGTCACCACCATGCATAAGCTAACCGACTTACAATTTAATATAAATGGACAACACATAGTGATGTGTGAAAGCAAGTAACAAAAGAAAGCTAGAAGTAATAGAGGAAGAGCGTCTGTCTTGGTGCACTCCACGTCAGAAAAAGTCAGAGAATGGGTAACGGTGCAAACTGCAAAGCACCATTGTACTTCTCTTATTGTTGTAATAATAATAGTTGTAATTTCCTACTAGTAAAACATAGAAGGGTTGGATTTGAAGGAGCATTTGTTTGCATATAAATTCAAACATTATAACAAACGGGCTTGAATTCAAGAAAATTCCTGAATATATACCATGTTGAATAGCAAACTCCCACTTAATAGGACCTATTTTCTTGATAAAAAAGACATATTTTCAAGTCAGTAAGATAAAATAGTGTAAATCTCTTTTTAATTTGTTTCACGTATTTATGTAAGTTAACCTTATTAAGAACATGTCATTTGAAGCACACATATATACATTGAAGTGATGAATCTGGTACTAGTAACGGTTGTGAGCAACTAGAGTGTAGAGAAAGAATCGGTATCCTAATAGATATGAAGTTATGGTAATTGGTGAGTCTCCGTGGAAAAAAGAAGAAACCTTATCATTTAACCGTTTCATGATATAAAATTATACTTAAGAATAATATTAAAGTCTATAAGAAATCGAATTTTCTTAGTGTTAGTTATGTTTTCTTATCTCAATTCTCAATCATATCGAGAATGGTGGGGTGATTATGAGTGACTGCTTGATTTTGATAGTCTTGACTCTTGACTTAAGGGCATTAGGAAAAAAACAAAATCAAAACAAAAAGGGAAAAATGGTTAATTACTATTTTTCTAACCATCACCTAATGTTTCTTACACAAGTAATGATAAATAATGTAGAAATTGTGTTTGGTAAAGTGGAGGGCATTGAAAAGGATGATCATATATGAAATACTGGGTCCACTTATCTTTTCATAGTTCAAAATATTTAATGATCCCAACCTCCACTTTCAAGGGTCATTATTATTTGAGTTCAGGTTCAATGATCCACACCATGGTCCTCATTCACACACATCATCTCTATGTTTCTCTTACGTAACAATAAGGGAATTCATTTACAAATAATAAAGTCCAGAATGTAGTTTTCATACTTTAATAACTTTTTCTATCATTAAGCTTGATGATTATTTGAAAGGATTTATCCAATTTAATCAGTTATTTTGAGTTGAAACATGAATATATAATTGTGTTAGATAAAAATTCACAATTCGTAATGATATACCCGTATAGTATAAAAGAAATTATTAAGTAATATATTTAAGATTCATAATGAATGATATATTAACATAAAAAAAATTACATTGCATCTCACCATAATTATTATACACAGATAAATATATATTTTTCTCATATTCATATCAATATGATTATCTTCGTTAACAAAGAGATAAATAGATTACAAACAAAATAAAAAAATATAACAATATATTTTTATCATTTAAATATAATTATATGATACTTTATCTTTAAAATATAATACTGAAATTATGTTGATTAATTAAACACTATGGTCAGATTGGCTGAAGTGTTGTAAAATAATCTGAAGCTATTGCTATTCCCATGTTGATGCTGTATAGCATTAAATTTCGGTGTCCATGGCCAGTTTGAATAGTTGAAAACCAATTAGTCAAAGTGGGTCCATTGTACCCACATCTTTATTCTGCCTTTAATTCTACCATAGAAAATGTTTTCTAAACCCAATGACTGCCATCCCCAAAAGGAAACTTTTAGAAAAGATTTGTCTCAATATGTATTCAATTATACATTTTATTTTAAGTATTCTGGTATGTTCTCAGATAAAAAATTCAAATTTTAAAACTAATCATTTTTCAGTGAAATTTTATTTTGATTGGAACCCATAACCAATGTCTTAGGAAAAATATTTTAAAAATTAGTTTTTTATAAAGAATTAAAGATAGATCTAACTAATGGTATAGGTGTAGTAGTATAAACTTCAATTAGATTCTAAGTACTTTACTAGTTAAAGGTTTCATACTTATTAAAAAAGGATAATCATAATTCGAAAGCAAATATTTGAGCATAGGTTAAAGAGTATTATTGGTTATACAAAAAAAACTTATTATATATTATGATAAATGTGTCCACTCTCGGATTATCTGTCCTGCTTCTTAGGAAATGCAATGTGAAACCAAACTCTCTTATCAGATCATAAAGATAATTACTAATAAACTATGCTACTACTTGTTTGAACATGCTTCTCCTTCTCCTTCCCTTCTTCATTTTCTGTGCATACACAAACTCCAAAAACAAAGACAAACTAAGTCATGCTATATGACCATTGGCCAAAAACATGTGTCAATAACCAATATTACAATCTCAAAACCAAAACCAAGATCAAAGTTAGAGTCTTTAAGACAAAACCTCAAATGGGTGCCTCTCTTTTAGTTTAGTTTCTAAAGAATTTTCACTCAAAATCCATAAATGAATTCCCTTCATTTCCTTCTTTCTTTGTTTCTATTGCTTGTTGCATTTCCCAACCCTGATATGGTTTATGGAAATGCAGAGCTGAGAGCTCTAATGGACTTAAAATCCTCTCTTGACCCAGAAGGGAAGCTGCTAGGTTCATGGACTAATGATGGTGACCCATGCAGTGGTTCATTTGAAGGAGTTGTGTGCAATGAGCATCACAAAGTAGCTAATATTTCTTTGCCAGGAAGGGGTCTTATTGGTCAAGTTTCTTCAGCTGTGGCTGAACTTAGATGCTTGTCAGGTTTGTACTTGCATTACAACTTTCTTTCAGGGGAGATACCAAGAGAGATTTCCAATCTCAATGAATTGGTTGATCTTTATCTCAACATGAATAATCTATCTGGAACCATTCCTTCAGAGATAGGGAACATGGCTAGTCTCCAAGGTTAGTGTTTGTAAAATAATGCTACTAACAATAAGTCAATAACACAGCTATGCATACACTTTCTACTATTTCATTACTGTTAGTATATGAGGTGAGAACAACGCGTATTTGTATTGAACACTTCATAGACACTTTCGGTCACTTTAAGAGTCCCTTTGTGAGTTGTATTTTGGAGGGGAAATAAGGGGAAATGAAGGATTGTGAGCCATGAAATACACTTGTCAAAAGGCTCTTTAAGTCTTGTCTTTCCCCCTCTTCAAAACTCAACTCGTAAACGGACCTAAATGTATTCATTCTACAACTTCTATATTTGTTTCTTGAATTTTTATATTGTTGTAGATGCAAACACCACAATAACTAGATAAATATTAATACTTTATTATATTTATAATGAATCATGGCAACTTTTAAAACATTCATCATCTCTTTTAATATAAGATTTGTGCTTTTATGTCAACCTTATATTAATTTTATTTCTTACATTGTCATGTCAGATAATTTTTAAAATTTGTTCTATGCTTTTTTGTATTCCCTGTGCATTTTTAGATTTGTGTTTTTTTGTTGCTAATTTTATAGATAATTTTGAGATTAGAATCAAGTTATCTATAGTCTATACTCTATACTGGTTCACTTCTTACCAAAATAAGCTTTTTTTTGGGTTTAAATTAATATAGATACTATAGAGAAATTAACAAACTAACTTCTAGTTGAACAATTTGGGTAACATGACTGAAGAGTATTGAGGTGAAGACTTTCAAAGGAATTTGTTACTTGTAACTGCAATAGACTAGTTCTACATATGCATTGTATTGAATAGAATTACATGAATTATCTTCCATCACTCTGTTAACTTGTTTGAACACCTATTATAATCTGGAATTATTCCAGCTTCCAAGAAGGATATAGACAATTTCTGCACTTATGCATACTATATTCTAAACTATACTTATATTAGGTATGTTTCAAACTTGAGGGGATTTGATTTGAGTTCTTTATGTTGATCCAAATTCCCTTGTTCTGTGTCCTATTAGTGCTGCAGTTAGGTTATAACCAATTAGTAGGGAACATACCAAAGGAGATGGGTTCTTTGAAGCAGCTTAATGCTCTTGCTTTACAAAATAACAAGTTAACTGGTCAAATTCCTTTAAGCTTGGGGAACTTGGAGAAGCTAAGGAGGCTAAATTTGAGCTTTAACAACTTCAATGGCATTATTCCTGCTACACTTGCTGATATTCCACACTTGGCAGTTCTAGATATTCAAAACAATTCTCTATCTGGGACCGTTCCTTCGGGTATGCCTTTATCAGTTTATCCTTCTCACCTTGCATTAAAATTTGTCTTCATATTGCTCTTTATGGATTTATATTTTATACATGGACTGATCGATGTTTCGGAATGAAAATGAAGCTTTGAGGAGATTAGGAGAAGGATTCCAAGGTGAAAACAATCCAGGTCTATGTGGAGTTGGATTTTCTACTTTGAGAGCTTGCAACAAAGATAAAGATTTATATGATAACAGCCAGATTGATGCCTCAAATGTATCCGTAAACAATAATCCTCCGAAGCATTTCCCGGAGCCTGCAAATATTGAGCTACATTGTAACCATACACATTGCTCAAAATCAAGGTTTCCTCAGGCTGTCATTGCAGCAAGTGTAGTAACAATCAGTATAACATTTATAGGTATTGGATTTTTTACATTTTTTAGATGTCGGCGGCGAAAGCAAAGGGTTAGAAATACATCAGATTCTTCTGAAAGCCAACTTAGTCCTGAGCAGCCGAAAGATTTCAACAGAAGAAGTCCATCTCCTCTTGTTAATATTGAGTATAGTTATAAAGCATGGGATGCATTGGCTGATGGTCAAAATGCAAGTGGATCATCCCATGAACATTTAAACAATTTTCGGTTCAATGTCGACGAGGTTCAATCCGCAACACAATACCTTTCCGAGGCCAATTTATTGAGTAAGAGCAAATTCTCTGCAGTATATAAAGGAGTCCTTAGAGATGGTTCTCTTGTGGCTATTAGAAGCATTAATGTAACATGCTGCAAAACTGAGGAAGCTGAATTTGTCAAGGGGTTGAGCCTATTAACCTCACTGAGACATGAAAACATTGTTAAGATGAGAGGTTTCTGTTGCTCAAGGAGTAGAGGTGAATGTTTTCTTATCTATGACTATGCCACCAAGGGTAATTTGTCTCAATATCTTGATTTGGAAGATGGAAATGATCATGTGCTTGAGTGGTCCAATAGGGTCTCTATCATCAAGGGCATTGCGAAAGGTTAGTTCATAATTCATATCCTAACTCCTAATATTCTCTCAGCAATTAATATCCTATGGTACATCAGAAATTTTCTCTTTCTTCAAATTAATCAAAAAATAAGAAAAAAGAAGTCACACCAACAAATAAGAATGGCTTATAATTCTTAGCTAAAGAAAACTGAATGACCATCATGCTGCATTACATATTGTGTTATATTTTTTAGTAAGAATATAACACACGTAAGAACTCGTCAATGAAAATATAACATGTCTAACCTGTTACATACACGTTATATTTTTATCGGAGAATAACAACACAAGCATGGATAACACCTAAGTTATCTTTGGATGATTTATATTTCATTTGATAATGATTATCGAGTATACCATTATGACCAGGTATTGGATATCTTCACAGCAATGAAGAAACCAAACCTACAATAGTACACCAAAACATTTCAGTTGAAAATATTGTTCTAGACAATAAATTTAACCCATTGATCATGGATGCTGGGCTCCCTAAGCTTCTTGCAGACGATGTCGTATTCTCGGCTCTGAAAGTAAGTGCTGCAATGGGATACCTAGCTCCTGAATATATCACCACAGGAAGGTTTACTGAGAAGAGTGATATATATGCATTTGGTGTTATTGTTCTTCAACTTCTATCTGGGAACACAACAATAGGAGGGTCAATAAAGATAGCACTTGAGTCTTTCAAATTTGATGATTTTGTTGACACAAATCTGAAGGGAATGTATTCTAAATCTGAAGCAACAATTCTTTCAAAGCTTGCAATGTTGTGCACTCATGAAGTTCCTGATGAAAGGCCAACCATGATGGAAGTGATTCAGGAAATGACTATGGTTCCTGCTCATTCGGCATGATCTACCATTTTCTATGAACCTTTAGCATAGTGTTTAAATTATCCATTTCCAAATAAGTGCAAATTTAGATGAAATTATGTCTTGTTTATTCATCACAACTCATATGGTTTAGTAACTCTAGATAATAATGAATAATTTAATAATAATCTTAGTATATAACTCATGATTTGTTGTACAATAGTTTAAAGGTATGCTTTTATTGCTGTCTGTTACTCATTGTGTTTTTGTCATAAGTAAACCACTTACAACACCATGGCACTGCTTAGAAAGATCCTACAATATTTTTACCTCAAAAAGGAGTTGAAATCAGTCCTATAAGAGTGGCCATGTTGCTTCTGGGTTAGGATCAAGAACAGATCAAGAATTCATAATGACTTTCAGCTTCAAACCATGCTACCAACTGCTTATTAAATATTGAAGAAAATACTAGCAATACATTCGTGTTTTAAAATAAAATAAAAATCGATACATTTTTTGAACTAGAGGATATCTGTTTTATCAAAAAGTGTCAGGTACATAAATATTTGTTCTCACCAATAACAAAGTACATAAAGTGAGCACTTTTGTGATAGATCACATGTGCTTCCTTTTACGTACCAAACTTTATTATTGAATATGATTTAGGTAAGACTCGTGAATAAAGAATGTGCACATGTTATTTAGTGTCAGATTAAATTTGCTTGATAATAAAAAGTTTGCAACAAAGTGTATCAATGTTACTATCCTAATCATTAGGCTAGATTTTACCTTGTTAGCATAAAATTTCAAGGGGCGTGAGTTGGTGGCACAGTCCCACTGCTATTGAAATTGTGCTAGGAGCTAGGGGTTTGGCCCAATAACACACAACTCAATCATGGGCCCAAGATTTGGCCCATTTGGATCACATACAACAGAAAAGATAAGATGGGATAGGTAAATACTGGATAAATTTAAGGAGATAAGTTATTTCATGGTATAGAAGATACTTTATTCTTAAAGAACTAATTCTTTTTTAGGTGTGTGGTTGTCTCTCCCAACAAGTGTTACTTTCAGGAATTGAACTTTGTGACTTACGAGAGAAATGAGATTGTGAATAATGAGAGTCAATCCAATGATTTTAAGTTATCATGATCTAAACAGTTAAATGGAATTTGAACAACTATTTCAATTTGTGTTCTTTTATTTTGTTGAAATTGAAATATATAAATCAACCGATTTCATTCAAAATATTGCCTTAAAGTCACTGGATCAATCCACCAACTATAACATGGAACATATGTCTAATCCCATATATTTTGAAGTGCAACTAAGTGAGGGGAGTAATAGCTTTGCTCCATTTTACTTAAACATCAACTTCATCATTCAAAAATACAAATATCAACAACTTCATATTTTCAAGAAAAAATCACTAAATAATTCTGATGATGATGAAAATTGCCAATCACAACTCATCACTAAGGTGATAGTTTAAATTACTCATATTTATATATGATATATGTTTACGTCAAACATACATCCTTTAGATCCTCACATCAACAATTGTTACATACAAATATTATCATAGTTGTGATATAAAGAATATTCAAATGTAAGAGTTTTTTATATTATCACGATCATTCATATTCAATTATTATCTACTTTCAAAAATGTAGGTAATATAAATGAAATATAAATAATATATTAATTGTATTTAATTCTTTATATTAACAATATATAAATATTACACTTAAATTTAATAACTCCAACTTGAATGTCAATTTTTCTAAGCAGAAGTGAAATTGAAAGGTCCACGGTCCCGTCATTGTTCCTGCGCATTGCACCGTTGCTAGTTAGCTTACTTTTTAATTACTCGCATGTTATATCCAAAATATATTCTTCAGGTTAGAAAAATAAAATATATATTAATTTTATATTTTTTAAATAAAAAATAATAGATAAATAGAGTGACACATTTTTTATGAAATTATATGCACTCCACTTTTGATACCATCACAGCGACCCTTTTGTACTCTAGTCTCTTCTATTTTTTTATTCCCTTTATCAACCGGTTAGGCTAGGATCATTGTACTTGATAAGATTGGTACTATTTGCACGTATAGTTTAAGCTTTTTTATAGCATAGAAAATGAAAAAAATAATTCAATATTTTCTAAACATGAAAACTCACAACATAAAATTATGTAAATATATGTGTTGGATGTTCAGATGTTTTAAAAGTTCACTGTTATGGCACTATTATATTATTTTTTATATCATTACTTTTTTGGAATGATTAAGTGCTTGCTCACTTTAGTATAGTTAATATATATATATATATATTAATGTTATAAATTTATACCCGAATTTTAGTTTTTTTATTGTATCTGTATTACCTAAGTTTGTAGCAAAGTTTTAGTTGGATTATTAGAGTATAATTTTTTAAAAATATTGCAAGACCCACCTAAGATCACGGTTTCTGTACTTTTACTAATATTCTTTTAGGCCGAAACATCTTATTGTTTTCTCTTCAGTAGACTTTTTTTCCAAGTGTAACAGATAATATCATGATGGACCAATACTTTTCTGGGTCTAATTAATGGTTCATGAAATTCATAAAAATATAGGGTTTTATTCTTTTAGCATGAGGATAAGGATTTGATGTCATACATTATGTCCCAAAACATGTATCAAACTAATAATAATGAATAAAAATAGAAAAAATAATAATTTTTTATTTTTAATTGATATAATATACTTTTATTAATTTGGGACAAAATATCTTTATGCTTGAGCTGAGGTAGCGTCTACCTTATTCTTTTCCTTGACACAGTCACACAACTAGATTCAAACATTGAATCAAAATATACATCTTAAGGTAAGAATTTTCAATGTCTTATCCATCTCATGATCTTTTCAACGACGAAAGTTTTTAAGATGTGTACTGTTTACAAGAATAACAAATTAATATATATATAAATGTATATATAAGTAAAAAAAATGTCTTTCATTAAGCATTGTACTTGGGGCAAAAGTCAAGACACAAAAATGATGTTTTTTTTAAAATACATACTCTTTGATAGATAATAAAAGTCATTATAACAACTTGTGTTTGGTCATGTCATGTCGTACATATCTAATTATTGGGGCCTTTTAAGGTTTTTAGGATTAAAAGTCAACTTATCTAATTATTAGGTTTTCAAGGTCAATAAATTTAGCATGAACTGCATTGTTTTGTAAACTATTTTTTTATTCATTATTCATTCCCTTCCTTATCCAATAAAATCAGTTTTGAATGTTTCTTATATTCTCAAAGTAATGAAATATTTATTTTTTCACTGAATATTTGCTTTAATTATTATAAGAAAAGTTGAAGGGAGAGTATAGCAAAGTTGATTGTATTGGCATTTCATGCTGACTCTGAAATTAGTAGACTTTATTCGAATCTTCATAGTTTTTAATTTTATTTGAATGGATGGAAAGCTGCAATTTATGATAGGTCAATATTCATCACTTTTGCTTCAATTAGGATATGATCTAGTGCTTTATTTCCCATCATGAATTATGCCTTTTAACATGAACTCGGCAAGAATAAGAGTAAAAAAATGAATGTTTTACAGGAAAATTCGCCACCCATGAGAAAATTCTCATCATTAACTCGCACATCCAAAAGTTGAAACGATTATCTTCTCTTCTAGAATTTGAAAGTTAGAGATAAAAGAAACTAGAAAAGTACGGAGAATGATTGATTTAATGGACGAATAATATACATAATGAAGTTTAAAAGGATTTAGGAGAGCAAAACATTAGTTGACTTATAAAATTGTATAATCAGATTATAAAGTTCATTGATTTGGAGAAGACATATGATAAAATGTCTAGACATATACTATGAAAGCTATAGAGAAGAAAGAAATTCAAATTGCATATACTCGAACAATCATTGATATTTATGATGAGGTCAAGACTGTGTGAGCATAAGATGAGATTTGAGAAGATTCCTCTATTGCTATAGGACTATACCAATGGTCAATATTGAGTCTCCAGTTATTCACATTGGTCTTGGATGTACATACTAAGCATACTCAAGAATCGATGTCACAATACACGCTTTTTGTGTATGATATTATCCTAGTTAGAGACTCAATAAAGGAATTAGATGGGAAGTTATAAATATGGAGATAGACAAACTTTAGAAACATATGACATTCATATAAGTTGAAATAAGACAAAGATCATAGCAAGTTACAAGCCCTACTATAAAGGTGAAAATTGGAGGTCATAGTAAGTCAAAGTAAGACAGACAAGCCCTACTATAGAGGTGAAAATTGATGATCATAGCATATTATAAGTCACAAGATTTAAGTATATTGAATCAATCATACAAAACGATGGGAAAATTGAGCAAAACACAAACCATAGAATTAAAGTGGGTTGATGAAACAATTGAGTTTCAATAGTCATATGTGATAATAAAGTGTCATTTAAGCTTAGAAGGAAAAATTTCGGGCAACTATAAGACTCACAATGTACATGAGACTGAATGTTGGCGGTAAAATGTTAACAAGAGAAAAATTCAATGTAATAGATATTATAATGTTGCATTGGATAAATAGACACATTAAATAATATAGGATTAGGACCGAATACATTAAAGAGAAATTTAGGGTACCTCTAATTAATAGAAAATATTGTAGAATTACATCTCACATGGTTTGATAATGGATTGAGGAGACCAATAAATGTTCCAATAAAGAGAAAAGATCGAATGAAGGTTAGTCCAATTTCCAAATGCAGTATTCTTTAGTATTCGACAGGGGATGGTCGGTAGGATGAAGATGGTCAAAAGTCTTGTTCAGAATCTCGTCTGGACCCGCTGGAGGAGGTACTTGAAAAAGTTCTCTGACGATCAAGGCAATAAACAATTTTAGATAGAGAATGAGAGTAAATAAGAGAGAACCTAGAGCAATGTTAATAAGTGCATCAATAAATGAGAGAATCATAATTAATTATACTTCATGTATGGGATCATCTATTTATAGAGTTTGAGGTCACTGATGTGGCATCTGGTCATTGGTTAGTACGTGGTGGGTACAATGCAGGTCTGCCGGATCACCCTTGGAATGTCAGGGGCAAGTATAATGTGTAGACGGCGTGACAGGTGGAATGTGCAGACGGCGTGACACGTGGAATGTGCAGACGATGTGACAAGTGGAATGTGCAGAGGGCGTGGCAGGTGGAATGTCAGCTTCGAATTAATGGCGAGTCAACATCGCATTGATGGAGAAGTCAGAGATACATTAATGACAGGTCAGAGGCATTAATGATGTGTTAGAAGCATTTACGATGCTTGTAGTGGGTCTGACCTATCTTGGGCGGGTGAATGAGAGATAATACATTCTAAGTTATATGCTCGGGACGGGTCGGAAAGAACATGGGTTTATCCGGGGTAGAACAATTGCACCTAGTCTATTAGGGCATATAAAGTTGGGTGAGCTAGTAGACTTAGGATTTCCTATCTGGTGCGTGCTGGGTTATAGGCCCTAGCCCTGACCTATCTGGATGATCTAATTTCGTAGCATGTAGGTCTACGAGTAGGTCATGATGGTTGTGTGTTTTAGATTGACATGTGGAGGGTTTGTAGCATCACATTTGGTGACCTTGGGTGTTTAACCGACACATTTGTTCGTTTCAGATTCCTCTCCTCGTTTACTACTACCGTTGGATTGTCTTGAGTGGTTGCGAATGGTCAGGATGCGTTTCTAGGTTGGGTTTTAGGTGGGGCTTAGGCCCAACCCCCTCCTATAAATAGGGGACTTCCTCCTCCATTCTTCTTCACTTTGTTTTTCTTGGAAATTTTCCTCTGGCCGAGCTCATATAGTATCTGAATTCAGCTACCACAGTTTCAGTTCTTTTCTCTTGTCAAAGTTTCTAATACTCGACATTTCGGTAATTCCCTTTTCTCTCTTTTTCTAGATAAGTGTTTTCTGGTCATATTGATGTTGGACAGGGAGTCTAGCTCTGATGAGGTGGAGATCCTGCCTAGACCTTCGCCCGTTTTTACTAACGCTGCCCCTCGTCGCCATTAGCAAGCTCAACTCGCTTCCTCCTCGGGTAACAGATGGCCCCCCATGGAGGCGACTGGAGCAGCTGTCCTTGTCGGCCTTATTACGTTTCCTGAGAAGGGAGAAGGCCGAAAGGGAGGTAGCTTTGGTAGACTGGGCGACATTCTCAAAGAAGTGGCATCCGATCTTGGATAATATGTCTAGTTCGGATTCTGACACTTCTTCTAATCACAAGTCTATCATGGGGCGGAATTTTGCTGATCGTGCTGATTAGTTCATCATCCCGGAGGGTATGGCGGGTTCTAATTCCCATTACCGGTGAGTCGACCAAGATGTTCTAGACATCCCGTCTTATTTCCCTTCGGACGCGCGTCCGGTCGTAGACATGTTGACGCGTCCGACAAATGATATCTAGTGGTATCATCCTACTGCACAGGAGCGAGTTTGCCAAGATATTCTCTTGGAGACCAAGAATCGATAGAGCTTTTATATGTACGAGCATGTCTGCCGGCGGATAGGGGTGAAGATCCCTTTTGAAGGATGGTACACCGAAGAATTACAACACCTCTAGGTGGGCCCCTCCCAACTGCATCCCAACTCCCGAGGATTTATTCGGGCATTTAAGTTGTTCTACGGAGTATGGAGTAGCCTTGCACCATTCGGTTATTCTTCTGGATGTTCTGAGTAACGCATAGCTCCAATAAAGACGAAGTTAGGGTTGGGCGCTGAGGGTGGACGTCTCTGCAATCTTGGAATGGCTGAGCTCTCTTCCTTCCCTTTGAAGGGTCAATAAAGAACTGGAAGGGTGGTTTCTTCTATGTAGAGGCCCGGGGGACACACCATACTTGGGCATACGGCCCCGACTACCTCTCATCTTCCTTTTTTCTTGGAATGAGGAAATCCATCAAAAACCCGCTGACTTCTTCGATTTACCCTGTGAACAGTTAGATGTCTAGAAGAAGAGGACGACAGATGAAATGATGTCTTGGATCGAGGAAGGGTGGGAAATCTCGTGCTATAAGCTCGTCCAAGGTGATCAGGTGTTTGACGAAACAATTGGTAGGTGTCCGGTTATAAATGTCTTGTGATTTTTGCATATCACAATGTTTGTTCTAATTTAACTTTGTTTGTTTCTTCCAGCAACAGCTACAGATGATCAAGCTGATTGGGGTAGGCTCTTGAAATGGGCTGCCATGAAGAGGAAAGACATAGAAGCTAACAAGCGGCCTAGGAAGAGCTCCTCAACCCGCTTTGAAGGCCCACCCAACACTCCTCGAATGGAGGGTGGTCAAGTCGGCAGTTCGGGGGAGGCTTCCCTAAGCCAAACCGCTCCCCTTACCATCATCCCTCCTGAGTCGCCCTGAAGTTAATTGGTGCACTTGACTAATGAGACTGTTACTCCTGTTGAAGCAGCTAAAGTGGAGGAGGTCCGCCCTGAAGGGCAAGGACGGGCCCAGTCTTCTAGGTCGAGCAAGGGTAAGTCGAGCCCCCTCCGACTCAAACATAGTTACAACATTCCTAAAGTCGTTGAGGAGGGTCTGGTCAATTTGATGGTGAAGGAGGTCATGGATTGGATCCCTCTTGTGGATTTTCTGCAGAAAACTCAGGAGGCCCGAGTTTTAGTGGCCTCAGTGGCTAAGTACCATGAACGTGAGGGGGTGCTCGCCACTCGGGTTGGTGAGGACTCACTGGCAAACCTCTAGGAGGTTCATTCAGGAGAACTGCATGCACTGAAGGAGTATCATGTCGAGGCCTTAAAGAGCTTTGAGGCATAAAACCTTGTTGTTGGTGAGCAACTTTCAACCCTTTCCTTGCAACTACAGATGCTTAGGATGCGGCAATGTTGGCTAAGGTGGACCTGAGCACCGCCCAACGGGAGATGACCTCTCTTGCTGACTGCCTCCAAAGGAGTGAAGATGTAAGGCTCCAACTTTGAGACAAGTTGAAGACCTCAGAGAGTCGGGGGGATTTGGCCCAAGCTGAAGTCACCCAGGTGCAGAAGGAGTTGGTCGACCTAAAGGTAGCTTATCTGAAGGTGGAGGATGAGGTTGATGGGGCGGGTGATGCTGGGTGGGATAATGCATTCGCCCAGGTCAATTTAGCCTTTCTTGGGGCTGAATGGGTCCTGAACGAGAATAGATGATCGGGTTACTTCGGAGGGTGAACTGGTGGTGGTGGGGAAGCTTAGTTTATTGCCTTTGCATTTTGCTTTTATAATTGTCCTTCAATTAATGAAATCCATTTTGTTGATTCACCGTCTTTATTATCAAGTCTTGTTAACCGGAATGAGCTATCCGACTAATGTCAAAATAACCGAACTTGGATAACTTTAAAATGACAACTAATCGGGCCCGCACAGGTGGGTTTGAACTAATTGAACTGTGTGATGGATACCGGCTTTTGATCATCTAATTTGAACTAATTTAGTGCCTTTATAATTATCGTTCAATTAATGAAATCCATTTTGGTGATTCGTCGTCTTTATTATCAAGTCTTGTTAACTGAAATGAGTTATCCAACTAATGTCAAAATAACCGAACTTGGATAATTTTAAAGTGATGTTTGTCCAGACTTTTATTTCAGATCTTGAGCTAATTAAAGCATGTTATGAATACCCGGATCTATATCACTGGGTCAGAATGAATTGAACTTGAATATCTTAAGTGACGTATGTTCGGATTTACATCTTAGTGCTTGATTTAATCAAACTGTGTTATGAACATCCAAGTCTATATCACTAGGTTAGAATGAATGGAACTTTTAAGTAGACCACCGTCAAAGGGGGACTGGCCACGTCTTTGTGGGGTATATGATTGGTGACCAAGGGGACTTGGTCATCGCTTGGATTTTTGAATTGAACCACCATAAAAGGGGGACTGGCCCACGCCTTTGTGGGGTGTGTGATTGGCGGCCAAGGGGACTTGGTCATCTCTTGGGTTTTTTAATTGAACTGCCGCCAAAGGGGGACCGGCCCACGCCTTTGTGGGGTATATGATTGACGACCAAGGGGACTTGGTCCTCGCTTGGGTTTTTGAATTGAACCGCTGTCAAAGGGGGACTGACCCATACCTTTCAGGGGTGTGTGATTGACGACCAAGGGGACTTGGTCCTCGCTTGTGTTTTTGGCCTATAAAAAACAACTGAATAATACCTCGTCAACATTTAAGTTGCATTTGATTACATTATTAGTCTAGACACTGAAAGGACTAATACATAGAATTTACATTTTTTTAAGAAAAAAACTGTTGTAGGTTCATCGCAATCTAAGTACGGGGATATCCCTTCATGTCAAATTTTCAAGTTTGTAAACCCCTTTACCAACCTTAGCTGTTACTCGGTAGGGTCCTTTCCAATTAGGTGCTAGCTTGCCTTCAGTTCTGCCGATGTCTGCCCTTCTAAGCACTAAACTGTCGGTTTCAAAGTCTTTGGGTACCATAATGGCGCTATACTTATCAGATGTCCTTCTTTTGATGATGGTTTCTCAAATTCCATCCTGCTCCATTTTCTCTTCTATCCAAACCAGATTGTGTCTCAAGATAGCCGAGTTGGCGGCTTCATCAAATTGTAATGTCCCTCAAGTGGGCTCGCCGATCTCCACATGGATCATAGCCTCGGCCACGTAGGTGAGGTTGAAGGGCGATTCTCCAGTGGTAGAGGGAGGGGTTGTGTGATAAGCCTAGATGACCTAATGTAACTGTTCGGCTATGCTCATTTGGCCTCTTCTAACCTTCCTTTTACCTCAAAAGTACACTTCTCCAGATTGAGGCGCATATTAAACTTACGTAGTCGGCTAAAAATGACGTCTAGGATGGTGATATGGTCTTCTGTCGGCAGACTCTTGGCAAACATATCTTCCATGTAGGCGTCCATTTGATTCCCGATTTGACACCCAAACAAGTATTCATCATTCTCTTATATGTGGCCCATGCATTTTTTAGCCCAAAAGGCATGACCATATAGCAATAAGCCGCCTTGGGTGTAATGAAAGCAGTCTTGTCTTGATCTAGGGGATACATGGGTATTTGATTGTATCCAGAAAAAGTGTCCATGAATGATAAAAATTGATACTCGGAGGAGTTATCCACGAGGTGATCAATGTTTGGGAGAGGATATATGTCTTCTGGGCACACCTTATTCAGATATGTATAATCCACACACATCAGCCACTTCCTGGACGGTTTCTTGACCAATACTATGTTGGATAACCAAGTGGTGTAAGCAATCTCTCGGATAAACCCGACCTCTAGGGGTTCAGAAATTTTTCGAGTAACCTCAGTTGTTCTCTAGGTGCCCATCTTCTTTTTCTTCTATGCCACTGGTCTTGCCCCCGAGCTGGTGGTTAGGCGGTGGCAAATGACTGGGGGGGTCAATTCCTGGCATGTTCGCAGCGGACCAAGTGAAAAGGTCTTTGTTGGTCTTCAAACATTTAATTAGCCTTGACCTTTGAGCCTCATCGAGAGTGCTGCCAATATACACTAGATTTTCTTTGGATGGGCAAGTTGAAGAGAGGTTTTCCCCCTTGGGCTGAGGGTGAAACTCTCCTTCATTTGCTCTAGCGTCCATTTTTACAAGGTGTACACCCTGCTGCCTTTTCTTCTGGGGTGGTGCCTGCGTTGAAGTGTGCTTCGGGCGGAGGCTCATCTGATAACAACTTCTTGCATTGTGTTGGTCTATTTGACAGTACATACTCGGACGTCGGTCGAGAGAAACTTCATGCACAGTTGTGGAGTGGAGACCACTTCTTCGAGCTGATTCAATGTTGGTTGGCCGAGGATGACGTTATAGGCAGAGCTACAATCAATGACCAGAAACGTTGCATGTATTGTCCTGGTTAGGGGTTGCTCCCCGATAGTAAGTTAAATGTCAACATAGCCACGAGGAATGATCCCTTGTCTGGTGAATCCGGCCAGCTGCCCGTCATAAGGCAATAAGTCTTTGTCTTTGAACTCCATTTGATGAATAAATCTTGGAACATGATATCTGTTGAGTTGTCCTTATTGGCGAATAGTCTCCCAACATTTTTATTATTCATTTTGGCGGTGATGACAAGGGGATCGTCATGACCGTGTATGACACCTTCATAATCACGATCATCGAATGAGATCGAGGGTGCCACCCTATTCTCATGATGTCAGCGAGGGTTCCGGACAGTTGCCTGCATGACCTGAACGTACCTTTTCTAGGCCGCCCTGGAGGTGGGGGTTGCCCCTGCTGGGACCAAGCAATGAAGTGTTGTAGATGGCTGACTTGAATTAGGTCTTCAATTGTGTCTTGTTGTTGGGTGCACTCTTCTGTGATATGCCCAAAAAAGGTGTGGAAATCGCAATACTTGGAGCAGTCCACAGGTTGGGCTTAAGCTTGGGGAGTTGGACGAGATAAGTGGCCATAATTTCTTACAAGATCCTGGTGTGACTAGCATTGAGGGGAGTGTAGGAAGTGTATTTTGGTTTTTTCGGTGGTCGTGGTGGGTCATCTCGAGGGTGGTCATGTGTTTTTAGTCGTTTGGCTTCCTGTGAGGGGAGTTAGTATTCTCTATGTTCAGATGATTGATAGGTTGGATGGGTTTCCTCTAGATTGATAAACTATTGGGCCTTGGATCAAAGGTCTTCCATGGTGAGGTCTTAGTATTTGGCCAATTCTTGCCTGAAGAGGTCATTCTGTAGTCTTGTCACCAGGATATGCACTCCAACTTTTGGGCTTAGGGTGCATACTTTCATAGACTTCATGTTAGACCTGTCTAAATAAGCCCGGAGAGGTTCATGTGGTTCTTGTCGTATACCAGACATAGTATACGAAGATCAGAGCTGTTCTTTGCTCGATGTGAATCGGATGTTGAACATGTTAGCAGGAGTTGTCCACTGATCAATATTGTTTGGTGTCAGCCGTGTAAACCACTAGAGGACAACACGTTTCAAAGTGAGAGGAAAGGTTTGACACATGATAGAGTCAGTCGCGCTGTAGAAAAGCATAAAGGCCTCAAAGGCGTCTAAGTGGTCTTGTGGATCGATGGTCCCGTCATATTGGTCGTTGTTGTTTGGGAAAGTTAGATGTTTAGGGAGTGGTGATGACATGATTGCTTTAGTGAATGAGTGTCTTGCTCATGAGAAGCTATAGTGAGAGGGGTGAGTTATCTGAGTGGCTTTTGTGTTTGGGAGGCTATAAGCCTGGAAGCTTCGGCGGACTCTACGGAGTGCTCATCGACAAGTAGCCGTGAGGGTTTTTTACTAGGTTTAGGTCTGTGCTGGCAAAATTCGGCTAATAGTTGACCCTGTTGTTGGATGATATGGCCTTGGGTTTGGATCATTTGGAGAAGTTGTTGGGTAGTAGGTGCTTCTAGGATGGGGTTGGGGGATGACTTTGGTTGACTTGTTGATATGGTTGTACTAGTCTTGGAGGGTCAATGGAAGGAGTGTCGTGGTTTGGGGGAATGTTTGTGGTGAGTGGTTCTACTTGGTTGTGTGGTTGAACTTGGTTACGGGTGGTTACCATGTTGTAGGTTCCCACAGACGCCACCAATATTCTTGAGTATTTGACAAGGGATGGTCGATAGAATGAAGATGGTCGGAAGTCTTGTTCAGAATCTCGTCTAGACCCGTTGGGGATGTACCTGAAAAGGTTCTCCGACAATCAAGTCAGTAAAGAATTTTAGAGAGAGAATGAGAGTAAATAAGAGAGAAGCAAGAGCAATGGTAATAAGTGCAACAATAAATGAGAGAATCAGAATTAATTATACTTCATGTGTGGGATTCTCTATTTATAGAGTTTGGAGTCGCTGATGTGGTGTCTAGTCATTGGTTAGCACATGGGGGGGGGGGTACAATGGAGATCTGTCGAATCGCCCTTGTTTCCCCTACAGGTCTGTAATTGTCAAACTGTCAGGGGCAGGTAGAATGTGTAGACAATGTGGCAGGTGGAATATGCAGACAATGTGGCAGGTGGAATGTGCAGACGGCGTGGCAGGTGGAATGTACAGACGGTGTGATAGGTGGAGTGTCAGCTTCGCATTAATGGCGAGTCAGCGTCGCATTGATGGAGATGTCAGATATGCATTAATGACAGGTTAGGGACATTAATGATGTATCAGAAGTATTTTCGGTGCTTGTAGTGGGTCTGACATGTCTTGGGCGGGTGAATAGGGGATAATACATTCTAAGCTATATGCTCGGGACGAGTCAGAAAGAACTCGGGTTTATCCGAGATAGAACGCAGAGAAATGTCATGAAAAACCTTAGACTAAAACGATTCAGAAAGCTTTTAGGATTAATATTTTATCAATAGACATTATTTGTGACAAAACATTATAACATTGTTCGATCAATATAATTACCTCACTTATTAGGACTAAGACTTAATTATTGTTTATCTTCTTCTAATTCTTGATGATCTTTTTTACTTATAGGCAATAACGGCATATGAAGTAGTCAATTGGGTTAAGGTTACATTTTGATTAACAGTAAAATGACATTATCATCCTTGAAAGATTGAATAATAACCAATTTAGTTTGTCAAATATTTTTATCATCAACTTGGTCTTTAAAAAATATAAAATAGGCACAATGTTCGTCTTGATCCTAACGTGGTATTCCAGAGTCACGTTAATACCATGGATGGAAATAATACTTGTTTAATATTTCCATGGATTTAATTAATGATAATTTTTTTAAAGGATTATATGGTAATCGTTCAATTTATCATCAACAAAATGACATTGTCCTCTTTCGATTAAAAAACAACTTGATCCAAAAAATTGAGGCGAGGACTTGCAGCCTTAATTAAAAAGAGCGCCTCACGTTTTAATTATAAAAGATTTATCAATTCTTTTGAATAATTAATTTCAAAGTAGGCATCGTGTGCAGCAGTGCAAGTTGCTCAAAAAAAGCCAGCACCAAACTCATATAAGTATATATTATATAGAAAAGGTGTGATCTTATGCTATTAATACATGCCAGCGAATATACTTTACACCTTTATATACTAAATATGAAGCTTGTGAATAGTATGCGGCTATGGCCGATAATTTGGTGATATATATATATAACTAATAGTTATAAGTTTTATACATTGTTATTGCATTATCTATCATTGATATTTAATTATGGTTTACATTTTAAAAATGTGATGATGAAATACATGTGCATAAATCTTTATATTATCGGTGTATAAATTTTACACTATATATATCACATACACAAAAAATTTATATTGTTCAAATAAAAAAATAATAATTCTAATACACTTCTTAAATGTGAAACTCATATAAAAACATGTATAATTCAAAATAGTAATTTAGTACATTTTTAAAGTGTCAAATTTTCAAAAAAAAAATCATAAAAACCTATACTTCAAAATTCCATACATGTAAAACTTCAATCCCATATTAATGATAATCATCAATACTAAAAAATAAAAACAACAGAAAAAAGTAGATGATTTTTTTTAGCAAAAAGAAAGCATTAACTGATAACTAAAACAATTTTGATGAGTAGAAAGTATGAAAAGTGTACTATTTTATATTAACAATTATATCACTAATTAAATTCATAACTGAAATAATCTTCATTTTCTATATATATATGTAATTGACGTTTTGATATTCTGAAATTGAATCGAGAAACCAAAACGAACTGAAGAATTTTATAAAAAATAGTCCAACATCGTCTAAACAAATTTGTTTCTTTTATGATTTCAATTTTTTTGACTACTTTTCAAAAAAAAAAATTGGATCAATCTAAATCTAAACACCTATATATATATATTTTGCGACTCGATTAATATATATTTTGTTTCTAAATCCACGGCATTAAATCGTGCCTGCTAAGTTCCTAACCTGGTATACATTGAGTTTAATATCTATTTGGCATAAAAAATTCCACAATCACTTTATTATTAATCAATTGCGTGAATTTATTTAAGAGTAAATAATAATTTTTATATGAATATCATAATGATGCACTCTAATGGAAAAATACTTATACTATCATCACATAAATTTTAAAAGAGAAAAGAAAAATTGATATTGGTTTGAAAAAATCTCAATGCCCCACATCAAGTAAACACTTTTTTATTTTCCATGTGGCCATTTTGCAATTTTTAAAGTAAAAAGACCAAGAAAGGAAATGTAAACAAAGGAGCATATCAGCAATTAGTCAGCAAAGATAATTACTAATATGGTGTTGCATGATTGTAACAATTGGGACTCAGATTCTATTCACATTGATGTTGATGTAATTCTATTCAAATCATTAAAGATGAACGCGGTGACCTCATAAGTAAAAATTATATTCCTTTTGTACCTAAACTTTATTTCTGTTAAATAATAGTGTAATATTTATGCATTATCAATATATACATTTGTATACGATTACTATGTATCATTTCATTACATTATTTATATTTAGAATCAATGTTGTTGGGAAAAGCGATTAATCAAATAGTAAAAAGTATAGACAAAAGAGAATAACACAAAAGAATTAGTAACGAGGTTCGACCAATTGTGCCTACGTCCCCGGGAACATTGAGAGGTTGCCACTATGTATTATTTTAGAGAATAAGGATTTGTGTTTGACTATTCTTCTCTTTGTTACATTAGGTTTACATAACATAAATATATAGTTTTCTACCACAACTCATTTACATCAGCACAAACCTATAACTTGCATTGATGTTATCTAGAGATATGAGTCATTGCACAACAATCTCCACCTTGGCGAATATCATCAATCCCATCTTCTGCCATTGGGTTGGGGGCGCTCCAAAGTCTAACATGAGTGCATGTTCAGCAAGCTCATGCAATACCTGAACTTGTCCACGATAACCGACTTGGTTAACATATCAGCTGCATTTTCTAAAGTGTGAACCTTCTGCAATAGTATTTGCCCACAAGCAACCAACTCTCTGATCTTGTGAAATCTCATATCAATATGTTTGGTCCTAGCATGATACATGTGATTCTTTGCCAAGAAGATAACACTCGGAATGTCACAATGCAGCGGAACTCCATCTTGCTCAATGCCTAACTCACTTACCAGCCTCATAAGCCACAGGGCTTCCTTAGAAGCTTCACCAGTTGACATGTACTATGCTTTAGTTGTGGATATATCAACAACAGACGGAACTGATAATCTCCATATAATTGGTCCACCTGCAAAGGTGAAGACAAACACCGTTGTGGACTTTCTATCATCTAAGTCTCCTGCATAGTACGAATCAACATAACCAATAATTGAAGGCTTACTTTGTTGGCTGTCGAATATGATACCCAGACCTTTAGTGCCCTTCAAATATCTGAAAATCCATTTGACTGCTTCCTAATGTTGCTTCCCTGGTTTAGACATGTACTTGCATACTTGACTAACTGTTTGTGCCAAGTCCGGTCTAGTACAAACCATAGCATACGTCAAGCAACCCACTATACTGGCGTATGGAACCTTTGACATGTACTTCTTCTCTTCATCTGTCTTTGGACACGAGTCTAGGGAAAGTTTGAAGTGATTTACCAATTGAGTGTTCACTACTTTAGCATTGCTCATATTAAATCTTTCTAAGATCTTTTCAACATAGCTTTGTTGGGAGAGCCATAGTTTTCTAGCTCCATATCCCTTAGAATCTCCATCCCAAGAATCTTCCTAGCAGCCCCTAAATCTTTAATGTCAAACTTATTACCTAGCATGACTTTCAACTCATTGATATCACTCAAATGATTAGCAACAATCAACATGTCATCAACATAAAGTAATAGAAAATAAAAGAACCAGCATCAAGGCTTCTCACATAAACACAATAATCATACTCACATCATTTGTAACCAAGCTTCAACATATAAGTGTCAAACCGCTTGTATCACTGTATGAGAGACTGTTTCAACCCATATAGAGACTTACTAAACTTGCAAACAAAGTGATTCTGTCCAGCTACACTAAACCCTTCTGGTTGTGTCATATAAATTTTCTCCTGTAATTCACCATGAAGAAAGGCAGTCTTCACATTCATCTGTTCTAAGTGCACATCCCGGCTGGCTACCAAGGCAAGAATTGCTCTCATAGAAGTTTATCTCGCCACTGAGGAGAAAATCTCATTGTAGTCGAGCCCCTTTTGCTATGAATACCATTTTGCTACAAGACGAGCCTTGAACTTTTCCCCTTCTTTTTTTGATATTGTTGGCTTCCTCTTGTACATCCACTTGCACCCAACTTCACGCTTGTTTGGGGAAATGAGACAAGCTCCCAAGTTTGGTTCTTCTGTAGGACTCCATCTCCTCCATCATGGCACACATCCATTGTTATTTCTCCTGGCTGTTTATAGCCTCTTGAAAGCTACATGGATCTCCTGAATTGATATGGAGAGCAACTGAAGTCATATCCTCAAGGTCATATCTCTCTAGAGGTTTGATAGGACACATATCCTTGTCTCTAACAACTAGATACTCATGCACACATGAACTCTCCGCTTGAGAATCATCATGTTCTTGACTTAAACTAGTGCATGGTTCCTTGACTTTATTTCATTGCTCACTGGAATCATATTTGATTCCCAAAGTCTCTCCATTTGACCTGGGCACCTCTGTCAAAACTGAATGTTTCAACATGAAATCTTCACCAAACACCACATCTCTGCTCAACACCATCTTTCTAGAAACTGGATCCCAAAATTTGAACCCCTTCACACCTTTGGTATATCCAATGAAGATACACCTCTTTGACTTGGGATCAAGTTTAGATCGTTTATCACTAGATACATGTACATAAGCAGGACAACCAAATATGCATAACATATTATAATTGACTAGGTTACATGTCCATACTTATTCTACAACTTTACCATCCAATGAAGCTCGTGGTGATCTATTGATGACATAGCATACCATACTAAGTGTCTATGCCCAAAATCCTTTAGAAAGTCCAGCATTCGGTCTCATACATTTGGTAGAGTTCTATTCATCCTCTCTGTAACACCATTTTGTTTAGGAGTCTTTTTCACTGAAAAGTGCCTCTGGATATCATGTTCCTCACATAATTTCTGAAATTGTGAGTCTTTGTACTCCATACCATTGTCTGACCTGAAGTATTTGATTTTTTATACCAGTCTGGTTCTCTACCTCTGCCTTCCAAACCTTGAATTTGGCAAAGACTTCTGACTTATGCTTCAGAAAATATACCCAGACCTTGCGAGAAAAGTCATCAACGAAGGTAACAATATACCTAGAACCTCCTAGAGATGCTTCCTGAGTGGGTCCCCATACATCAATGTGGACAATCTAGAATATCTCGAGTCTTGTGTTGGTCAGCCTTAAAACTAAGTTGTGTCTGTTTCCCAAGCACACAATACTTGCATAAATCTAGCTTGCATTTGCGGACTCCCCTCAACAGTCTTCTTTTGCATAGTTATGTCATACCACGCACACTAACATGACCCAAACCCATGTGCCATAATTTTGTAGCACCATGGTCTGCATCTACTGAAATCTCTTCAGCCACTCCAGCAACTCCACCTACAATTGTTCTTTCTAACAACTTGTAAGTGTTCTCAGCAGTCATCTTACCCTTCATTACAGTTAGAGCATCTTTGCATACTCAAAGAATATCACTATCTCTATCAGCTCTATAGTTAAATCCTTCGGCCTGCAATGTCCCCAAAGAAACCAAATTCTTCTCCAAATTCTTCTTCACATAACGTCTTCACTATACCATCATCCATCACAATTATGATTTCTCTCATACTAATAATCTCACATGCTTTATTATTTCTGAGATACACGAAACCAAAATTGTATGCCATGTATGTGGTGAACCATTCTATGTTTTGCGTCATGTGGTGGGAACAACCAGTGTCAAGTATTCACTCATCTGTACTATAATTTGATGATACATATAGTAGATCAACTTCACTGTTGTAACCAGGGTCATCTTTTTATGCAATCTTTCTATCCATTCCCACCGACTTGCTAAGACTTCATTCACTGGGACAATCTTTTTTATAATGTCCAGTGTGTCTGCACTTATAGCACTCTACTGATGTTCTACCCCTAGATTTTGGTCTTTTCCCTTTGGCAGGACCTCCTCTACTTTATCTCCTCTTGCGCACTTGGCTCTCTTTCACATACAGACCATCACCCTGAGACCCTCACCTACATTTTGTCTTCTTTGAGTGTGAGACAGAAGTGCGGATGTGATCTCATCCAATGTGATTGAGTCTTTCTCGTATGTCAATATTGTCACCAAGTGTTCATAGGAATTTGGCAAAGAAAAACAGTAATATTATTGTTTTGTCCTCATCGTCAACCTTTACATCAAGTTTCTGCAAGTCATTGATTACTTTATTAAAATTGTTGAGATGTTGTTGCAAATCAGCATCTTCCTGCATCTTTAGGCCGTAGAGTCTCTGTTTCAAATACAACTTATTTGTTAGAGACTTGTACATGAACCGTTTCTCTAATGTCTCTCATACCTCTGTTGGTGACATCAGATCCATAACATGATAATCATGTCATCTGATAGACAGAGTTGTATGGTTCTTGTAGCCTTCTCCTTAAACTCTTCCCAATCCAGTTGATCCAAACCTTTTAGTGTATTCTCACGCAACGCCTTTGATAAACCTTGTTGAGCCAACACATCCTTAACTCTCCTTTGCCACAATCCGAAATTACCAGTTCCATTGAACTTCCCCACCTCGAATTTGGCACATAGGTTAAGAGCCATCTGATACCAGTTGTTGGGAACAAGCGAGCAATCAAATAGTAAAGAGCATAGAGAAAAGAGAATAACACAAGAGATTTGGTAACGAGGTTCAGACAATTGTGCCTACGTCCCTGGGAGCATTAAGAGACTGCCACTATATATTATTAGAGAATAAGGATTTGTGTTTGACTATTCTTCTCCATGGTACATTAGGTCTACATAACATAAATATAAAGCTCTCTATTCCAACTCATTTACATCAGTTCAAACTCATAACTTGTATTATTGTTATCTAGATATATGAGTCATTGCACAAAAATGTAAATATTTATGGTGAATGATACAATAACAATCTAAATAAATGGTATCAACAAAAGGAGTTGGTATAGTGGTAAGACTCTACTAGATTTCCAAGATAACCAAAAGATCGATAGTTTAATTTCTGTGGACGATACTTTTTAGGATGACAATTATACATCCCAAAAAAAACATAGTTCTGAACCTTAGGATGAGGTGAACACTTAGAGAATATTCGATAATAATTATATAAAAATCTATTACTATTTTTTTTTTGGGTAGAATCTCTATCTAATCTATTACTATTTGAAGTTCCTTTCATATTAATTTGCATGTTAAAATCTAATACACATGAATATCGGTTTTATTTTGGCATAAATTTGTTAATTAATGTAGTAATCTGAATTAGTGATTAATGTAAGAAGTGTAGAACTGGGCAGTAAAGTTTCCAAGCATGATCTGCCAGCGGATGGAAATCAAAACCAACGGCAGCAAAAGACAAAAAAAGAGGTTAGGCACTTAGGCATGGATTCTCTTTTTTCTATATATTTTTATATTTTAATGTTATACTTTATCTTTCAACTGTACTCTTATTTTTCCATTTCTCTGCAATATAGTTTTTAATGCAAATTAAGTAAAATTGTTTTAATTAATGATTATTTAACAATTTAAAACATTATTGAAGGATTTCTAGTATTATTTGCATAATTTAAAATCAAAAGATACAAAATTATTTGCATAATTCCTATGTCCTTATAACCTTAAAATAAGACATTATGTAAAA
Source organism: Lupinus angustifolius (assembly GCF_001865875.1). Classification (NCBI taxonomy): domain Eukaryota; kingdom Viridiplantae; phylum Streptophyta; class Magnoliopsida; order Fabales; family Fabaceae; genus Lupinus; species Lupinus angustifolius. The sequence continues at coordinate 14,578,384 of NC_032014.1, read as the reverse complement.
GATTTTCATGATCATTTTTGTTAGACATTTTATATTTTTATATTCCATTTACTATTTTTTTCTCATTTACTCATGTTAATTACTTTGACCATCTCCATCTTTTAATTATTAAGAATACTTACTAAGAATGTTATAATATTTTAAAAAATTAAGTAAAATAATTACTTTTGATGATAATTTACAATTTACTAAAAAAATCTAATAAATAGTAATTTCACGTGGGGATGGTAAAAAACTGTGTATGTTAAAATACTTACGATGGATAACTATAATAACAATTTATGATTGTGAAGAGATGTAATACTATGTCATACCCAAATATTCCTAAATTTATTTTTTAGTTAAATATCATATCTATCTATATATATATATGTGGTAATATTTTATATGACTTTAATATCATTGTATATAATTATTTTGTTATTATTTCACACTCAATTTTACAATGGATAACCATAATAACAATGTATAATTGTGAAGAAGAGATATGATGATCCGTGATACTCCAATATTCCTAAATTATTTTCTAGTTAAATATTTCATATATAACTATATTTTATTTTATTATAATATTATTATATGTAATTCATTTTATTATTATTTCACAGTCAACTTTAGTTAGATAACTCTGATCACAAATTTATCATTATTATGGAAAATTTGACAAAATCATTACTATAAAATATATAAATACCTAATTGAACTTGAAAATTCGATAAATAAGTACCTACTATCCACATAAATGGCTGAAAATATTTGGGTATGACATGAAAACTAGATAAATATGTAATTGTAGGATTTTACAAACATGACATCTACATACATAGAAATTAACAATAGTCCCTCCATAAAAAAATAATAAACACACACTTATAGTATATATTCAATTTGATTATAAAATTAATTATAGTTTAACCCAAAATGAAATTAACACACACTTATAGTATATATTTGATTTGATAACAATCAATTATAGTTAATCCAAAATGTGTGCCAAACAATTTCCAGCGTGATTCGTGTGAAGGAAGAGTACAAGAGAGACAAGAGAATAAACACGGAATACGAAGTTATCCTAATCTAATAACACGTTGGCATTGCGCAGAATAAATGTCAAAAGGACCCACTTTCTCTAGAACCCTTCTTTCTTCTATTTTTCTTCTTAATATATAATGTATAACATTCTCTTCAACTCATTCTTCTCATTCACACAAAACAACTAAAGAATCATCATCAATATCATCATAACAAAAATGAAACTTGTTTGGTCCCCTGAAACAGCGTCCAAAGCCTACATCGAGACAGTACAATTTGTAAGCACTTCCATCAATCATTTTCATTCATCATCTAAAATAGTTATATTATGATGTTAATTAACTCATGTTATGGTGTTCCAGGCATGGTGTTTTTTATTTTTAATATAAAGTTTAAGATATGAGGGTGAGTTTAAGGTAGAGGTAAGGTGTATGGATTGTGATTTGAAGGTCACCGGTTGAAATTAGGAAATAGCTTTTATGTAGAATATAAGGTTGCATATGTTTACCCTATATAAAAGGGTGGGTGTTGATTGTTGATCACGAGTTTAAACTCTGAAAATATGATATAGTTTTTATGGTATAAGGTTGCATATATTTACCCTGTATAAAAGGGTGGGTAAACCTCGGTATAAAGTAAAGTTGACTTTCTTATTAGATGAATTTCACGGTTTCAAATTTTGAAAACTATATTTTTGCTTGCTATGCTGAATATAAGATTGTGTACATCTGTCAATCTTCTCATATCCGATTAGGTGTGAACCAAAACATTGAAATACCCTTTTATATCTTACCCTGTGGGAGCATAGTGCATTAATCAACCTTTTCATATTAAGGTAAGGAGAAACTCTAGGATATAACTCTCTCTAATATATCCTTCACTTGTTTTGCAGTGCCATCTTTATCGTCAATCGGGTATAGCCGAGCTTGTTTCGGCCATGGCAGCAGGGTGGAAAGCACAACTCATAGTAGAGACATGGTCACAAGGAGGAGCAATCTCCACAAGCATAGGTTTAGCCATAGCGAGCCGCCACACGAGTGGGCGGCACGTGTGCATTGTCCCAGATGAGAGGTCAAGGTTAGAGTATGCTGAAAGGATGGGAGAAGCAGGGATGAGTCCAGAGATCATGGTAGGAGAATCAGAAGAAGTTATGGAAGGGTTGAATGGAATAGACTTCATGGTTGTTGATTCAAGTCATAGGGACTTTTCTAGAGTACTAATGCTGGCAAAGTTTGGTGCTAAGGGTGCTGTTCTTCTTTGCAAGAATGCTAATTCAAGGAATGGTTCTCCATGTTTTAAGTGGAAGGGTGTTTTGGATGAACGGTCGCAGCGCCTTGTTCGATCCGTGTTTCTTCCCGTAGGGGATGGGCTTGATATTGCACATGTATCAGCCATTGGAGGTAATTCAGTTTCAGCACTCAAGGGCGGTAAGAGATGGATTAAGCATGTTGATCAACAAACAGGGGAGGTGCTTGTTATTAGAAGATAGATAGATTCTTGTGTTCAATATTCATCTTCAACACTAAACCCAAATTTTCCTTGTTTGCAAAATAGAGTGTGTATATAACAAAGCATTCAATTTGTTTGTTTGGTTGTTTTCTTATTAAGCAACAACTTTGTTTTCTTCCAATCTTTCAACCTTGGCTCTTTTTCCCTGCTGTAAATCTCTGATGATTAATAAAAAGAAAACTCTACTTAAGTTTACAAGAAAAGTTATACCCCTTTTAATTTAACCTAAAATGAATTAGATATATTAAAATGTAGTGATAATATATTCTAACACTTTCAAGACAAGTTCTATTTTGAAGAGTCTTGTCCAAGAAAATGTCATGATTTAAGAGCAATGTGCAAAGTGAATTTTAATAAAGATGTCATTTCTATTTCTGATTTTACATATTGTCAATCAATTCAGTCTCCAACAAAAAATTGTAAGATTCATTAACTGATAGTGTCCAAAGTCAAAGACCTAATTAACTTTTTTTACAATCCCAGAGACTAAAATGACATTTTACACCATACAAAAGTCATTGTTCAGCTACTGGCTTGGATAAAACAAAAAAAATCAAGATTCATATTCAACATATTGAGATGAAGCATGTCCCCCAGGGTTGTTTTCGTTTTTATAAGCAAACAAATATATCAAAAGGAGAACAGGGGTTGTTAACATTCATTCACTATATAGACCTATAACTCAGGGACGTGCCCCATAATTGCCAAGTCACTCAAGAGAAAGGGCTTAAATTGACAGAAAACATTACACATTCAATTAATATTTGGGATTTCTATTTGAAAAGGTCCGTATCAGTTGAAGTCCCAATTTTGAATCACTACCAGTAGGCAGACACAAACCACTTCTGAGATCCTTCTTGCAAGCTAGCTGACTCTAGGTCCATGCTGCTCGAATTCCCGGTTATAGTTATCATTCATCTAATGTGTATGTATCCAATCATGGTAGTATCATGGGGTTGTGCTTCTGTGCCATGCAGCCTAGAGAAAACACACTAATTGAGAATATAGACATTGATAAAAGAATCTCAAGTAGCCAACGATGATAAACTTACTAAAATCACGACTTTCAGGGATTCTGAAAAACAATGTATTAGTCCCAACTACTTTTACTTCTTCTAAAAGCCTTCTTATCTGAAAGCACCTTCTTGCTTTTGAGGCGTTTGTGTTCTCCTATGGCAGCCCTTAAAAAGCACAATATTTGATTAGCATATGTTAGTTACATGCCCTTCACCATCAAGTCATTCTAATGTAATAGAAGCCACAGAAAACATGGTACCCAGAATAAGAAGAGGCTGTATTTAACCCGAAGAGTTAAAAAATATAAAAAGAGAAGTGTCCTTACATCTTCGCGATTTTCTTCTTTTGCTCTTCTGAGGGAGGTGGTGGGACATAAGATGCTGCATCAATGATTTCCTATTTTTTACCACAAAAGAAGCAGAAAAGTGCTATTGCTAAGTAAAAGTCATTTTTTTCACAAACAAGAAATGAATATACCAAAGTATATGTTATTAAAAAGGGAGGGAGGGAGGGAGGGAGGGACAGAAAGATTAGATAGCTGAAGTCTAGCATTCAAAGAAGCACATCATATCCTAGAGGACCCTAATTGGGAAGATAAAAATGGTGACACTGTGCATGAGACTCCACCTAATGGGATATGGGGAGAGTACATGCACATAATCTTAGTAGTGTGCCAATGCTCACCCTCACTCTAACCCTAACCAGAAGAATGAATAAATGTTTTTTAAAGGGATTACTGGCACATGCTTATAAGATTTCTCATTTTTCAATAAGCCCTATACACGACAATAAATCCCAGCCAATAGTCACCACACCATACCTTCATTTCTCTTCTCATTAAGCCCTAGATGGATCCAAACAAGTAAACCATTGACTTAATTATAATCTGGGCATGACAATCAACCAACTCAACAATAAAGGAGTTGGCAGCCAATGAAAAGTAAAGAAAATGATATGGAACCAATGTATTAATTCCTTCTCTCCAAGAAATATTCCATTTCCCAAAGATGTTCCTAAATCTCAACTCAAAGAATTACAAAACAAAGTTGGCACAAAATCTCTTGGATTTTTTTACCATGTTTGAATGCACACCAGACAACACAAGAGTGCGGAAAATAGGTGTGAGACATGTCTAACACCAAGCCACTTTGCTAAACTGCATTCTTCTACCAAATTGTGCATAATGAAAACAAGGGATTATTAAAAACCACATTTTCCACAAACTAATCCCCC
>NC_032014.1:14562292-14573493 GCF_001865875.1 Lupinus angustifolius | reverse complement strand
CCCCCCAAGAGAAGCCTTCCATTTTACGGTGCCAATAATTTTCTCAACTAAGTTTCTGATAGGAGGGGAAAGGCAAAATATAAATCTTGAGTGCCACTAAAAATTTAAGCTTCTGCAGTTGTTGATCTTTGACTATTACATCCGATGCTAAAGATTAATAATTTTATGTACTAAATTTTTTCCTATATTACCTGAAGTTTTGCCAAAGCATCGTCAATGTTACCCCTGGGGGGAAAAGGGTAGAGTTAAGCCAACTAATCTTGCAGCATGGTAAGAAAACAAACAACAAATAGAATGAAAGGGAAGAAGCAAACTTCTGTGTTCTAGTTTTGGTTGAAGAAATCACAAGCTCCCCATCCTTGTTAATGCGATTCTTCTCCTACTCAGGACAAACAAAATTGAAGATTGAAAACAAACAACACAAATAATCAAAGTTAAGAGTAGAATCATAATTGGCGAGGTAAAAGAATGACAAGTTAAGATATGCAACACACAATCTATCCACAAGTAGATTGATACACATATATTAATAATTTAATACACATGTTTACATACAAGATACAACATAACAATATGAGAAAAATATACATGCAATGGCATTGTAAGAGTTTTTTACACTGTCACTGCATCATCCACCATTCATATTTAATCATCATTGACGCTTAAGTAAAATTAATACAGAATGGTAGATGATGCAGTAACTGTGTATAAATTTTTACACACACCAACAATATTTGTGTACTCCACAAAGAACAATTTGAACAATTACCAAGCATCCTAGTTTAAGGCTCATATGTAAACAGTTAATCACTGATTTTGCATATGACAAAAGATTAGTTGTTATTACAAACCATTTGAACAATTTTGTCCCTGATTCTGTCACTGAGCCAATATGCATTTTGAACATTGAAGCGCATGTCCACCTTCGTATTCACTGTCCAATAAGCCATAATTACATCTCAGAAAACCTAAAAAAAATCACAATTCACAAGCAGAAAAACAAGAATATCCAATTCCATCGAAATAGTACTGTTAATAAAAAAACGAACCTTTATTTACATTCTGCCCCCCAGGGCCACCACTTCTTGCAAAACTAACTGTAACATGATCTGAAACACAAAAAGTAAAAAAAAAATAACATTAGGGTTTCTCTATTTCTATAGAATACGAAATTGGTGATAATTGATGAGAATTAACTTACCCAATGTGATTTTGGGAGTGGGTCCAGTATCAGCGGAGAGAGCACGTTCTTCGGCTTGATGAAGAAGGTGCTGAACCTGAGAGAGACGAGAAGATACTTTGTTAGCGCCAGAATCTGAGGAAGCGCATCGAATTGAAGGAGAAGAGCGTGAGAGAGGAAATTGAGATGCGAGGAAAGGAAGAGAAAGGGGACGAAGATGAAGTGATGAAAAGGGAAGGGTGTAAGAAAGGTGCAGCATTTCTTTCAAAAGGGTTCTAGTGGTAGCCATGGATGATGAAGTGTGAAGTATGAACCACAAGCTTGCCTTGTGTTTGTCAAAAGTCCAGAACTTTGTTTTGGATTTTTTTTATTTATTTTATGTTTTGTTTTTCGAATAAGTTGATGGTAAAGTTTAATAGTGTTAAGTTACTTCAAATTTTCTAGGATGTGAACTTGTTAGTTGTTACGGTTCATCACTACAAAGGTGTAACATTTGGAGGTATTGCATTATTACGGAATCTTCTCACTTTTGGTAAAGAAGTAATCACATTTTTATGAACCAAACTTTGATATTCTAGTCACTCTAGATATCTAATATGACCTTACAATATTAGACTAATTGTTTGTTTGTGAGGTATTTGGTTAGGTTAGAGTTAAACCAAAACCAAGATATTTTATTTAACTAAATCGTGTGGGCTTTTTTATGAATTATGAGCAGGTAAATTAGAAGCTCGATGAACTTAACCCTAATGGTGGTGTCAAGATAACTCATGAATTATGACATATTTGGAGTGGTTTTTACAGCAAGTCATTTGTCTAGCAGACTCATGTTTCGGCCATACAAGCTTATCTTGTTCATATGATGCTAAAGAAAGTAAAAACTTATTCCTTTGGGCAAGAATTATATGATGCTAAAGAAAATATGCATTTTTCATTTTATAATATTTTATCACATCTTTTAATTTCATTTATTAGTTAGTGGCTCTCAACCTATCATTAAGACTACCTTTCCTCGAGGAGATGGAAAATATAAGAAGAAAGATTATGAACCAGATAAAATAGATGAGAGAGGGTAAATTTAAAGAGTTATTTTTTATACAACCAAATAGTATTTATCACTTTGTGGATAAAGAATTAGTCTCTTTTAGAATATAAAATTATTTCTCCCAACAAATGTCACTCTAAAAAATCAAATCACTGACATTTTTATATTTCTCGGATCTAGCATGGTTGACCTTTGGGAGGGCAACAAGCGCGAGACACAAGTAGTTTTTTCCCGTACTTACACTTGCAGTATTTACAAGTAGCTCGTATTTGTAGGTATCCAACGATTTTTAATTTTAATTATATATTTATATAATTTGTAATAATCAATGTAAAAAATAAGTGTTACATAAATAATACGATATATAATTATATGATAAATTTATGATCATAGTCAAATAAGTTTAATTTATTATGAAATAATAATAAAGTGTATGATATATATGATAAATATATATAAAAATTTAACTAAATTGGTACAATAAAATGATGAGTCATTCCATTTGCGGATACCCATAGGATGGGTATCATAAAACTCACTCACACCATAAGCTATTATTGTAGGAACTCATTACAGATATTTTCATGGTCCCCGCAGGTCAGGTTTTTTCTGCCATTCCTAGTCAACCAATGCTTTATTGATATTTCAAAAGTTATTTGATAATAATACCATTAACTTCAATACTAAACTATATTCTAAAAAAATTAAAATTAATAAATACTATTTTTTTTAATTTAATTAAAATTATAGTTAACATTAAATACCATTTTTTAGCTACAGAGGCTGCTACCGTACAAGCATGATGCACATATAACACATATCATGCCTTCCTATTTTTTTGACGTTTGTTATAATGTGGTGTAAGTGGAGGCAAAATTATGTCAAAGTCCAAATCCCTCTCTCTTCAATTATTATCCTGTTTCTTCTCAAAATCACCCTAACCAAATAATGCACAAGTGATGCGGGCATTGCACTTTCAAAACAAGCTAAATACTCCCACCAAGGCAATCTTAACACCAACTTCATCCTTTTCTTCTACACTTTTCTTTTACACTTTTCTTGCCTTTTCAAATTCTATCATTCTTACTCCACCAAACATCCTCCTAACCATCACTGTTGCTAAACTTAGAAAACTCATTACATTGCTTTGAAAGTGCAATGCCCACGGTGCAAGTAAAAACTCAAAAAACCCATCATCCTTCATCTTAACGCACTCTTCTTCGTGCTCCACCAACGCACATGGCATCCATTGCAAACTCGATGGGCACTTATAAACTCCAGATAGAAAATGGTGGCATAATAGATCTAGTATCTTCTGCTATCAGAGAACCCTTCATCATGAATACAGGATAATAACATAGAAGTTGGCAAGTTGCCCAGAACATCTCCACCTATGACCCAAGAATCATAGAGGCAATAAAACAAATAAACACCTCAAGCAGCGCAAAGAACTGAATATAAAATGATTTTAGTTATACAATAGAACTTGTGCAGGTTTTCAGACCCTAGCATCACCACCATCAATTTTAGTGGACAAATCCATCCTACTGGGCATCAGAAAGTAGAGAAAGGAAAAAGAAACAAACTGTAGGGTAGTGATATGGAAGAGCATGATGCTGAAGTATAGATGGAACTTGACAACATGGTAGCTACTATGGTGTCTTAATTTTGGCCCCGCTTTCCTGGTTTATATGCTCTCTTATCACTAGAATTTGTCCTTGCCCTCTCCTGTGTGCCAGAGGAGGCTACTTTATCTCTAACATCTGACATTGTTTCACCATGATAAATATGCTCCAAAGAAGGGAGCGCTCTAACTCCCGGCCTAGCCTGCTCAATTTGTCCACCACGGCTACCTCCTAAAACACCAAAAAACACAAGATTGAAGATGACAAACAAATAACATATCACTGCTTTGAAGAAAAACTCGTCAGCTATGATACGAGTGTTTCAGCATAAAAATAGAGACTGCAAGATTGATTCTTATTATTTATTATGATGTCATAATACTATTTGACTTGTGTGTCACCCATGACTTCTTTTAATAAAAAAAGAAATTCATCATGAAAGAAGAGGATTGCCAAAATTGGAAGGTAAGATGTTCTTACAAAAAGATTAAATTATAAAAAACCAGCATATAAAATCCAAGATAAACATGCTAATGACAATCTAATTTCTATGCAGAAATGAAACAGGAACTCCCTTTAAAAGACCATATGTCAGTCAAGCCCAAAGAGAAGCAAAAAAAACCCACATCATTTCTAAGGACATCCATACACCTTGAAAAATCCAAACAACCAGACACACCACAGAATATCAAACATTTCTCTTCCACAAAACCTATAAGCCTTATTGTCTAGAAGGTCTCTGGAATTAGGACAAACCTAATTTACAACACACACCAAAATGACTATGAATTGTTCACACACATCACACATTTGTTAGGGGAAATGCCTGTTTCTGGGCTCCGAATCTGTGATAAATCATTAGTATTAATCCTATTCAGTACTGCAGTCCAGACCAAAATTTCACTTAAGAGCTTAGGTTTCCAGAATAACATTATCTAAACTCAAGCAAACTTTTGACTACTAGGAGAGAGAGCTAAGACTGACACAACGACTTTCAAGAGTAATCAAAATAGCCTTAAGTCCAAATTCCCCTTTCTAGAGTTCATAAAGAATGTCATTTACCAAGATAAGGAGATACTGGAAATCTTATTCAAATAATTTAGATTCCTAAAGTGGAAGTTCCAAGAAATAGATTCAGCCTCAGAACAGCACAAACAGTAATTACTGGAGGGACTCCTTTAGAGTAATAATCTTGACTAACAATCAGCTATTCTGAAGTAGTTGTGAAACTCGCTAAGCAAATTTTGCACATAACACATCTAAGTAAAACATTGAGATTTGCCTAGTGACTTTTAGAAATAATCAACAGCCAAAACGCAACATCATAGTTTATAGGCAGATAGCAAACAATGATGAAAGGCAAAAAAAGGTGCAGAGAAACATGAGAGTGAGGTAACAAAAACAGCTCAATGGTTTCTTAGCCTTTGATTTTGATCTAACAGCTGATAGAGACTCCTACCATCCCTCACAATGAAATAGACCTCTCATGTGACACATCCTGTGTGTATATATTCACACACACGTGTATACATATATAGATATAAACTCTTACATTCCTACCATTTTATCGAACACCACATTTTACACCTTTTATTCTTTTCTATCTTTCTTTCACATCACCACGTCCACCTTAATCACTTCTCTCTTATTTCTTCCTATCTCCCTTCCAGTCTTCCCAACATCTTTTACACCTAGGAAAATGTGAGACTGACATTTCTCATATACATATTATACTATCTAGTTAGAACAGCTCTCATATTAAGGGTGTGTTTGGTCTGCTGAGTGCTAAAGGGCAGCGCAAGACAAAAAATTGTTCCTGGTTTCATGAAGGACAAAAAACAGGGTTTTTGTATGGATTAAGGAGGATGTTTTTTCTAGTACTGAAGTCAGTATACAAATCAAACAGGGGGCAGATCTTTTTTCTTGTGTTGTCCCTTGTTTCTCAACAAATCAAACGCACCCTTAGAATGTGAGAATATAAATCTGGACCATACAACCTTACATGAATGGTCAAGAATAAAAGTTAACTATTGGTCATCTGAGCACTCAAAAAAGTCACGAACATTTATCTTTTAATCTTGATCGTTCGAATAAGATCTAATGGATGTGTTATCTCTTAATAACAGGAGTGTTATCTCTCAATAACAAGAGTGTTATCTCTTGACATGTTCCTTATATATAAAAACATACATATATGCAAATACATATATATAGGGGCCATATCAAGTGAGGGATGTGTTATTATTAGATAAAATTTAGGGCTAATATTGAATCTAGGTTAAATATCTCAGGAGCTTTGTTTTCTCTCATCCATGTGCAAACTCTCGTCACTGATCATGTCTTCTTCTCTTATATTATCTTTCCTCGTTTTCTCTCAACTCCGGTTTTTAACATGAAAATAAAAAAATGTTCGCTGCTCAAAAAACTGAATTGAAAAGTCAACCAAAAAACAACAGCAACGATACTGCATCAACAACAATGAATTGCAAGTAATTATTAATGGAAGAAAGCCTCTTTCAATTTTGAGCTAATGTTTTCAATTGTCAGACATCCACCCTCCAAAGATTACTAAACACAAAAAATAGGCATAAGAAATAAAAAAATCATAAAAAGAGAAAAAAAGGTAGAATTGAACAAAACCTTTCAAATTATATTTTTGGTAGCCAACGAAGTAAGTCTGTTTGCTCTGACTTTTGTTATATTCCTTACCTTCAGATGGAGTAATTTTGAGACTCAAACATATAGGATTCGACCCACAAGGCCACAACTGATTGGGCCGTGATGATGATGCTGGAATTCAATGGTGAAGTAAAAAGCTTTAAATTAAAGATTCTATGTGTTTAGAAATTTCGGTGTTGTTGATAACTTGATACCCAGTATCAGTTATTATAGGAACAAGGATTTGAGCAATTTCACCTTGAACCATGTAATCAAGAGATCTGTTGTTTGCTTTTCACATCAAGAAATGTTGAGCTGTGAGAGAAATTGAGGAGAGAGAATAAATTGCAGAATTGATCAAGAAGACGTGGTGAGTGAAGAGAGGTTGTGCATGGACGAAAGGAAACAAAGCTTGCATAAGGTATTTAATCGGGATTCAATCCGAGCCCTTAAATTTTTTCCAATGATAGATATGTATTCCTCTCACCTCTCACAATTAAGATATCCCTTTCATTGGAATATAGATATACTATATATATAGACACATATTTATTGGCTGAAAAAAATGGTATTCCATGTCATTGGAATATAATTATAATTATAATTATTCTCTAATAGATGAAAAAGATATATACTAGTTATTAGTCATTTGCATCCTCATGCAGCAGCCGAAAGGAAACTGATACTCACCAATATTCCCACTCCAACCAGTCAAATACTTTTGGCCCTTTCCTTTCCATTCTTCTTCAAAGCCAGAAAGTTCATCTGCAAAACCACAACCCAAAACCTTCAGCAATGCTGACATACAAGGTATGGAACTGTTATAGTTGTCATATCACATAACAAAAAAAATGAACATCAGATCCATAACATACCTTCATTTAGATTGTGCAAGGTCTGCATAGTATCCACCTTACCATCTGAGTTAAGTTTTCTTGCAAGGGAATGCCCCTATTAAGTATTAGATTCAAGTACAAGTACAATAACATTAGAACACAGTTGAGACCACTAAGAAGTAGGGTAAAAGAAATCCAGAATCCAATCTTGTTGTAATGTTTTCTTGGTTATGTTAAAAATTGAATGAAACTGTAGCGACCAAAAGATTAATTTAACTTTTTATCTTTCTTTTGTTTTGTTGACGTGGACATCTTAACCTCCTCTCTTTGTATCTGTCTTCTTTCTTAGTGAATTTTCTTTATCATAAAAAAATATCCAAACACAAAGCAACTTAATGCAATATAATCACCAAAGGGAATACCGCATTAAATACCTTGCCATGAATGCCTCTAGAAATTGAATGTGATGCCTGCCTGGTAGAACTATCAGCTTCCTTGCGCTCTTCAAAGGTTACCTACATCGCAGATGACATCGGTAAAACATCACTATACAGATCCTGGACTCCATCTAACTTGTAACCAACATTATAAATGCTTACTCCATCACTACCAGCCCTCCTTGTCTGAGACGAAGTATAATATGTCCCACTTGGGCCACCATAGCTGACTGTTGAGCTCTGGAAGCAGAAGCTTTGGGCTTGAGGCTGAGGCCGAGCTACATTAGATCTGTTGTACTCATTTATACACTGCAAATGTCTGCTCTTCTTCCCTGCAACATGAACAACAACAACAACAACAATAAAAATATCAGTAATAAAAAAACAAACTACCACTAATGAGAGAATCAAAGCTAAAGCAACTACTGCTTAACACAGAGCATGCATTACCTTCAAGTCCATCATTTGGATGTTCAACAACTTGTTCGTTGTCTGACCTACCATGCTTTCTTGGGTTTCCCTTCTTATCTTCCTTTGCATCCTCGTTTTCATCGTCAGAGTTCAATTCCTCAATGATGGGCCCCCTAGGTCTACTAGTCTGTGGAGCTTGATTCTCGAGAAACCCAGAATGATGCATATTTGGAGGGAAAGGAAATCCATCTGGCCCACCAAAAGGACTAGGAAATCCAGCTGGACCTCCAAAAGGACTAGGAAATCCAGCTGGACCTCCGAAGGGACTGGGAAACCCAGCTGGACCACCGAAGGGACTAGACTCGAGCATCCCTCCGAACGGACGGGTAAAGAAAGGATCGTCAAATGGGTCCCTTCCCCCAAAAAAGCTTGACATTAAACTCCCAGGAGGTCCAAGTGAACCAAACCCTCCAAAACCAGCAAAAGGGTCACCAAAATCAGAGAAAGGATCCCTGCCACCTCTCCCTCTTTGCATTCTGTCTCTAATTCTTAAGTGTGATATTCACTGATCATAGTAATTTAATGTAAGATAAATAACAATTACCAAAAATAACGTACAATTAAACCAAATCTATAGTATTAAAAAGAACAAGGATCCTCTCCAATACCAGAGAAGTGAGTTGATGTTTTTTCCTTTACTTTTAAGGGTAAAAGTGTCATGAATTTCATGGTAAACAATAGTATAAAAATGCCATAACATATTATTTTTTTGCTTTTTTGCTTTTGTGTTTGATAACACTTCTAATAAAACGTTTCCAAATTCCAATAGCATAAACATAGCTTCAAACAACAACATCATCATAATTAACAAAGCAAAAGGATTATTAGAATCACAAACGATAAATATAGAATCAATCTACTAAATAGCAACATAACAAACTAGGTTAAGCATGAAAATCGGTGAAATTGAACAAACATACAATACCTACGTTGAATACAAAATTATTGTGATCAAAATTCAAAACCCTGAAAGAAGAAAAGTGAGTTGAGAAAAATAGGGATGGTACCTGAAGCTTAATGAATAGTCGATTATTGGGACCAGAAAGAGAGAAAAGTTATGCGTTTTTCGAGATTCTTTTGATTTTTCGATAATTTATAATTTGCTCTTTCAGGACGTGGAACTTTCTAGGATCAGCAAAAGATATCCCACTAACACGATTCAAATGGGCTTTTCTCAATTACGATATATCCAAATAGGCCCAAAACAGAAACTTTCACGTTATTAGTCAAATTTATTATCACTCTCTTCCTTCCTTAATTTTTGTATTTTGGTTCAAAAATTTGTAGTTAGATATTTTCAAGGTCAATTTTTTTTATGATTTTATTTTTGTAAAATAATTACACTTTCATCTTTTTTTTATATTTTTTATGAGATAAGAAATTGAGAAAGTACTAGTATTGATTATAGTTTCTCATGATAAAGTTGAATAACATAAATGACGTTTTTGTTGGAGTAAATCAGTGCCTCTGCACTATGAAGGAGAAGAAGAATTAGAAAATAGAAGAAGATTATTTTTGTTTGAATTAGAATTAAATGTATGGTAGTTGAAGATGAAAAGAAAAGTTGTTCAATGACTTTCACTAAATGTATTGAATCAATGTATTACAAAACTATTTATAGTAATTCAGCATTTAACTAACTAAACTGTCATTTGAATACTTACCAAATATGGAAGCTAACTAACTAACCATTCTAACACTCCCCCTTAATTCTAAACCATTTATTACAAACATATCACACTCAATAACCTTCTCAACATCCTAAACCTTTCAATCTTGACAGATTTTGTCATTACATCAGCAATTTGAAGTTCAGTTTTACAATACTTCAAACAAATCTTGCCTTTCTCTACTTGACTTCTAAGAAAATGATACTTCCTTTTTATATGCTTGCTTCTGCCATGACCAACTGGATTCTTGGTCAAATTAATGGCTGATTTGTTATCAACAGCATGCTCAACACTGCCTTCAAAACCAATTATCAATTCATCAAGTAAGGAACTTAACTACAAAGCTTGACAAGCAGCATGACAAGTAGCAACATTTTCAGCTTCACAAGTAGAGAGAGCAACAATTTCTTGCTTCTTTGAACACCAAGACACGGGTGAGCCACATAGCATGAACACATAGTCCATTGTACTCTTTCTCTCAAGCAAATCACCACACCAATCTGAATTAGAATAAGCAGAGAGATGCAGCCTCCATTTCTCTGAGTTTTTGGAGAAGAAAAATCCAAATTCGAGTGTGCCATTGAGATATCTTAGGATTCTTTTGGTTGCTACAAGGTGAGATTTCCTTGGATCACTCATGAATCTGCTCACCAAGCCAACACTGAATGAGATTTCAGGTCTGGTGTGACAAATGAATCTCAAACATCCAATCATTTGCCTAAATTATGTGTTGTCTATAGTAGGTTCATTGTCACTTCTATCCATATAATTAGTTCATACCAACTAGGTCAACAAAGGCGGAAACTACCTCGCCACTAACATATACAAAATCAAGATAAACACAGCCCCCATCAAAAGCAAAAATGGGACATCGACTGACCCACAAGCTAACTCAAAAGATTCCAGGAATGTCGGACCCCTCACTCGGGTCCTCCTCCTCTTCCGAGTCAAACACGAGGTCGATCACCTCCACCGAACTCTCTACATTTACGAGCTCAACGACCTCGTCCTCCTCCTCCTCTTCCTCCACTTCATTATGCCATAACTCAGTGGCATAATTCGGAGGGGATGACATTCTCAAAACCGGAGTCTTCTTGCAGGGACCTCCTCCAAGAACCTGGCTCCTCTTGGCCTTACTAGATGACGGAGCACCCAAACAATCTGACCACGTCCTCCGACCGTGGAAGGGAACAGCGCCATCACTCCTGACTGGCGGGTACCGAAGTCCATTCTCTGGAGACCTTAGCCCCCTTGGCGGCAAGGTGAAAGAAGTGTAAAT
>NC_032014.1:14561416-14562192 GCF_001865875.1 Lupinus angustifolius | reverse complement strand
TGCAATGCATTTCTAGTCAGAGTCAAATGCAAATGTATTAATCAAACACATGATCGGCCCATCCTTAAGCCATCTCCCGACAAGGAATGCTTCTCGTGGGACCCGATAGTACGTCAACCGTACATGCTCAAGGTAAAATCTCAATCACTACAACCCATCGCCGAATAATCATGGACGGTCACATGGCCAAGCCTCTAACGGTCGGTCGATCGTTGTTCCGTGATATCATGTATCCTTACTAAGGTACCCCCCTAGTTCACGACCTCATCCATCCATTTTCCAACTTGTCTAAAGCCATGGTTAAAGGCTTAAACAAGTAAAAATTCATATATTAAAAAAATGTAATAACTTCTTGAAAACAACTTGTTCATAGTTTCAAAACACATTTTTCATTCATCATCTTGTTCACAACATCATCTTATTTAAATCCCAAGTAAACTTAAGTCTTCCTCGCCCAAGCGAAGGTATTATCGCCCAAGCGAGGCTTCTTCTCGCTCAAGCAAGACATCTCTCGCCCAAGAGAGAGAGTTCCAGAAACTCATTAAAATCCTGGGCTTTCTCGCCCAAGCGAGGCCCTTGCTCGCCCAGGCGAGGCTTGCTCGCCCAAGTGAGGCTTTGTCGCCCAGACGAGGAAGTTCTAGAACCAAAACTTCCCCTCGCCCAGTCCCTCGCCCAAGCGAGTTTGTGCTCGCCCAGGCGAGAGTTTCTCGCCCAAGCGACAGGGACTTGGACAGAATACCAATTTGCCCTTTTCGACAACCGAAACACATTTAAAC
>NC_032014.1:14551890-14561316 GCF_001865875.1 Lupinus angustifolius | reverse complement strand
TCGCGGACACATGCGATAAACATGCTCGAATAATATCGGCCAATACTCGATCGGGTATTATAAATCGCCCGATCTCAATATCTGATTAGAATTTCGGATTTCGGCATTCTGAGTGAAAAATATTTAGAAAATAGGTATGGGTGTACTCAGGGTCTATATTGACTCGAAATGAAATTACAAAGCCAATTGCGTAATCGGAATTCGATTCCAAGTTGTGGAACTCAAAAACCACTTTTTGAGCCGTACCGGGTGAGATTCCGTCCCGACAGTGGTCCAAAACCGACTGTCTCCGAAAATCATGAAAATTTACCACCAAATTTTAAATAGAATTTCAAGGCTAAAACTCAACTAGAGTTTCGTCTAATTCTTTATCGAAAATTCCCAAAAATTCATTTTCGAAAATAAAATTAATAACAATATTAATGAAATCTTATAATTCAAAATCGTAAAATTTGTAGTGTTACAGAATCAAAGTTGACAAGCCACTCTCTATGTCCTGTCATGTGGTTAGAGCATCCAGAATCTACATACCAAATTTCTTCACTTTTGTTGCCTTGGCTTGTAGTCATCATCAGCAGAATTGGTGAATCATCATCAGCATACTCATTGTCTTCCTTCACCATATGAACTTCATCATGGTGCTTCCTGTTATGAGCATCTGAGTGTCTTGGTTGAGATTGGCACTCAGAAGAGAAATGACTCATCTTACTGCAATTGAAACATTTTACTCTTCTTTTGTCAATTTTCTTCTTTCCTCCTCTCCAATTGCTACGACCTCATCTCTTTGAGTAAGATGATGCTTGATCAAGATCAGTTCTTTCTTGATCTTGAGTTCCTGAATTGCCCAGGTTCTTTCCCCTGAAGTCTTTTCCCCTTCCTCGGTTTCTTTCATTATTTCTGCCAAGGTATCTCCCATTCTTGAAGGTTTGAGCTTGCAGTGCTTGGTTAACTTTCTCAATTGACCTCTCAATGAGCCTTTGCTCATGAGCCTCGAGAGAGCCTTGAAGATCTTCCAGCTTTAGGTCTTCAAGTCTCTTTGATTCTTCAATAGCAACAACTATGTGATCAAAGTTGGGGGTAAGCTATGTTTTCACCACATGCTTTCATCTTATTTGTGAGGCAGATTATCCTGTTGAAGAATTGGGCAATTTTCTCATTCAATTCCATCTACATTAATTCATATTGTCTCCTCATAGTTTGGAGTCTAACTTTCTTTAGTTGCTCAGCTCCCTTGTTGCATTTTTCCAGTATCAGCCATGCTTCTTGTGATGTTTGAGCTGAGGCAATCTTTTCAAAATGTGCTTCATCAACACACTGATGTAGAAGACACATAGTCTTGCAATCTTTCATCTTGTTCTGTCACTCGTTCTTGTTCTGATGGGTCAGCATCCAATTGGGAATAACCGAGCTCAACAATCTCTACAATTTCTTGAAATCCCATGATTGCTCTCATTTGAATGTTCCATCTGTTCCAATTGTTGGAATTTCTGACAATTTATGGGTCACAAATATAATTCTATAATTGTGTTATGGCCATTATGTAATTAGCCAAAATATAAAATGATCTTAAGTAATTAATTTGGTGGCTAAGGGCATATGTGTCATGAAATAATAATAAGTGTAGATACCTTCAGGCAATTTCTGATTTGATGAAGGGACTGAATCAGAATTATTGCAACTAAAGTAGTAACCACTACGGGGTTACTTTTATGGGTTATGGTCCCCATTTGTAGAGCAACAGGTTTTCAAGTGTAAAGGTGGAGGAGAATAAGGTAGGATGAGAATAGTGTTATCCAGGATAGGATAACACTATCCACTCATCCATAAGGGCTTATAAGGCATAAGGATAAGCCTCCTCCAACTAACCTCAAAGCAACACTTTTCAGAAACTAAGGTATTCTCTCATTCCCCTCTAGAGAGAACTAAAGGAAAACCATCCGGCGCTCTATCATCTGGAAGATCATCGCACCCTCATACCTTCGAGATCCCGGAAATGGCTCAACAAGGTATGTTCTTCTTCTTCACCATGAACTCATTTGGGGTTTCTTCGGTCTGGACCATGGATGTTCCATTTGGGTGTATGTATGGGCATACACATTCGGTTGTGGGAACAAAGCCATGGTCATAAGGACTTCCGCATTCACTCTATGGATTTCGGATGGAGAAGGAATTTCTCCTACACCAATTCTTTCCATCAAGAACTGGTAGGCTAGCTGGAAAGCTTGTGCTTGTGTGGCCCATTGAGATGAAGGCATGGAGGAAGAAGAGTGAAGAAGAGAATGATGAGTGACTAGTGAGGGATATACCTAATGCTCTTGATACCAGTTTTGTATGAGTAAATCAGTGCCTTTGCACTATGAAGGAGAAGAAGAATCAGAAAATAGAAGAAGATTGTAGTAGGAGAATATGAATTAGAATTAAATGTATGGTAGTTGAAGATGAGAAGAAAAGTTGTTCAATGAATTTCACTCCATGTATTGAATCAATATATTACAAAGTTATTTATAGTAATTCAACACTTAACTAACTAAACTGCCATTTGAATACTTACCAAATATGGAAGCTAACTAACTAACCATTCTAACAGTTTTGATGTTAAATTAACTAAGTCAAATCTCAATTTATGTTCTAATTGAAAATGATCGTTTTGAATAATTGTTCTTAACTTATTCTAAAGTTTAAAGTTTTTATACAATTGACATATTATCTATCATTAATTTACATTATTTTTGTTTGAGAGTAAATGATAATTAATATTTATATAATTTATTGACAATCTAAAAAAACACTTACATTGTAAATATTAAATCTTATTTATATATATATATATATATATATATATATATATGTATGTGTGTGTGCCCACACTAAATCTCATTAAACAGCTCTCTTAGGAACTAAACAATATCTATTTTTGGGAATGTCACCCATAGTAATTGCAAGTTACCGTTTATTTTCAAATTTTTAGACTGGTGGTCATTATCCAAAGAGAAAATAGCAGTGTTGTTGGAACCGGACCGGACGGTCCGACCGGTCCAACCGTCGCCCGGCAACCACAACGGTCACGTTTTGGCCATTAAGCTGTTTCCCATTTGGAGCCGTTTTGGACCATAAGTTATCCGGTCCAACCGGGTTGGACCGGGTTAACCCGGAACAACCCGTCATATTAAAACGAGCGGGCCAATTACCACTAAAAAAATTAAAACAAAAATTTTAAAATAAGCAAATAGAAAAACCTAAAAACTAAAAGTCTCAAACAGTAAAACCTAATTCCCTGATAATAGAAACCCCTCCCACGGTCTACAGCAGCAAAGCAGTGAAGAACATCTCTTAAATAAAAAGCATTATCTTCCATTATCTTCTATCTTCACGTCTCTCATTGTAGTGAATTGCACAAAGTATATTTTTTTATGGTTTTGTACTTTTGTGGGATTTATTTGTCCAGAGGAATTTCCTATTACACTTTAGTTTATGATTTTGTCACTTTGTGAGACTTATTGAATCATGTGATTAAATTATTACTTTATGTGTTTAAGGTTTTGTCACTTTGTGTTTGTCCAGGGGAATTTTCTATTACACTTTAGTTTATGGTTTTGTCACTTTGTGAGACTTATTGAATCATGTGATTAAATTATTACTTTGTGTTCATGGTTTTATCACTTTGTGCCTAATTTATTAGTCTTTAGTAGTGTTGTGCCTAATTATTACTTTATTGTTTAGCACTTTAGCTTATGCACTGCACTGTCACATTATTGTTTAGCACTTTATTGTTTAACAATGTCAAGTTAGTGAATGTACTACAAATTCATCTCAATAATTTATGCAAATTAGTGTTGTGCGGCACAGTGCCTAATTATTAGTTTATGCACTGCACAGTGCAGTCACGTTTTGTCATTTTATTGTTCTCTTAGTGCACTGAAAATTACTAATGCACCAAATTAATAGTTTATTTTGTTAGTTTCTTAGTTTATGTAAATTAGATGATGTACTTAATTTTTTTAAACGTCTTATATTCTTTGTGTCTATATTTAATTTTAGATATGACATCATCTGCAAGTTCTCCAAATACAACTCAAGCATTAGCTCCTAGTACTCAGTCTGTTAGATCAAAATCAGACCCAACATGGGATCATTGTCAATTACTACAAGACGCGGAAGGAAAGAGAACCATAAAATGTTTGTATTGCTCAAAATGTTACAAAGGCGGAGGAATACATCGAATTAAACAACATCTTGCGGGAGAAAAGGGAGATGTTCTACCTTGTCTTTCAGTCCCTTTTGATGTTAAGCATCGACTAAGAGAACACTTGAATCAAGTTAGTGGTAGTAGAAAAAGAGGGACTAATCAAAATCAAGGGGAAGAAGATCCATATGAGGAAAATGTTGTACAACGTGAAGGAAATACGATTCCACCAATACCGACTACAGCCAAGGGTAAAGGAACAGAAACATCAAATAAAAGATCAAATAATAGTATCAACAATTTCTATGCCCCAAGAACTACTCCAGGAGCTCAACCCTCAATTAGAATGGGCTTTGCAGGTAAAGATGCTATTCATAAGGCTGATTTGGCAGTTGCTCGATTCTTTTATGATTGTTGCATTCCATTTAATTGTACAAATTCATTTTACTATCAACCTATGATAGATGCAATTGCTGCAATTGGTTCTGGTTATAAAGGTCCTAGTTATTACGCTATTAGATCTAATTTGTTGCATGAAATGAAGAAGGAGGTCGAGTTGTTAATTGCGAACTTTAGGAATTTTTGAAAAGAAACTGGTTGCACCATTATGGCTGATGGTTGGCAAGACCAAAGAAATAGACAACTTGTCAATTTTCTTGTGTACTCTCCAAAAGGAGTGACTTTTGTGAGATTTGTTTATGCATCTGATGTCAATAAAGATGCTAAAACACTTTGCAATTTATTTATTGAGTTAGTTGAAGTAAACAATGTTGTGCATTTGGTTACGGATAATGCTGCAAATTATAAAGCTGCAGGAGCTATGTTAAATGAGAAGTTTCCATCTATCTTTTGGTCTCCTTGTGCTGCACATTGTCTAAATTTGATTTTAGGAGATATTGGAAAAATGGATCATGTCAGTACCTTAGCTAAAAGTGCATCTGATATAACAAAGTTTGTGTACAATCATGGATTTTTGTTGGCATGGTTAAGGAAAAGACGAGGATGGAAAGAAATCATACGTCCCGGGGCAACTCGTTTTGCAACAACCTTCATTGCACTAAAAAGCATTCATGAGCACAAACATGATTTGCAAGCTTTGGTCACTAGTAAAGATTTCATTGATTCTAGATATTACCGGGATCGGAAAGCAAACAGATTTGTGGAGGTTGTGATGGATAATAGGTTTTGGAATGATTGTGCAATTATTGTCAATATTGTGGCTCCACTAATTCGCTTGTTAAGAATTGTTGATGCTGATGATAGACCTTCTCTACCTTATGTGTATGACGAGATGCGTAGAGCAAGAAAAACAATTAAGAGTGTGTTCATAAATAAAAAGTCCTTGTATAAGCCTTATACAAGAGTTATAAAGCAAAGATGGGATAAACAACTCCGAACAAAATTACATTGTGCAGCCTACTTTCTGAATCCAACATTCTATTATGATAAGGATAACTTTTGTATTAAACCAGAGGTTCAACAAGGTTGGCTTGATGTTTTACAAGCAAAAGTTACCACTCGCAAGACTGAGTTTTTCAAACAAAGTTGCATCTATCATGACAAAGTTGGGAGTTTTGGCAATACAATGGCAATTGAAACAGTTAAACACTTACGACCAGGTAAGGTTTTAATTTTTATATTTTCAGTTTATTAAAATATTATGTAATAGTTTAATACACTAATACCATACTAATCTTTTGTTATGTTTTTTAGATCAATATGAATCCATATGAATGTGTAAACTAATCTTTTGTTATGTCTTTTGTGAAGTTTGGTAATACTTTAATAGCATACTATTTTTTTGTGATATTTTTTAGATCAATGGTGGTCACAATTTGGATTTAGTGCTCCTATGGTATCCCAATTAGCTATTCAGATTTTGAGTCAAACAGCATCTTCTTCTGGTTGTGAAAGAAATTGGAGTGTATTTGAAAGAATACATACAATAAAGAGGAATAAAATGGAACACAAAAGATTGAATGATCTAGTCTATGTGCACTATAACTTGGGTTTGAAAAATAGGTTTGTTTTTAATTAAGTTTATGTGTACTATAATTATGTAACTTTTGTTGTGTATTGATATATCATAAGTATGGATTATGTAACTTTTGTTTTGTATTGGAATTTTAGGGCCATTAATAAAAGAAGAGCACTTGATCCTGTTGACTATGAGAGTATGGAGAACATTGAGTTTTGGATTACTGAAGAAGAAGAAGAAGCTACATTGATTGATTATGATGAAATAGAAAAAATGTTCTATCATGACTTGTCAAATCCAATATATGATTTAACAAAGGATGATGAAGGTTTGTTTTAAATAAATTATAATGTACAACAATTTTCTAATTGTTCTACAAATTAATGTAATGTATATTTTATTTTGTAGGTATTGTTGAAGAACGAAATGTTACTATTGATGGAGAGCTTAATTTGGACTCTTTTCCTCAAGAAGATGTAGATACTCCAACTACATCTCTAACCGGCAATGTCAACTTAGGATCCAATGAAGACAATGATACTTGGATGAATTAGAATATTTATTCTCTATATGAGATAATTGTGTTTTGAGTTTTAATTCTAATTATATAAGACTTAATCTCATTTCAAGCATTTTTGTTTTAATTTATATGTATACGCATTATGAAAAACATATATATTGATAAGTGTGTTAATTGACTTAATTCATATTAACTTATTTTAATTAATTATATAATATGTAATTATATATAATATTATGACATCAAACCGGTTAGAACCTGTACGATACCTCTTCCGGTTTGATGTCCGGCTCGGGTTTCATAACACTGGAAAATAGCATTGTTTTAAGAAAATTACCATCCAACTTATTTTTACAAAACAATAGAAGTGTCAAACATTAGTTTTACAACAAACAAAAAAACCCAAGCTTTCCTAGTACATTTTTCCCTTTTCTAGCAATATATAGAAGAACTATACATTTTTTTCTTTTCTAGTATCTCTTTAATTGGATTGTGTGCAAAGTTGCACACAAATTTTGTACTGTAAGAGCAAATATCAAATGTTGACAAAATAATAACACAAATATTAAAAGTATAAGGTAATAGGGTAAAATACATCCACAACTTTGAGATTATTTTTAGAATATCCATCAGTCATGCTTACAACTGCGTCCAAATCGATATCAAGACATAATTTAGGTTTTGTCGTCATAACTTTCAATTCTTTGCTCTATTGAGAGCCTATGGCAAATTTATCATCAATTTGCAAAAGAAGACCACAGATTAAAAAAACTCATATTTTTAAATAGTATAAAAAGAAAAAAACATGGTTTGAACTTGAAACATAATGGGGGAAATGATGATGCCCTGTTCTTGAACAATATATTGCCATTCATACTTTTAATAGTATTATCTAAATTGATATTTTATTCAATTAATCATGGGGAAGCTTTTTTCATAAATATATTTAATAAAAACTTAACTTATTTTTAAAAAAATGAATGATGCTCTCTTGACAAAGTTATATCGTGTAAAGTAGTATTTGTTTTTTTTTATAAATTGTTTGTGCCTTTATGGAATTTTAGATGGAAATGATAACCAAAACACTTCTAGAAGTGATTATTCTAAAAGTTAAACATCTGACATTACAAGAAAAATTAACGAGAATCACAATATGCTTTGGAACAATACAACCAACTACCACATTGGATAAAAAAAAAATTTTGTTAGAATTTCTGACAATTTATGGGTCATAAATATAATTCTATAATTGTGTTGTGACCATTATTTAATTAGCCAAAATATAAAATGATTTTCGGTAATTAATTTGGTGGCTAAGGGCATGTGTCATGAAATATTATAAGTGTAGATACATTCAGACAATTTCTGATTTGATGAAGGGACTATTGCAACTTAAGTGGTAACCACTACGGGGTTACTTTTATGAGTTATGGTCCCCATTTGTAGAGCAACAGGTTTTAAGGTGTAGGGTTGAGGAGAATAAGGAGTGATTAGGATAGTGTTATCCATAGGGATAAACCACTATCAAGTCATCCATGAGGATAACCATATAAGGCTACTCTCCTCATAAGCCAAAACTCTCTCACCATAAGGTTCACTCTCAAGCTCTTGGCTTTCTCATTCCCCTCTAGAGAAGCATAAGGAAAACCCTTTCAGGGCTCTAACATCTGGAAGATCATCACACCCTCATACCTTCGAGATTCTATATGGCTAATCAATGTATGTTTTTCATCTTCACCATGAAATCATTTGGGGTTTCTTCGGTCTGGGTAATGGTCGTTTCATATGGGTTTATGTATGGGCATAAACATTAGGTTATCGGAACGAAGCCATGACCATAAGGACTTCCACATTCAATCTAAGGATTAAAGATGGAGAAGAAATTCTCCAACAAGTGGTATAAGAGCCACCCCAATTTGATTCATGAGTGAAATTAGGGTTCTTGCTTTTCTTCCCCAAAATCTGGATTAATTTTGGGTTTTGGGTTTTTTTTATGCCATGGAACGATTAGAATAGAAATTGATTGTTTTTCATGTAAATATATGAAGATTTGTAATGAATCGATGTTTTCTGGTGTTTTTTCTTGAATTTTTGGGTGATTTTTCGAAGAACAACGATGCAGAAATCGCACTGTTTTTGAAATGAATAAGTGTTGTTTTCTGCTGTTTTTTCTTGATTTTGGGATGATTTTTTGAAGAACAGCGATGCAGAAATCGCATTGTTCATTTTCTGTCGCAGTACTCTCGCCCAAGCGAGAGTGGCTCGCCCAAGCGAGAGTGGCTCGCCCAAGCGAGAGCCAAACAGAAGCATTGACTTCTATTGCGCTCAAGCGAGAGTACCTCGCCCAAGTGAGAAAGTATCTCGCCCAAGCGAGAGTATGATAAAGTTTATGGGGTTTTGGTATCATTGTGCATTCGATTTAATTGTTATTTGGTTGTCCATTAAGGTTGTCTGCTATTTTAAGTGATCCAATTGAAGTGAAATGTCACCAAAGTGACCTCTCTCATGGATATAACTATAAGGAATATTAGATGTAAGTGTGTATGGTTATTCATGTGAGTATTAGCTGACCCAAAGGAAAGTTAATATTTGGCTGAAGATCATACACATCTGTGATGATAAACATGTTATAATTCTAAAGTTTTTAAACATGTGACTGATGAATCAATCCAAAGAAGGATTCGTCAGTTGACATGCCTTATTATAAGTGTTTGATCATTACAACAAGAGTACCACTTGCAGTTA
>NC_032014.1:14551372-14551790 GCF_001865875.1 Lupinus angustifolius | reverse complement strand
TGGCTGCATGGATCTGGACTATGCATTAAGGGTAGAGCAACCATCTTCTCCTTCGGAATCCAGTGCCTCTAAAGAGAGGAAGGATTATGAGAAGTGGGATCGCTCTAATTGCATGAGTCTAATGATCATTAAGTGCGGTATTCCAGAGGTGTTTAGGGGAACTATCTCGGATGAGATAAACAGTGCCAAAGATTTCCTTGCTGAGATTGAAAAACGCTTTGCAAAGAGCGATAATGCGAAAAAAAGTACTCTGTTACAGAACTTGATTTCCATGAGGTATCAAGGCAAGGGAAACATAAGGGAATACATTATAGGAATGTCCAATATTGCTTCAAAACTTAAGGCCCTTAAGCTTGAGATGTCAGAAGACTTACTCATTCATTTGGTCTTGCTTTCACTTCCTGCGCAATTCAGTCAG
>NC_032014.1:14538748-14551272 GCF_001865875.1 Lupinus angustifolius | reverse complement strand
ATACTATGGTAGATATGACGGTTCAGGTGAACAACGTCCAGGGCCTTTTGCCAAATACCTAGAGGAATGTGGTATAGTCCCACATTACACCATGCCAGGATCACCTAGCATGAATGGTGTATCTGGAAAACAAAACCGAACTCTTAAGGACATGGTAAGGAGTATGATATGTCATTCTACCTTACCAGAGTCACTTTGGGGAGAGGCACTTAAGACTGCAACTTATATTCTTAATAGGGTGCCAACTAAGGCAACTACCAAAACAACTTATGAGCATTGGATTGGGCGAAAGCCTAGTCTAAAGCATTTTCATGTGTGGGGATGTCCAGCTGAGGCAAGGCCTTATAGGCCTCATGAAAAGAAATTGGACTCCCATAGGGTACAACCATGTTCTTTGAGGATATAGAGTTTGAGGGGGAAGATAAGGTTAGAAACTTTGTCTTAGAGGAAGAATCTGTATCTATTCCAGATGCGATTCATATGGTTGCTTTTGATGAAGCAAATTTGGAACCTCCTCAAGACATAGCTGATGAAACCTTCCCTGCTCAATGTGAGTTAGTAATTCATGAAGGACAAACTCAAGACCCTCAAAAACATGGACAAGAGTTGCAAGAGCCAATAGCTTTGCGTAGATCCACTAGAGAAAGGAGAAATGCAATTCCAGATGACTACATTTGCTTTCTCCAGGAACATGAGGGTGCTGGTTTAATGGATAATGATCCATTAAACGTTCGTGAAGCCATCTAAAGTTCCAATTCGGAAAAGTGGATTGAAGCAATGAAAGAGGAGTATAAATTCATGCAAGACAATAAAGTTTGGGAACTTGTCCCATTACCAGAAGGTAAGAAACCCATTGGTTGCAAATGGATTTTTAAGACCAAGCGGGATTCTAATGGTAATATGGAGAGGTATAAGACACGTCTTGCAGCTAAGGGTTTTACTTAGAAGGAAGGGGTTGACTATAAAGAGACTTTCTCTCCCGAAAGACTCTCTTAGGACAATCATGGCTCTTGTAGCACATTATGATTTGGAGCTTCATCAGATGGATGTCAAAACAACTTTTCTAAATGGAAACATTAATGAAATGATTTATATGGTGCAACCAGGACACTTTGTAACAGGAGACCGAAAGAATATGGTTTGCAAATTGACGAAATCCATCTATGGGCTAAAACAAGTGTCTTGTCAGTGGTACCATAAATTTCATGAGGTGATTCTCTCTTTTGGTTTTGAGATAAATTCAGTTGAAGATTGTGTGTATCACAAGTTCAGTGGGAGCAAGTATATTTTCTTACTCTTGTATGTGGATGACATATTGCTTGCCACTAATGATGTGGGTACCTTGTTAGAAACCAAGAAATTTCTATCCAGTAATTTTGAAATGAAGGATCATGGTGAAGCTTCGTTTGTATTAGGAATTCAGATACATCGAGACAGATCTCAGGGTATTCTTGGATTATCACAAAAGAGCTATATAGAAAAGGTACTTAAAAGATATGGCATGCAGGACTGTAAAGTACTCCAGTTGCTAAGGAAGACAAATTTAGTCTCAATCAGTGCCCTAAAGGAAATCTGGAAATTCAGGAAATGCAAAAGGTCCCTTACGCATCAACTGTGGGGAGTCTCATGTATGCTCAAGTATGTATGCGTCCGGATATAGCGTTCATAGTTGGGGTTTTAGGCAGATATATGAGTAATCCAGGAATGGACCATTGGAAAGCAACCAAATTGAGATACTTAAAGGGAACAAAAGACTATATGCTCACATATAGGAGATCAGAACAATTAAAGATCATTGGGTATTCTCACTCCGATTTTGCGGGATGCCAAAATAGTAGACGATCTACTCCGGGCTATGTTTATCTGTTGGCTGGTGGTGCAGTTTCTTGGCGTTTTGCCAAGCAAAATCTTGTTGCATCATCCACAATGACAGCTGAATATATAGCATGTTTTGAGGCATCACTTCAGTCATCATGGCTGAGAAATTTTGTCACTGGGCTGCGAATTGTGGAAAGGATTGAAAAACAATTAAAGTTATACTGTGACAATAAATCATCCGTTTTGTTCTCCAACAACAATAGGAGTTCGGCAAAGTCGAAACACATCGACATTAAGTTCCTAGTTGTTAAGAAGAAGGTACAAAGTGGACAGCTTTCCATAGAACACTTAGGCACTAACTCCATGATTGCGGATCCTCTCACAAAAGCTATCACACCCAAGGTCTTTCATGAGCATGCTGCTCACATGGGTGTTCTACGGTGTGAGGATATTTTGGTTTAGTGGGAGTTAGAAAGTGCACACATTTTGTTATGTTCCATGTAATTTCAGTATTTTGTATGAATACTTTGTATTCAAACTTCAGTTGATTAATCATTCAGTTTGGTATTCTGTCATTATACTTTGTACAATAAGGTTTTATGTTATAGTTAAGGATCTCACTAAAGTTAAGTAGGACCAGTTGAAAATTGACATGTACAGATCATATTCATGTAATTTTCATGCTACACATTTCATGATGTATCTATGTCATTTAGTTGTGTCAATATTGGTGATCATTGTTGAATTAGCCATGATTGATATGGCAAAATTCATTGTGATTCAATAGGGAGACATGACTAATGGACGAGATAATTAGGATGTGTCTAAGTCATAATGGCAATATTTAAGCGCGCATTAAGGATAACACGTATGGAAAATCATATGTGTGACCAGTGGGAGATTGTTAAAATTTCTGACAATTTATGGGTCACAAATATAATTCTATAATTGTGTTATGGCCATTATGTAATTAGCCAAAATATAAAATGATCTTAAGTAATTAATTTGGTGGCTAAGGGCATATGTGTCATGAAATAATAATAAGTGTAGATACCTTCAGGCAATTTCTGATTTGATGAAGGGACTGAATCAGAATTATTGCAACTAAAGTAGTAACCACTACGGGGTTACTTTTATGGGTTATGGTCCCCATTTTAGAGTAACGGGTTTTAAGGTGTAGGGTTGAGGAGAATAAGGAGGGATTATGATAGTGTTATCCACAAGGATAAAACACTATCAAGTCATCCATGAGGATAGCCATATAAGGCTACTCTCCTCATAAGCCAAAACTCTCTCACCATAAGGTTCACTCTCAAGCTCTTGGCTTTCTCATTCCCCTCTAGAGAAGCATAAGGAAAACCATTCGGCGCTCTATCATCTGGAAGATCATCTCACCCTCATACCTTCGAGATTCCGGAAATGGCTCAACAAGGTATGTTCTTCATCTTCACCATGAACTCATTTGGGGTTTCTTCGGTCTGGACCATGGATGTAGACTTCCGCATTCAATCTAAAAATTAAAGATGGAGAAGAAATTCTCCAACAGTTTTCTATAGCTTCACCTTACCAAATGTATATATCTATACTAATATGTTAAACCAAAATATGTTAGTAATTATTAGCATGTCACTTGAAATATTTAACATGTTACATATACATGTATTTAAGAGAAAAATATATATATCTATGGTATTGAAGAGATATTGTAATCGGTGTTTATCTATTATATTATAATTTAGTCTAGTAGTATAAGGTTCTATTAGATTGTAAGAATAACCAAAATGTGTAATTTATGTGAATGACATTTATTGGGAGACACAGTCACACACTTCATAATGGAATAATCATTACGTAGAAAAGTGAGAGAACCGTACCCAAAAAATTCGCTTAATGGCCGTTTTCTCTCCTTCTATGCCTTTCACCTTATATTTCTTTTGTTGTGTAATTTGGGTGCCAACCTTTATATTCACTAATTGCATTTCAATTGTGCTCTCTCAAAATATATCTACTTTAATCTATATGTATGCCACTTTGTTATTAAAATTCCACCAAACGAAATCAACCTCTAATACTATTCATTTTGCAGTTGGTTGGAAAGAAATTTGAAAGTGAATGAAAGCAGTCAAGTTTCATGTGATGGACAATGAATTCCCACACTGAGAGTTCTAGAGAAAAACCTAAACTTAGAACCTTATAAATCAAGGATATTCTTTAGCTTGAGGAGGAAAAACAATCATTTCATATGGATGTAAGGGAACAAATACATGTTATCTCAAATTATATCTGGAATTAATAACGATGAACAAAAACAGGAAGGAAAAAAAATTGAATATTTAATTTTTTTTAACTAATATGACATGTTTTTATTAATATGAGACATAATTTGCAATATTATGTAAGACAATGGATCTCTATTCCTCCCTCTCGCTCCATGTCACTATATTATAACCCATTAACTGTTTGCTTAGGTTACCAACAAAATAATCTACTTCTTTATTTATAAAAAAGCGTTCTTTCCTCACCCTTTCAATTTCCACCATTAAAGCTCCTCATTGTTGTTGTGCAATTTCTAGTTTTTCTCTTCCAAACTGATGCAATTTGTGTTCCAAAGACGAAACAAAGTATCTTAGAATACATATTGTAAACTAGCATATGCTGATTTTGGCACCAACCTAATTCATTTCACATCAACAACAATAAAAGAAACCCATTTAAAATGACAAAAACCCATTATTTAGAGCACAAATTAATAAGCCTCCTTGCATTCAATGTCTCTTTTCTCAAACTTAAGTGTTATTTCCAAATCCAATGAACTAAATCAATGAGACCAGTTCTTGTTGTTGAGCATCGCGAGTTACCGAGCCCCGCTGCTGGTAGCAACACTCTTCATTTGAAAGTCGATACGATGGACGGAAAAGGAGGAGAGTGTCAAAAAGAGTATGACCAATGGTGTGTTTCTAGCACCCCTCTAATGCTGAAACAATCACAAACTTGTAGAAGACCAGGAAGAATTGTGTGACTAAACTGTCTATCCAATAAACCAATTTGGAAATGACAATAAGTATCCAACAACAACATCCCAAACTAATGCTAGCAGAAAATCACAAACTACTAGCTCAAAAACTTTGGTTTAGTATTCAACTGTTACTAATATACCATTGTTATAATTGTTGGAGTGCTACGACTTCAGGTTGTACAGGATAATCAAGACCCTGTAGTTCTGGCATTCGCCTTAAATCTTCGTCAGAATATGCAGGAATGAACCAATACCTTTTATCGGTGCCGAATACCTGGGAAAAATATACACACCATCATGAAAGATGAAAAAGATAGCTTTGAAGTTTTGGTTTATAACGGGGTTTTGACATTTGATGGCTCTAAGGATTCTCGAAAGAGGAGAAGATAGATAGGGAAGTATCAAAATCACATGATATAAGTCTCCTTAAAGATATGATGAAGACCATTTTGGGCTGAGCCTTGGGTCAGGTGTGTCTAAATCTACCAAAAGCATTATGTATGAGTAGTGCATAAGCTCCCAACATAGTACATAGTAACACAAGATTTGCTAGTACCTGCTGAACTTATGCTAATTCAGCATTAACATAGTCTGTTTTACACTTTTACGTGAAAGTTCCGCTCACATTCATGCTTCTACTCTCAGTAATAATGTGATACAGACTATCATATACTTAACGTATTGAGGTTTGAAGCTCTAAGAGCAAGGGGGGTCAGCACAACGAACTTTAGTGCTGCTCCAAGATCAAGACCATCTGGGATATTTTTGCCATCACATTTTTGCATAGCGACCATTTGTTTCAAAATTTAATCACTATATATCAAATATCTAAATAATTGCAAGTAAATAGTAGCATCAAAGTAATGAAAGGCTTCCATGGAAACACATTGCACAACTGAAAATAGATGTCACCTGCTCGTAATTTTTCCTCCAACCTAGGTCATAATACCATTTTGGTGTAGTTTTTGTCTCATATGCCTGATAAATTCCATATTTGAATTTTCAGAATTATACTAGTAAAATATCAAAAGTCAACGAAATTAAATGAACTGGAGAAACAAAGTCACCTCAATGGTGGTAGTATTAGCTGCCACAAATGAAATGTGCATGATCAAGAAGCCCAAAATACTTATTGCGAAAGCTAAGTTCAAAACTGCATGCAAAGAAACTTAAAGGTTATGAATAAGATAAGACTAGCAGCAGTAAATTAATTAGAAAACTACCATTCAAGAACTCACCAAATGCAACAAAAGACACTGCAAGGTTAGTTGGTGATCCAGAAATCTCCTCATCACCAAAGAATGCTATAAAATAGGGCAATAATGATAAAGTGACAAGAGCTGTCGAGAGAAATGTGTAAAACTGCATAAAAATACATGACAAAGGTGTTAATTTACTCCTAGTCTGTTCCATTACTATAATCAATTTCTCTTTATTAATCGCAGTGATTGTAACACGGGGAAATAACACAAGAGTGAGATAGTACAAGCAGAGTAACCAATCGATATACAACAAAAACTATTGAGAAGTTATTAAGGCACTTCTCTCGATCAACAACCCCATCCCTCAGCCTTCAACAACAAATAGATAAGAAGAAAGACATAAAGAGATAGCAACATATTGAGACAGTGGCATTTGTTTTTGAATAACTTAGTAACTTAACCCTGCAGCTGTTGGCAATGTGTTATCCCTATTAATTTCTGTTTTTTGGTGCCAAGGAGAGGAAGAATTAAACCTACACAGATAATAAGATCTGACATAGTTTTAAGTACAAAAGTGGTAGAAGAAAGCTTTCGCCTCTGTGAGGTCATACAATTTTTATGTAGTGAGGTGGCACAGTCCATATGTTAGAAATTCACGACATACATACAACTTTTATGTAGTGAGGTCATACAACTTTTATAGTAATGTATGAAACTCAATCCTTCTTCCATTATCTTTGATCATCTAAATTTTTCTACTTTGACTTCTAAAGTATCTTGGAATATCCAAATTTAAATTTTTTTATTTCTTTGTCAAAGCCCTTTCAAATGTCGGCATTGTCCTGAGTTCAATTATTGTCATGAGTCACAATAGCATTATTACTTTAATTTATTTTTGGAGGATTCTGTGCCCACTATTTAGGTTACTTAGGTAAGTTTGGAACAACAGAGAAGCAATGTGATAAAAAAGTTTCAACAAGACTAGAAATTACTGCACAACGTATGTGATATATTACATATTTACATTATGTTATGGTACAAGGTTGTCTGTTTTCAACTTGACTTATTTTCATTTATAACTCAACCTTCATACATGATATTTTATCTACTTTTAAATAATGGGTCCTTTTCTTTTAAGTAGTGAAAATTGGATATAGGAATCCTCATACACAAAAAAGAAACATGTAAAAAATGATGAGTTGCTAAAGCCATACAGCATTGAAACATGCACCTATGACCTAACACAGTAAATCAATTAAAAGGATTCAGATAGGTAAGTTTGCTTTCTAAAATATATGGTCACATACCAAGAAAAGAAGAAAATACTTGTAGTTCAATGCACCCACACAATTTACAACCCAAATGCAATGGTGGTCCATTTTCAGAATGCACCTCCTACCTAAAACCAATGGAATTGTTAATGTTTCACCAGATATATGAGCAGGGAATGTCAAAGGTAACAGAATAACTCACAAACAGAACAGTGATGGCAGCGAGGAGGTTTAAACTGGTTACACTTTCGACAGTATCGTACTCTTCGATAGTCCTGACCCCCTGAGGCATTCAACTCATTTGAAAGTACATCTGAGCCCATGTATGCTGCTTCCACCAATGGATCTGCGTCGCTTCTCTCTTCATCAATGTTAGGCCTCCAACTTGAAGGTACATGCCCCGGATCCGTAAAGACAACAGAAAAGTAGCTCCATAACAACATAGCCAGCTACATAGGCAATGAATTTACTGAAATTACATGTCATGGTTTTTAGTTAATTCAATAGTGATCCAGCATTACACTTTTCTCTTGTATCAAAAGAAGAAGAAATTTCTACTCATCCTCTTAAAGAGTAAACTGTGGCTTAAAAAACAAGTAATTTGCAACTTAATCATTAGAATCTTTTTCTACTAGTAAGTTAGTCAATGAATTTCTTTATGTGAAGTTATTTAGGTTAATCTAAATTTATAAAACATGTACCACTTTAGTACTAGCTGAAGTATCCTATAAGGACTAAATTGATAGGCTTTCACATATTTACACTTAAATATGTTTTTAGTCTCCGAAAATAAAATTAAACATTGTTTCATTTTTTGTATAACTAAGAGAGTATTGCATCACCTAATGGGTCTTTTGAGGTGTGTAGCTATATACCTCCGAAAAATTAAATATTTGATCTAATACAATCATGAAGATCTAATAGAGCCTTATAACAACCGAACTTATTTTAATTTTCATCCTATCGTCAGTTAAACTCCATTAATACTGACAAATCCTCTTCTCCTGCTGCTACATGTCATCTATGTGTTGTGCCATATCATCACTTAACCCGTTTTAAAGAGTGTAATATCTAAAGATTTATATACAGACACTACGTCATCTACCATTCATTTAGATTACTTTCTTTGAAGAGTCGATGATGATTAAATATGAACGGTGTATGATGCAATGACAGTATATCAAATTCATACATTTTTTTCTCTATCACTAATTGTGTAGACTAAAATGATAATAAACTGAATGCAAGAACTCAAAATAAGTACCACATGTCATCTACCCACTAAAAATATGTTTAAACCTGCATTTATAAGTGTACTAACTACTCTCTTTTTGTGTACTAATCTCATCATATCGATAAGAAACTAATACGCGATTGTCTCTCCCAATATCGTTCTCACGAATTGAACACTTGACATTTTGGTTTTTCTGGGATCTAGGGGGCCTTAGGCTACTACATCAACAAGAACAGTAACTACATCAATGATAATTCGAAACACCAAAGATTATAAATTAGAAGAGAATTAACCAACCAGGGAATGGAAGAGGAGCAAGACACAAAAAGCGGTTAGTGAACGAAGACCACCGATGAAGAGGGCAGGACCGTAATTAGCAACAACAAGAGCATAATAAGAGAACGCGACAATGGAAAGGACAAAGAGGATCATAATAGAACCTAGGAAGCGAAAACCAGCGCAGAACTTGAACACGTTCCATGACATAACTACTCCTCTTTCACTAGATCTGTGATTATTCATTCGAATTGTGAATTTTCCTTATCCAAAGTTTCAAAGCATGAATAAATATGAGATTGAATTAAATTTTGGGGTGTTGTTTTGGACAAAATGTGGTTTTTGGTGTTTGAGAGTGATTGCTGGGTTTGTGGGATTGCAGGTAAGTATTGTGTCTCCTTTCGTGACTTTTTACTTGAGATTCATTTGAAATTAGGAAATATTTTGAGTAGAATATCTCTATTTCATTCCTAAGATAGAAAAAATATGATTAGTTAGTAGTATTTTTACTTGACTTTTTACTCCCTTTTTTTAACATTCATTCGTAAGAAGAAAAATATATCATTTATTATTTATTTGTATTATTTTTTTAATAATTAATAATAATTATATATAGGTGATGGGGCATACATTTTTTTCTCAAAAAAAATATATCATTTTTAAAAAAGTGGTGTATAAAACTCAAAAACAGTATTAGCACATATATTTTCTCTCAAAAAATTTTGGGTTTCTCTAATATTGAAATTGTGTGGTTGACTTGGGTACACATTTATTATCCTATAGTTTGTACTCTATGTTATGAATGTGTAATTGATCAGAAAAATATGTTTAAGTTAAAAACTAATTATTAAATATTTTTCTGATCAATCACAAGTTGATGACACAAACTTTGGGATCTCGAGATAGGAGATGTACTTCATTAACTTATTTGAAACTTAATGTTGATTATTTTTTATTTTTACTAGCAATTATATAGTAAGATTATGGTTTAATATATAACTATGATATTACTTAATATTAATATTTAATAAAAATCATTTGGGTCATTATTACCAAATAATTCGATCTTTCCATATGAAACTTGACGTTGGGTTTTTTCCTTCATTTTTACTAGCAATTATACATAAAATATATTTTGTTAAGATGGTAATAAAGCTTAATAATAAATTATAATTAACACGATAAATTGAAATTTCACTTTGTCTTACATTATTAGTTTTATTTTGTATATTATAATTCATTGGCTTTTCTAGTTTTGCATTAAAATGTTTAAAATAGTTTGTAGCTTTATAAAAGCTACTATAAGCATTTTTTCAAAACTTATAAGCTTAGGAGTAATCAATTTCATTCGTGTTTATCTTTTATTTTTTAACGAGGGATACTTTATACTCCAACAAAATATATAATATGAGATGTCATTTTAAACCAGATAAATAAGAGATATTAATCAATAATATAATACTAATAAAATGTTAATCTAGTGATATAAATGTCAAAAGTTTGATTTCTCTGATAAATATTCGCGTACACTACAAAAATTAATTTCTTAACAAAACGTAAGAAAATATTATTAGTGGTATAAAAAACAATGTTAAATGGATAAAAATGGGTATGTTTTATTTTCAGTCATGTTTTTTATTATGCTTGTAGTAGCATGTATATAGCCTAATAGAAAAAGCTCACGAGCAAAATGGGTAATTGAGCCCGATATGGAGGGTAACATAGTAAAAATAGATTCCTTAACCACAAAGTTTTGTGGGATAAGTTTGGCTTACACACATTGTTGAGATTTGTGAAGTCAAGATATTCTAAAAATGGAATATATACATATTTCATGTTCTATGCTATATTTATTGGAATAGACAATTATCATTTTATAAGAGATTAATTTTTTATCAAAAGGTGAAAAATATCATTAGTAGTATCAAAAAATATACATATTTAATCTAGGAATGACAAAAAAATTGGACATGTGATACTCGTAAAAAGTATTCATAATGAGAATAAGCAATAATAGTTTATGGGTGGATATATACATAATGATATTTGTCCACATATACTCGCTATAATTATAAACTTATGTTTTAATTAAATAATTTACATATATTATAATGATTGAAGTATAGTAATAAATTTATCATATACATATGTTATTATTCATCTAATAGTTATTTTTATATACATTAATTATTATAAAATATATAAATATATAATTAAACTTAAAAATTTATTAATTGATATTCACATATACCGACTATATGAAAACATTACATGTACTTGTCCTACTCATTCGCATCCCTAGTTTGATCTTCACACATACATAATACTTTTATATGTAGTCAAAATGTACCTAGAATTTTTTAGAACAATTTTTATTTGGTACACTATTTTTTATACTACTTGGAAAGGGCAAAATATTACTTAAGATACACTTGCAATTTTTAAAATATTATCTGTCCCTCATAATCATATATACAATATTCCTCACATTAAAAAGTGATTTAGTAAATACATTTTTGAATGTATGCTATTGTGTATGGTCATATATATTTTGAATTTTATTAAATTTATTTTGTTTGACAATTGGACATGAATTAAGTAATATGGTATGCCCTCAAGCAAAAGTTTATTATTTTTTATGGTCACATAGATCATTTTATAGATTGTGATTACCAAGTTATGTATTAATAGAAAATGATCAACATCTGTTAACATATATTTTGAATCTATATCAATTATTTCTTTATAAATGAAAGTTAATGTACTTCAAGTATTTTGTCTTAAATTTCATGAAATCCTCATATAATATGGCACCTATATTGTATTATATTGGCTTTATAGCTTATTGCTTGGTTACATATAGTGGATTAGGAGATTGTATCTCATATCTCAAAAAATATGTCATTTTATGTGTCACTATTTATAATTGGTTAAAAAAATATTTTCTAACCAATTAAAAATAGGTAATATATGGAATAATATACCTTATTATAGCACTAAAAACGTATTCCTATATATGAGTATTAATGGTTGAAATGAACTCCTATATTGGTTTGGATAATTTAGAGACAACATAGGTAAGAGTGAAATTTATTTCTCTTCCATCGTTTGGTACTAGAGTGGACAAGATTTATCACAAAAGTATGATGCTAATTTGTTTTTGTTGGAGAAATTTTCTCCATCCGAAATCTATAGATTAAACATGGAAGTCCTTATGACTATGACTTTGTTCCCATAACCTAATGTTTATGCCCATACATAAACCCAAATGGAACAACCATGGTCCAGACCGAAGAAACCTCAAATGAGTTCATAGTGAAGAAGAAGAACATACATTGTTGAATCATTTCCGAAATCTCGAAGGTATGAGGGTGAGATGATCTTCCAGATGATAGAGCGCCGAATGGTTTTCCTTAGTTTCTCTCTACAGGGGAATGAGAGAATCCTTAGTTCTTGAGAGTGTGTTGTTTTGTGTTGTGTTAGGAGTTTCCTTATCCTTATGCCTTATGAGCCTTATGTGCCTTATGGATGAGTGGATAGTGTTATCCCATCATGGATAACACTATTCTCATCCTTCCTTATTCTCCTCCACC
The DNA here is from genome assembly GCF_001865875.1 of Lupinus angustifolius. NCBI lineage: Eukaryota > Viridiplantae > Streptophyta > Magnoliopsida > Fabales > Fabaceae > Lupinus > Lupinus angustifolius. Next base: position 14,538,862 of record NC_032014.1, on the reverse strand, counting down.
TTTACACTTGAAAACCCGTTGCTCTACAAATGAGGACCATAACCCATAAAAGTAACCTCGTAGTGGTTACTACTTTAGTTGCAATAATTCTGATTCAGTCTCTTCATCAAATCA
>NC_032014.1:14538084-14538648 GCF_001865875.1 Lupinus angustifolius | reverse complement strand
CCTTATTGCGCGCTTAAATATTGCCATTATGACTTAGGCATACCCAAATTATCCCGTCCATTAGTCCTGTCTCCATATCGAATCACAATGAACTTCGCCATATCAATCATGGCTAATTCAACAATGATCACCAATATTGACACAACTAAATGACATAGATACATCATGAAATGTGTAGCATGAAAATTACATGAATATGATCTGTACATGTCAATTTTCAACTGGTCCTACTTAACTTTAGTGAGATCCTTAATCAATAACATAAAACCTTATTATACAAAGTATAATGACAGAATACCAAACTGAATGATTAATCAACTGAAGTTTAAATACAATGTATCCATGCATAATACTGAAATTACATAGAGCATAATAGAGTGTGCACTTTCTAACTCCCACTAAACCAAAGAATCCTCACACTGTAGAACACCCATGTGAGCAGTATGCTCATGAAAGACCTTGGGTGTGATAACTTTTGTAAGAGGATCCACAATCATTGAGTTAGTGCCTAAGTGTTTTATGGAAAGCTGTCCACTTTGTACTTTCTCCTTAACAACTAGGAAC
>NC_032014.1:14537682-14537984 GCF_001865875.1 Lupinus angustifolius | reverse complement strand
CCATTACTTTACAGTCCTGCATGCCATATCTTTTGAGTACATTTTCTATAGCTCTTTTGTGATAATCCAAGAATACCCCGAGATATGTCTCGGTGTATTTGGATTCCCAATACAAATGAAGCTTCACCAAGATCCTTCATTTCAAAATTACTGGATAGAAATGTCTTGGTTTCTAACAAGGTACCCACATCATTAGTGGCAAGAAGTATGTCATCCACATACAAGAGCAAGAAAATGTATTTGCTCCCACTGAACTTGTGATACACACAATCTTCGACTGAATTCATCTCAAAACCAAAGGA
>NC_032014.1:14518375-14537582 GCF_001865875.1 Lupinus angustifolius | reverse complement strand
ACCATTAGAATCTCGCTTGGTCTTAAAAATCCATTTGCAACCAATGGGTTTCTTACCTTCTGGTAATGGGACAAGTTCCCAAACTTTATTGTCTTGCATGGATTTATACTCCTCTTTCATTGCTTCAATCCACTTTTCCGAATTGGAACTTTGGATGGCTTCACGAACGTTTAATGGATCATTATCCATTAAGCCATCACCCTCATGTTCCAGGAGAAAGCAAATGTAATCATCCGGAATTGCATTTCTCCTTTCTCTTGAGAGTGTGTTGTTTTGTGTTGTGTTAGGAGTTTCCTTATCCTTATGCCTTATGAGCCTTATGTGCCTTATGGATGAGTGGATAGTGTTATCCCATTATGGATAACACTATTCTCATCCTTCCTTATTCTCCTCCACCTTTACACTTGAAAATATGTTGCTCTATAAATGATGACCATAACCCATAAAAGTAACCCTGTAGTGGTTACTACTTTAGTTGCAATAATTCTGATTCAGTCCCTTCATCAAATCAGAAATTGCCTGAATGTATCTACACTTATATTATTTCATGACACATATGTCCTTAGCCACCAAATTAATTACTTAAGATCATTTTATATTTTGGCTAATTACATAATGACCATAACACAATTATAGAATTATATTTATGACTCATAAATTGTCAGAAATTCTAACAGTTTTTTCAATCTAGAACCCCACTTTTAACTTGGACGAATTTTGGACCTCAAGCTTTACTTCCCATCCCATATAAAATATTGCATAAAACATAGTTTTTTATTTTATTTATAGAAATCCTCTATTTATCTATTACTCCTCATTATTCATACTTACCTTGAACCAAACATAACAATAGGCTTAACTTATTTTTGAAGATTGTCATGTGTGTACACACACGCACCATTAATTACTGATTTATATGTCCTTCAAAATTTCACCTATTTAACAATTTTTTGTGTGTAACTAAGGACATTTTTCACCATATATGTAACAAATTAATACATTTTGATGTGTAACTGAGAATAAAATCATCTCTAGCATTATAAATGAAAGTTTTTTTTCCATTGAGTTTTAAGGATAAAACTCTAATTTCACTAACTAGAAATGATACAGGTATCATTTCACTTTATGTTTTCCTTGTTTTTTACACAATTCCCCTTTCCAATACTGAAGAAGAGTTTGACTGACACGACTATCTCTCTTAAGTCCTAATAAGTGACTCTCACATAAATTGATCATTTGATATTTTAACCTACATGAGAATCAACTAAAACTTAATATTATTAGAGAAACATTTTATTAATTCTATATGTTGATCTAGTTTTAGAAGAATAGAATATTTTGAAATAATTTCTAACTTTTTCCATGGGGCATTTTGATCCTTAAAATTATACAACATTGAGCAAAGTGGAAAATTTGAAAGACCAACAATTACAAAAAGAAATTTTCACCCTTTTTTCATTTTGTTTTTTCTAGAGACCAAATTAGGAGTAGCACCATATGAATTATTTAGTGATTTTTTAAGAATTAAACTGGGGCAAAAAATATTAGCGACTAATACATATATTTTTCGACCAAATTGGTCATTATTTTTTAAAGTATTTATGCTTTATAAATAAAAAACTTTTTAAAAAAAAAATATATAAAAGTTTAAGAAATAACAGAAGAAAACACAGGAATTAGTTGTACCTTTTGGCATATAGTACAAGAATGAGTTGGCGTTAAAGGGTGGAGCCCACCACCAGTGGTTCACCAACTTCCAATTCCGGTTCAGGACCTCGTCCATTCTGAACCGGTCCACTCTGTGAAATTTCTCCCTAACCCCCTTTCAAACAATTTTCACCTTTTTTTCTTCAACCCTTTCACCAAATCAACAACCTCATGCTTTTGTTGCCCCCTTTCTTCATATATTAATATAAATAATAAATCTCTCCAATTTCTCTGCTTTCAATTTCCCTAACACAATTCAAAATAATTTTCAAGAAACCATTTTCAATTTTTACTCTATTATTGTTTTGTTCAAAGCCTGATCCTGTTTCTGATTGATCTTCCACGATCTCATTCCTTTCCCCTCGATTGTGGTTTAGGGAAACACGATCAACATGTCTATTTCGGATTCCGATTCCTCTTCCTCTTATGGTGGTGAATACAAAAATTTCAAACAAATTAGCCGTGAGCGTAAGTTTCTCTCTCTCTCTCTCTCTCTATTTCATTATTATTATTTTAATTCAGTTTGTCTTATAAATTGATTTATACCTCTTAACTTTGGTTATTTTAGTTAGTGAAATACTAAATAATAGTGTTTCTATGGTTAATGGATGGTTTACAAATTAAGTCTACTGCTTCTATTCTAAATAAAAGTGTTTCATCAATTTGTCTGGTCAATCGAGAGGGTGAGACTAGGCGCGACACAACTGTAAGGTTGCATGCATAGTGCTCAGTAACCGTGAGGTCACGAGTTCAAATATTGGAAGTAGACTCTCTGCTTCATGTTGCGTATATCTACCCCAGACCTAATTAGGTGGGAGCCTTGTGGGCTCGGCCGCTTTTTCTGCTTCTAATCTAAATTTTGTCATTGTGTTTATGACTTTGTTTTTGTTTAGGAGTTTTATCAGCAAGATGATGAAGTATGTGAAAGCATGGCAGTTAGTGCTAGTGTGTTAAAATATGAATGATATGAACCTTGTGAGAATTATACCAAAAAAACATAGCTCTCGTGGTTGGAGATGTAAACCCTATGCTGAGTCTGATACTTCCGATGTGGGACTAGACTCACACACCTTGCTATTGGATCTAACATTTCACCACGCCTTGCAGCACCGGCTGCCCATGTGGGCTGGCTGTGAACTAGCCCTTTGACTTGCTCTAGGCTAACACTGCAATGATGGCACCACCAACTGCAGCACTTGTTTGCAGCCGAGAGACATGGTGGAAAAAATTGATATAGTTTGATGCAATTATGCGAATATTGAAAGCATTAGAACACAGAAGCTAGCCGTTGTGGTTGGAGTGCCCAAGGCCATATAAACCTCACGCCAGAATCCCACGCCTCTAGTGTGGGACTCAAGTCTCACCTTGCAATTGGATCCTAAAAGTGATGCAATGGTCTGTTGGTTGGTGGTAATGCTAAGCAAATGATTCAGTTGCTTAACAAGGACCTCTATTTTTTAGTGTAGAGGGGATCAGAATCTTCTAGTCCAGGAACAGGAAATTTCAAGGTTGAAATTCAATCAATAACTTCATTGCTCACCCTTAACTCTTTTGGGATAAAACTAATATTATTTCTATTTATCCAAGCTGCAAGAATTCTAAGGTTAATGCAAGTCTCTTGGATACGATGTTCTGCCATAATTCTGAATGGAGCTTATTGTCACAGGATAATTGCTTTGGATATTTAAGAATTAGACAACACCACAGTATTTTAGACTAGTACACCTTGTTATATTGGTCATGGATATCTGGAAATATGGCCTATAGAAATGGTCTTTAACATGTAAAAAAGAGGAGTCATTTGCAGCTTTCTATCATATTTGGAATTCTACCATCTCGTTGAAGCTTTATTTTCTTCAGCAGGAACCTTAATAGAAACACAGTTCTGGATTGTTTTGCTTGACTCTATTCGCCCCTATTCATGAGAGATATAAGGATTTTGACTTTAGACTTCTCTGGAGTGCATTCTTGAAAAAACTATTCTGGTTCCTAACTCTTTTGTCTCCCTTCTTTCTCCTTGCTAGTCTCTTGCAAGTCCAAGTCCCCTTCTTAGACTGCAGAGTTTAATATGATTAACACTAATAATTTATTGGTGGTTGATGAACACACAGTTGTCTCTCCAAATGTTGGTTTCATGTGTTTCTTTTTATTTGAGACCCGCAGCCTTGTTTTGTTATACTGTCTAGCTGCCTGATATTTGTGGTATGGGATGTTTGACATGTTTTTTTTGTTTATTGTTGGACCTGTCTTCGGAAAACTAAGGAGAGGAACTTTTTTTGGGTGCTATACTATACTACATTTTTACTTGGTGCTTATGGTATAGAACATAAGGTTCCAGAATAGATTCTTGCCATTAACTTTTATGGGATAAAATGGTCTTCCTAGTCTCCTGATGGTGCAAAGCTCATATTTATTTTAAAGGCGTTATTTTAGCAGACATGTAGACTGTAGAGAGCTAGCAAGCTTTGGTTAGTCTGTGTCATTCTTGTTTGCCGGCTTTCTGTATTTTTTCTTTCTTTAGCAGGCTATTATATTGTCTGCTGTTGTAAGTCACTTATTTTCTTCGCTAACTGTAATTCTTCTTTGGTCCCCCATAAAGAAAAGGAGATGGAAAATTACAAGATGAATGGAATCACCCCTAATTTTTTTTACAGTTCTTTAAAGAGTTGAGAGATCAATCTATTACTTCACATGCAATACCAATTTCTTTACTATTTGTATTGACACCAAACAAAACACAGCACTGTTTTGTGCTTTCATTACGGGATAGACTGGTTCTAAGTTCAATCATGTTTTGAATAACTGAAGTGGTTAATTCTTTTGTGAGGATTGTGTCCCTTTATGTTTTTTTCTTCCATGTAACTTTTTAATTGTAAGTTTCTTAACATTTGACCACAAGTCCTTGACTAATTGCTTCCTGATCATATGTTGTCATTTAATATTTTACATATTGAAATTTTCTCCAGGATTATTACATGAAATGCTCAGGTCAACGAAAACCGGGGATTCAAAATCTACATGGAAGGTATAATATGCCATTGATTTAATAAGTTATGCCTCCATTTTCGAACTTCACAATAGATAGTTAAATACAGATAATCTGTTTAGCTTCAGGGCATAGATCCATTCTAGGAATCGTTGGAGAGAGAGAGAGAGGCCATTGAGTTTAGGGACAAGATGTCAGGAGATTGGGCATTAACCTTTGTAAGTCTTTTTATTTAAGGAAGGTACTCAAGGTAGACAAAAGCTTTTGATTTCATTTGATTGGGCATTGATAACTCGTTTATGGGGATGAACTCTTCTGTCTATACCCCTGCTGTGGAATAGAATATATTTTTTCTTTTTATAGTTCTGCTCATAGAGTACTCTCCTCTTTAGATATGCCTAGATTTTGTTTAGTGTTCTGCTCACAGAGTACTCTCCTTTTTAGATATGCCGAGTGGTTTTAGAGCTTTTGCATCGTCATTTCATTTTCTTATGCACCTTTGCATACGAGGATTCCCTGTGCTCTACACACATTCATTTCATCTTCCAGAAAAAAACGTTTGAGGTTGAAAACTACTAAATGCATTATACTTTAATTGTGTACCACATGTATTGCTTCTTGGGTTGCTTACAGGTACTGATAATGGACAAACTTACTGTAAAGATAATGTCTCACTCTTGCAAGATGGCTGATATCACTGATGAAGGTGTTTCATGTAAGAATGGCAGGATTTACTTTTGAGTATTCTTTTTCTTCTTTCCACAGCGAATAAATGATTTTCCATAATTTTGTCTGACTTTTGTTGGTTTTTAGGCCATCCGGTTTGATTTTATTATTTGATGATCAAATGAAAAATTGAAGTAATTTATACTCCAAAATTGCAAATATATGCTATTTACTATTTAGGTACTGAAAGTCTGTTAAGCATGGTTGTTGTTTTTTTGATGAAGTAAGCATAGTTCATTTTATGTGTTAATTGTTGTGTCTAAAACTGTTCCAAAAAATGAACAACATAAGTGACATGTTGCAGTGGATCTCCTAGAAATACTTGGGATCTGATCTATATTTGGAAGACTTGAACTTTCTTGTAAACTGTAACTGTGTTGAATTAAAATAAGATTTCTTACATGACATCTGAACTCTGGGAAGAAATCTGAATCTTCACTAACTAATTTCTGCTGCTGATATTCATAACTTAGAAATTCTCAATTGACAGAACTCAGAACTTGGACTGACAATTAGACTAACATGTAACAGCTTATTGTTGTCTTAAGAAATGGCTAATTGAACTGTAAATTCTAATGGTCTGTTTATTTTTCTTTGGTAACTTCTTCGTATTTCCTACAGGCCAATTGATTTCATTTTCATGCATTGATATTAAGGCTATATTTAAACGTCTTAGTGATAAATGGAACTGGAAAGTGATGAATTAAAATGGAAAGGGAAGGAATGAAAGAGTTCCATTCCCATGTTTGGACTATAAACTAAGCAAGAAATGGGAGGGTAGGGGGTTGCAATTGTAAAAAAAGAAATACAGTTAACTCAGTTTATGGGGTAAAAGTAAGTAAAAGGTTTTAAAAATAAAAGCAACATTATTTTCCCTCATAACACCTCAACTTAAAGGGTGTCAACAAGTGAGGTTTAATGGATGCCACATTCCATTCATCTTCATAAATTCTTATACTTCCAAACAAGGGGATACTTCCTTTTCCATCTAACATTAGCTGCTTGCTGGTATTAAAATTTTGATTCTAGTTTTGTGCCTTTAGAAACTTAATTATAATTTTGATTGTTTTCATACTAATTAAGCTTAAATCTGTTATGTTTAATCCAACATGCTTGCTAAGTGTTTGGTCTGACATGCTTGTTAAGTGTTAAGCTTAAAACTATTATTCTGACATGTTTGGTCTTTTTTTCTCACTACAAGTCCATTTGGTAGATTGAATATTATGTTTCTCTCTTGTACTTAATTGATTGTGTTGTGTTTTTCTGTCTCTTAATATACTATTGTATGGTAGTTTAGGTGTTTATGAGGTATTGGGAAAACATTTTAAGAGTATCGGGGAGTATCCGGAAAGTGTCGGATTTATAAATTATTTATTTTTTCAAAAATATAAATGTGATACGCTATGGGTACGTATCGATGAAGTATTGGTATCAGATACAAATACGTGAAAGTTACTGAAGTATTGCCTTATTGGTATCAGATACACATACGTGAAAGTTACTGAAGTATTGGTGCTTCATACACAAACCTAATCAAATATAATACGTACAAAATCCTCTAATTAATCTCAAGATTCTCAACAATACTTATGTAAACGTCAATGTTGGATTTACTTAATATGAGGATGACAATAAAAGAACAAGTTGTTCTATTTCTTGTATATTATGAGATGTTGTTCTTTTTGTAGTGGTTGAAGACATATTCAAGCGAAGGCAGCCATTGCCTACCATGGATGCTATATACTTCATCCAGCCAACGAGAGAGAAGTAAATATCCTCTCCTATGTTTGCTTTCATTTTTTCTTTCACTTCTCTAAAAAAATATATCATGACATGTTACTTGTATTTTCATTCTCTCTATCACTTAGTCTCTTTATCTCTCCTTTTTCTAATAATGTATATATCATGTAAATTGTTTATTGATAAATATTCTGAACTCTTGTTGCCATAAGATAATTTCATTTAGCTTTGATGGATGTTTTAGTTAACCTATGCTGCCAGGTTTTATAGATTTGGTCCATACTTATTGGTTTCCTCTCTTCATATCTGTTGGCAGTGTAATCGTGTTTCTGTCAGACATGTCTGGAAGGACTCCTTTATACAGGAAGTATGTTATCTTTATATTATGTCATGTCTTTGCATTTTCATCTTGGACTTCCAGTTATTGGTTTCAAGCCTGTTTTATTACGTGTTCTTGTAGGGCATTTGTTTTCTTTAGCTCACCTATTCCCCGAGAATTGGTTATGGAAATTAAGAAAGATGCGAGGGTGTTGCCTCGCATAGGTGCTTTGAGAGAGGTGAAGATTTTTTATCTAGGATTTAGATTGTGTTTAAACTGATATTTTCCTCAACAATTTCATAATTGGCTTATTTTGTTTCCCCCCTCCCTTGACAATTGTGCAGATGAATTTGGAATATTTTGCCATTGACAGTCAGGTACGGGTTTGTACTTTATATATTTGATGTCAGATGTACATATCATCTTTTGTTCATTTGAATATAATTATTTTCTTCCCTTTACTAGTTAGTGTTAGTAAGTTTAAGGCATGTACAAGTGCACCTTGTGTTTGTACTTTGTCCAGTTCCACATAGCCATGAATTGGAGTTGAGTGGTGGATCAATAATTCAATATATTCTTGTAGTTAAATTAACTCACTAGAATGTGTAAGCTGTCGATGAATACCTTTTCTAGATAACAATAAAAACTGCCTTTTTGGTTAACTGCTACATGGTAATATCACTTCTCTACACGTGCCACACTACCAATTTGACATCTCTGTCCAGTTCCAGGTAGCATTGAATTACAGTTGAGTGGTGGATCAAAATTCGATATATTCTTCCAGTTATGTTAACTCACTAGAATCTGTCAGCTGTTGATGAAAACCTTCTATAGATAACAATAAAAAACTGCCTTTTCGGTTAGCTGTACATGTGCCAATTTCACTTCTGTGCACATGCCAATATCACTGATGTACACGTGTCACACTTCCAATTTGACATCGCTGTCCATTCTCTAGGCATTGTCGTCATCGTGATTCGTGATGCAGATTGCCGTTTGACTTTCTTTTTTGTGGTTAAAAATTTGGGTTTGAACTAATCAGCCTAATGCATGTCTCAATGCGGCTGCAGTACTGTAATTTAGAACCACACTGGAATTGCATGGTGATACGATCACATATAGAGATGAGGATTGAATTGAAGTATCTTCAAAATTAGAGGCCTAATGTAATGGGGACTAAATGAAGTATCTTCCATAAAGTGAAACATGGAACAATCATGAAATATGTGGATTGAATGTATTATAATGTGTGGAAGCTCAATTATTCATGTGTAATGTTTTTACAATAAATCAGCAAAAAACAATTTAATACCTAGAGCTACATGTTGGAACTTAGAATTCACAAAACCTGTTGTTGATATTTGTTCCCTTGAGGGGAAATTACCAACCTTAATTAATGTGCTCATTAGGATCCATTGTTAGTTTCTAATCTATCATCATCCCATTGTTTGGTGCCCTCATTTTTTTTATATGTGAATGTTGTCATGTTAATACAGGGCTTCATCACAAACAATGAGAGAGCTCTAGAGCAGCTATTTGGAGATGAAGAGGATAATCGTAAAGCTGTTGCTTGTTTAAATGTGATGGCTACCCGTGTTGCTACAGTTTTTGCTTCATTAAGAGTATGTAGTCAATGCTCTTTAACTAACTCTATGATAGGAATATAAAATTTGTAGTAAATGTTCTACAATTGTCTCAAACAAATGATTGACAAATATTCTGAATCATGTAAATATATCTCTAGGAATTCCCTTTTGTTCGCTTTCGTGCTGCCAAGTCCCTTGATGCAACCACAATGACTACTTTCCGTGATCTTATTCCTACAAAGCTTGCTGCTGGTGTCTGGGACTGTCTCATGAAATATAAAAAAAGTATACCTAATTTTCCTCAGTCTGAGACCTGCGAGTTGCTCATCATTGATAGAACTGTTGATCAGGTTTCTTATTTCCATTTTAGTCACGTGTTTGAAATATTATTTCATCATGCTGTATCACATTGCTTACAATTGGGGGTATTATTCTGGATGTGTAGATTGCTCCTGTGATACATGAATGGACCTATGATGCCATGTGCCATGATTTGCTGAATATGGAAGGAAATAAATATGTTCATGAGGTAGCTTCTACAATTTCACTTTTCTTGCACTGAATTGATTGTCCACTCTATTGTATTTTAACAAAAAATTACTGTATTCATAAGGTTCCTGGCAAGAATGGTGGTCCACCCGAGAGAAAAGAAGTTCTATTGGAGGATCATGATCCTATATGGCTGGAACTTCGCCATGCACATATTGCAGATGTACGTTCTGCCTTAACTATTTTAGTATTTAGGCTTTAGGTTCGACTCTACTATGTAACACTTAAGTAACATGAATACCTTTCAATATTGATGGCATTGCCAGGCCAGTGAACGGTTGCATGAGAAGATGACCAGCTTTATTTCAAAGAACAAAGCTGCACAAATCCATCACGGTTCAAGGTTAGTGATAATTTTATGGGTGTTTTTCGTTGACGTTATGATTTAAGAGGATCTTGATTCTGAACTAATTGAAGTAATGGTTTTAATCAATATTGGAAATTATAACATTTGCCTATTTTTTTATAATTCTTACTAAAAGCTATTACTTATGTTAAATTTAGTTTTTGATGCTCAACTTTTTTGTCTTGCCATGTTGAAAAGTCCCACTCTCCTTGTCATGGTGTGCTGACGGTGTGCTTTATCTGTTGCCATTAATTAAACATTTAGTAACACCACTTATCAGCCAATAAATACCATGCTCAGATATCATTTTAAAATAAAGAAATAATATTTGCACCGCGTGAATGTGTAACTTACTATTTTGGACTTGTTTGGCTACCTAACCCCAATGTAATCTTGGGCTCTTCTAACATCATGAACTGTAGTTCCAGTAGAACTACCTTCACCACTTCTTAAACATCCCTGGGGTGCTTTTACAGTTTCGGAACTTTCCTCTCCGCATTATTTTAAAATTTAAATAGCTTTTAATTTTTTTTTATGATAAAAGAAGAATATATTAAGAGAGAACAGTACAAAAGCAAGAGGATAAGAAATGCTCAAGAACTATAAACCAAAAACCGAAAATACAATGAGACAAAGCATGTTAATCCATCTCTGCAGATCTGACAATGACACCCCTCCAAAGAGGTCGTGAACAGAACACCACAAAGAAGCTAGAAAAACTATTCTATCCCATATGAACTTGAGACAACCATCACCCTGTAAAGTTTCTAGCATGCCGTTCCGACCAAATGCATCACAGAATCGTGAAGTGGCCACATTGCCTAAGTTTTTTAGCCTCTATGTTAGAGTCAAACCCCCTAAAATTTATACTCGAAACCTATGTAAATCCATGGGGCAAACCCACTGTTCAGCATTCACCAAAGGCACTAAACAAGTTATCGTGGAGAAAGGAGATCCACGAGCAATGCAAAAACAAATGAGATCCGGTTTCGTAACTAGATCTGCACGTAGCACAACAGGCAGGAGACAAAGCAGTTAGTGGTCTTCGAGTTTGAAGCAAATCATTTGTATTAATCCTATTAAGGACTGCTGTCCAAACAAAGGATCTGACCTTGGGGGAATAATTGATTTCCACTTTTCCAGATAGGCTTATCCAAAGGAAAAGAGACATTGTTAGGAGAAGTGATAAACTAGAAATAGGATTTACAAGAAAATAAGCCTGGAGAGTAAGGAGAACAGATCCCCTTATTTTGATTAAAAGAGAGATGAAATGAATCCAACAACAACAGATTCTATAGCTCTGAATTATCTGTCATGCAAATTCCCAAAGAAATGAAAATTCCAGGAAATAGAAGAAACAAGAAAGAGAAATTAAATAGAACTGAAAACAGGAGCATTATGAAAAGAAGAGAGATGATAAAGCCTAGGAAATGCAACATATATGGGGCTTTACCTGGTCAAAGATCCTCTTGAAAGTTAAGATAGCCCAAACTCAAGGAAATATGAGATCTAAAGGATGCATAACTCCTGGGGATAAATTTCCAAGGATTAGCATGTGTAGCATTAACTGCAGAATTGGCACTCAGCTATTTGAGTGCAAACTGCAAAGCATACTACAGATCACTTGATGCCATACGAAGTTGACTATAAAGGAAAACACCAAAGCCATTTAGCCGACTGTAAAGGAAAACCCAAAGCCATTTAGCTGCCTATATATTGTTCTTTGAAATCAGATTTCCAAGACCTAAAGTTTCTTCCTTTTTAGGTCTAAATTAAGTCCCCCAAGTCGAGATGATCTCTAGTAATCCCGTTAGTCCATAATATAAGAAAACCTCTCATAATCCTTGTATTCATTGTGCAACAACCACTGGGATGCAAAAAGAGAGAGATAATACAAAGGAATACTAAAACAATATTGAATAAGAGAAAATGACCTTTGAAGAACAATGAATAAAGGTTCCTTTAAACCTTTTTTTGTTATTCTCATACTCTCAAGTAATTTGTCTGACATTAGGAATATGTAATATGTGCATGGCTAACATGTAATCATCTAAAACCCTTTTTTTTATATTCTATTTTAAATTGTTAAGGACCAATTTTCCCAAAGCCTTTAAGTTGTTGGATGAAGGTACAAAATTGGATTTATATCTATCTCAACATGCCCTCTCATGCAAGAACCTTTTGGCCAAAGTGTGGGCAACACACTTGCCCACTTGACCTTGTGCCGAAATTCAACATGTTATTAAGAAAATTGAGGGGTGTTGAGGATCAAACTTGTGACTACTTGTCATAGAAGCTCTTATACCATGTCAAGTACCAACTGTCATAAAAGTTAAAGGTGTTAGGTGAGGAAGGTACAAAGTTGGTTTTATATATCTAACATAAACCTCAGTGTGTAAAATGATCAAGTTCTTGATTGGATAATAAATTAGAGGCTTGTTTAAGCTTATGACACAATCTGTCTTTTCTTAATTAACTGTGGATCTGGAAATGTTTATTCATTCGTCTGTTTATGTTATCATAAGTTTCACACAACTCTGCATTTTATCTATAGAGGTAATGGTGAAATGTCAACAAGGGACTTACAAAAGATGGTTCAAGCACTTCCACAATACAGTGAACAAATTGACAAACTCTCCCTCCATGTAGAGGTTAGTTCTTTTGCAATGCAATCATGATGCCTGAAAAAGTTGTAATTGTTGTATGATATGCTTTCTACAGTGTGTTGATACCCTTGAGGAAAGTTCTCGTACTCTCTGGTAATCTCATATTTTAATTGCATGTAGATTGAATCATTGGGCACTTATTTTAGTGTTGTTTATGTTCTTATCACCACCTTCTCCCTAGTAGTAAATAAAAAGAATGGAAGGTGACATTATAATTCCTAAGTAATGGACCTGCTTTTATTGGTTGGGGGAATGTGTTGTTGTTGACAAAAATAAAGGGGAAACACTTTCTTCACATCCCAAAAGGCTCAGTATTAGATCACGACTTCCATACTTCATAAGTTATAGTGACTTCTAAGTACAAATCATAATCAAATTAGAACTTTCCTTTGTAATATTGACTAAGGCTCCTCTAAAGTAAGCTTATCAGTAAAGTAATCAAGTAATATTTTATCTACCATTATCATTTACTGGATACACCCTTGTTGCTTACTTTAGAGGAGTGTATCCATTTATCACTACAATGATTCATTTGTATTTTGCCACTGCATGCATTACTACCTAACTTAATAATTACTAGGGCAATTCTATATACACCCAAAGATCACTTACTGCTCACACCTCACACCTAGACAGATGAACCATCCGTCAGTGTGAATAGCGAGATGGGTGACGGATGATCCATGCGTCTGGGTGTGAGGCTGTGAGCAATTGTTTTTTTGGGTGTTGGTAGAATTGCCCTAGAACTAATGGTGATGAATATATTTGTGGTCTTATTTTAAGATATAGATGTCTTTACAAAATGTCAGGCTCTCAGCTGCTTCTAGTTATTGAATAACACGGAACTTATAGATATTATCTGTTATCCTGCATGATGTTATTGCTTTGGCCATATGGTTATTGCTGTTGGATCATAGAATAATTTATCCTTTGCACTTAAGTTTATTAGACATTTATGAAGCTTCATTCTTTCTTCCGCAATTGGTTGACATGCAACAATGTGGTAAATGTATTAATAAAGATGACTGAGTATGATCATGGATTTCACCTTTATAAATTTGGGTTTTCTTTGTCTAGATTGCAGGAAAAATTAACAGAATCATCAGGGAGTCAGATCTTCGGGAACTTGGGCAGCTGGAGCAAGATCTTGTTTTTGGAGATGCAGGAATGAAAGAGGTGATCAAATTTTTTACTACAAAAGAGGTAAGCAATTCTAAGATGGTAAAATAAAATTGCACCTAGTTAGTATGCAAATAAATAAGTAAAAAGCCTTTTATTGCAGGAAACGTGAAATTAGAAATAAAACTGTTTGGTTTTTCTTCAGTTAAATTTCATTTTAAGCACTATTTTCATGCAGGATACAACGCGTGAAAATAAGTTGCGCTTAATTATGATCCTTGCAGCCGTTTATCCTGAGAAAATGGAGGGAGAAAAGGGTCTCAATTTGATGAAGGTGTAGTTTCTTGGTGCCTACTAAATTGCCACTTTTTGTTCATTTAATTTGTCAGAATATACTCTTGTTGATCTGTTTCCTCACAGCTGTAATGGTGCTATGCAATATTTTCACCTTTCAAATGCCTTTCAGGTAGCAAGGTTGACAAATGAGGATATGATTGCTGTAAATAATCTGAGAATGCTTGGGGGAGCCGCAGATACCACCAAAAAATCTTTGACTAGTACTTTTGCTCTTAAGTTTGATATCAACAAGGTAATGGTAATTTATAATTTAAACAAGTTATTTTTCAGTCTCCAAATGTCTGAAAAGTGTTTCTTCAAGTTGTCAGAAAAAGCGTGCAGCAAGGAAAGATCGTTCTGGTGAAGAGGAGACGACATGGCAGCTATCACGCTTTTATCCCATAATGGAGGTAGAAGTTAACACCACTTTCCCACATAAAATATGTATTTAATATTATGAAAATTTAATGGGGAAAATAGCATAGGTAACGCAACTTTTGAACAATTTTCTTATTTCTTTCCTTTTTTAATTATAAACTTTGCATAATAGATGAGCATATGGTTTTCTCTAGTGTCTAAAGAACCAGATGTAGTTAGTTTTCTGAAGGTTTCGACAACATTCATGCTGTCAATTTGCTGAGTCTTGTATGTGACAATTTGATGGCATTTCATTCAGGAACTCATTGAAAAAGTCAGCAAAAATGAATTGTCAAATGAAGACTATCCATGTTTAAATGATCCAAGTCCAACTTTCCATGGTACACCTTATGCTGGATCAGTAATTCATAATCCACCTGCTCATTCAATGAGATCGAGGCGCACACCAACTTGGGCTCGACCTCGAGGGTCTGATGATGGATATTCAAGGTTTTACTTTCTTTCATCCCAAATACAAGTCAGTAATATGATAAATACTTCTAATGAGATTTGTGTACATTTTTCACTGCATCCATGAGCTTTGTGCCATTCCCTCTTTGCCATTATCATATTATTCTTCATCACTTCTGAGTTGTGCAAACTTGCATAAGCTTGTATAGATAATTTGTAGGGGACTACCATGTATCTATTGGAATTGCCAACTTAGACTTGCCATTACAAAGTTCACATTTAATATTTATCTTTTCCTGCTGGCATGTAGCGATTCGGTGCTTAAACATTCATCCAGTGATCTCAAGAAGATGGGGCAGCGAATATTTATTTTCATTGTTGGTGGAGCAACCAGATCTGAGGTTTGAATAACATTTTGATATAACAAGTTTCCAATATTTACTCTTTTTTCTCCAGCTTTTTCTGGTCTGATATATTGTTATAAACATCAGCTTAGGGTTTGCCACAAGCTTTCTGGCAAGCTGAAGAGGGAAGTTATTCTAGGCTCATCTAGTCTTGATGATCCTGCACAATTTATTACGGTATGTTAAGTTATTAACTTTTCAAGGTCAAATATCGTCCTTAAATTGTAGGGTGTCATAACCATCTTTGCATGCTATTGTTCTTTTGCAGAAATTGAAGATACTATCAGAAGAGGAACTATCATTAGATGATCTCCAGATATGATGATGCAGACCTTGAAACCGAAAGACGAGCTTCGGCTTACTTGTCAAATATGTGTTGTAATCATATAGTTTAATCATCTCAATATAGTCTTAATATAGCAAATTCTTTGAACATTTGGCCTGTGGTTCAGCCAAGTTGTACCGAATAACAGACTGCATATTCTAGGAATTTACCATTTGTTAGAGATGCAAGTTTTTCTTAAAGTAATGCAGTCTGAAGAACACTTATGGTTGTGTTTAAGAATGAGTTGGGTATGTATGAAATAATCCACTTTCATTTTTTTATTGAAACACAATGCATACCCTCATCAGTTTAGTAAATGCATGTGAAGTAAATAGAGTAGGAATATGAGACAAAGAAGCCTTGGACATAACATACAACTTAGATATTTAATTGACTTTTCCCATATTTGGGTATGCGAAGATGTTTTCACAAATTTGAGAGATACTGCACTCATTCACTTGTATTATCTAGTTTTACAATTAGGCCAAATTATTCCCCTTGTTCCAATTTCACTACATTGAGCCCCTTATGTTGCAACTTTTGGCTGATTTAGCCCTTCCATCGTTGTCTAGCCTAATGGTACTAACATGACTGGGGTGGGAACTGTATTAAGTCAAACTAGAGCTTAGTTTAGCTTGATAAGCATTTATTCGATTCGAATATCAACTCAAGTTTAAAATGAGTTATGTTTCAAGCTCAATTTCGGTTTCATTGAAACTCATGAACTGTTTAATTTGACTTGTTAGCTTGAATTCGTTTGTTTCGTCAAGAGTTTGAGAAGTGCTTAGTTCATCATATTAGGTCGGTTGATTTAGTTTGTTAGCTCAAATAATGATTAGATATCTAATATATACATTTGAAGATTTTCTACATGCATATGTACACACATATACACATGTACATGTATATATAGGCACATATATGTATGTGTACATGCTCATGAACCTAACGTGTCGAACTCTTCTTGCCTCAAGTTCGAATCGTTTATTTAACTATTTTAATTTTTAACTCAATGTCAACTCGATTGATATATGAATTAAGTTTATTGAACTAAATAATAAGTTGAGTTTTGAATGAACATTAAGTTGTTTCAATTCATTGTCAACCCTAAATGTGACTGATGATGAGACCCTTGTTGCAACATGAGAAAATATAAGACACTAATTTTCTCCACCGATTAGTGAAGCTGAATAAAATAGCCATATGTATGGAAGGGGAAATGACCAAATTAAATTTTTGGAAATAAAGTTTAATGAGACCAATATTTGTTGGGAGATATAGTCATATATTCCAGATGTGATTAGTTCTTTACCCATAGTGTGAGACCATGAGAAAATACCCTTAGTACAAAAAAACTAATTCAATCAAGAGAAACAAGTGCAATAAAGTGAACCTAAATAAGGGAATGAAGTGGCATGGAGTAAGGCAGGCTTATGACATTACTGATATTGTCCATGAAGATAGCATATGCATTTGCCTCTTTAAGATGATGTTAGTGCATCTGAAAATCTGTTATTGATGGTTGGTGCCATGTTCCTCTCTATAAATGAACAAATTATGAATACCACTAATAACAGAATCCGACCTTAGCTCAGTTGGTAGAGCGGAGGACTGTAGTGGGAGAATGTCTCAAAGATATCCTTAGGTCGCTGGTTCGAATCCGGCAGGTCGGATAATATATTTTTTGGTTTTACATTCTCATTATTAGTTTATTGATAGGCTCCAATAACGTGCATTTTTTTTTCAATGCTCAAATGAGTTATGCACGAATTAAATTACATAATGAACAAAACCATTTAAACTGAAGAATTGAAATTCACTCCTCCTCATATCCGAACTAAGTCATAGCAAATAAGAACAAGGTAGGCTAATTACTACTACTGCACCAGTCACAATCATTCATTCATGTACATCACTTGAGTTTTAAACATATTGTATCACACATTTTTCATATTTAATCACTATTAACTTTTCAAAAATAATAATACAAATGATGCATTAATAGTATATAATTCTTTACACTCATAAAAACGTTTATACTATCTATATATATATTAAACTCTTGTAGTTAAGTAATGAATTTCATTTACCCAAATGCCAAATCTGGAAGGGGACCACTGAAATTAATACATAATTAAGTAATATCCGAATTAACTGTTAAGTAATATAATTAAGTAATGAATTTCATTTACCCAAATGCCAAATATGGAAGGGGCCACTGATTAAATATTAAACTATTTTGAAGGGGACCATTGAAATTGAAAAATCTGGAAGCCATAGATTGTGTATTAAATACATGAGCGGTGCAGATTCTTTTCCATTTAACTGCTTTGCATGAAAAATTGTTGTAAACAAATATTTCTCAGTGGGTTTTAGTTTTTTATTTATATTTATTTTGTTAAATTATTTTAAGGTGGAAGGGCCCCTCATATATGATTAGATAATATTTCTTTAGCAGTTATTTTAACCACTAAGACTACTTAATAAATAGGGCCAACGGGAACTTTCCTCTAACACAACTTTAATACCTACAAAATAAATGGAGCATCATTTAATAAAAGAGAAAAAAATATATGTACAGTATAAGAGTTTATTATACTGTCATTTTATCATTTATTATTCATATTTAATTATAATTGACTTTTTAAAAAATACAAATGAATAATAGATGATATATCAACTATATATAAGTCTATAATAATAGTGCATAAATATTTCACTTTTAATAAAACTTAGTGGATAATATGGAGGCATCACCTTACTAAGGAAGCATCACCTTACTAACTATGAGATTCTCATTTGTCTTTAATTCAAACACATACTATAGTCTATATATCAGGTAGGTTTCGGTTTTGCCTCACCTTTTTATTTTATTGTATTTTAAATTCACTCTTATTTTGTAAAGAAAGCAAATATGAGATACACATCACTTTAAGGTGATATAATCAAGTATTAGTGGATAGAACACACCTAAAAGGAAAAGTGAATGGTTAAATAGGTGCCGCAGTTCCTAAATACCGCTTTTCGCACCAAAGCCATATTCTGGAAAACACCCAATTAATAGATTAAAGCATTGACTTAATCGATTAAATTGCACAAAACAGCAAGTTGTTGAATGTCTTGTTTGCATAGCCACTCACTGATATTATAGAAATGATATAACATATATATTTGAACGGAATTAATCTCTATATGGCAGAATTACAGAATTCAAAATATCAGCTAAAATAGGAAATTAAACAACTTGAAAAGTAAAGAGATAATGGATAGAAAAAGCCTGCAACAAGGAATTTTATTCTGGTTCGTTTGCAGGTCAACTTGCAAACTACATCCAGGCACCCCTTTCTGATTTCAGGAGATTTTCTTCACTAATATTGAAATGAATGTATATTACTGATCGAGGCCGTACCCGATACAAATAATATAACAATTAAAACTGCAGTACTAGGAAGTGACTCCTAGGTCGTTTCCCAAGGATTATCTTTCAAGCAAAGCTTCAAACACCTTATACTCACACACACAATGAGGTTTTTGTTGTTGGATAGTATGAACATAAATCAAATTCAGAAA
>NC_032014.1:14517970-14518275 GCF_001865875.1 Lupinus angustifolius | reverse complement strand
ATTCTCTCATTTCTCACCACGGTAATTCCTGTCTTCTTTGGAACCACCTGAACTGGGCTCACCCAATGACTATCAGAAATGGGATATATAATCCCAGCTTGTAAAAGCTTTGTGACCTCTTTCTTCACAACCTCAAGGATGATTGGATTGAGTCTCCTTTGTGGTTGTCTCACTGGTTTTGCTCCATCTTCCAAGAGTATCCTATACATGCACATAGATAGGATAATACCAGGAATATCAGCTAAGGCCCAACCAATTGCCTTCTTATGCTTCTTCAACACTTGCAATAACTTCTCCTCTTGATC
>NC_032014.1:14517091-14517870 GCF_001865875.1 Lupinus angustifolius | reverse complement strand
TGCTGGAATTGCATATTCTGCAATGTCATTTGCCTCACCAATTCTTCTAATGAAAGTTCACTAGATACAGGAGCATGATTGCTATTCACTTGTTGTTGCCTCTGCTATTGGATTGGAGGAGGTACATATGGTCTATTTTGTGCAACATTATTATTCTGAAATGTTGGCCCTGGATGAGGCTGTGAAGGATCAGACCATCTAAGATTCGGATGATTCCTCCAACCAGGGTTGTATCTGCTTGATGAAGGGTCATAATTCTGTTGTTGTTATTGAGGTCTGTTGTTGTAAATATTTGCAGCATAGGCCTCAGGATGGTCACTGGTTTTGGGCTCCAAGAGAGAAGGACAAACATCAGCATAATGGTCAGTTGTGGTACAAATGCCACAAAGTCGTGCTACAAGTGAAGGTTTCTGCTGATTCATGGCAAGTTGAGTGACCAAGGTAGCAAGGGAGTCAATTTTTTTCTCAAGTTTATCTTGCTTCACCGAATCTGTCCCAACATCATGGACACCTTTGACTACTATAGCATCATTACTTCTTGCACCGAACTGTTGAGAGTTGGAAGACATCTTCTCAATCAAACCTCTAGACTCAAAAGGTGTCATATCTCCAAGTGCTCCACCACTAGCAGCATCAATAATATTCCTCTCCATGTTGTTCAGACCCTCATAAAAATATTACAGGAGGAGTTGTTCAGAGATCTAATGATGGGGGCAACTTGCACAAATTCTCTTGAATCTCTCGCAATATTCATATAAACCTTCTGCATGTAGTTGTCT
>NC_032014.1:14516754-14516991 GCF_001865875.1 Lupinus angustifolius | reverse complement strand
CAACATACACCTGAATCAACCAACATACAAATATCTAAACAAGACAGCAAACAACAAAACAGTGAATGCTACAGGCAGATTTTGAAACCCAAACAGAATGGTTATTCTAAGACACCCACTAAACTATACTACGAACCTTTGACAAGAACCGATAATACCCAGCAGTGGCACCAAATTTGATCGAGGCCGTACCCGATACAAATAATATAACAATTAAAAACTGCAGTACTAGGAAGT
>NC_032014.1:14516182-14516654 GCF_001865875.1 Lupinus angustifolius | reverse complement strand
CTAAAGGACTGACTCAATCTCATGATCTGGAATGCATTTTCTAGTAGCCTGAGCAGTACACAATCTCCACAAATAGGGATCATCCCAAACATAATATTTAGCGTCACTCTTAACTTTATCATTTTGAGCTGTAGATGCAAGTGGAGAAAAAACAGATGCAACCAAATAATTTACAATATTAACAAACCAAGGGGTGGGGAAAGAAACAGAAATATTCAAAAGTTGTTCATCAGGAAAATCATCTCTGATAGGCATCATATCAACAACTCTTTCAATTCTGCTCAAGTGGTCAGCCACCAAAATTTGTGCTCGACTCCTGTCACGGATCTCCAAATCAAACTCTTAGAGCAAGAACATCCATCTAATCAACCTTGGTTTGGAATCAGCTTTCTTCAATAGGAACTTCAAAGCTAACAATTCTAGAACCAAGCAAATAAGACCTAAACTTATCTAGAGCAAATACAATAGCTAA
>NC_032014.1:14515232-14516082 GCF_001865875.1 Lupinus angustifolius | reverse complement strand
AACCCCCAATGCATAATTAGAAGCATCACACATCAGCTCAAAAGGGAATGTCCAATCAGGTGCCTGGATGATAGGAGTGGTGGTCAAGGTTGCCTTGAGGCAATCAAATGCCTCTTTACATATCTCATTAAAATCAAAGACCACCTCCTTTTGAAACAGGTTGGATAGTGTAAGAGCCTTCTTGCTAAAATCTTTAATGAACCTGCGATAGAAACCTGCATGACCAAGAAAAGAACGAACCTCTCGCATGCAAGAGGGGTAAGGCAATTGTGAAATAACATCTCTCTTAACAGGGTCTACCTCGATTCCCCTATTTGAGATCACATGCCCCAAAACTATGCCTTGCTCTACCATGAAATGACATTTTTCGTAATTTCAAACAAGGTTAGTTTCGATGCATTTATGAAGAAATCTATCCAGACTATCCAAACATGCATCAAATGAAGATCCATAAACTGTAAAATCATCCATAAACACCTATATGCAATTCTCTAAAAAGTCACTGAAAATGCTCACCATACACCGCTGGAATGTACCAGGGGCGTTGCATAGGCCAAAAGGCATCCTCCTATAGGCAAAAGTGCCAAAGGGGCAGGTGAATATGGTCTTCTCCGGATCCCCAGGAGCAATATCGATCTGGAAGTACCCAGAAAAACCATCAAGAAAACAATAATGAGATTTACCTGCTAAGTGCTCAAGCATCTGATCAATAAACGGTAAAGGAAAGTGATCATTTCTTGTTTCTTGGTTGAGCCTCCTAAAATCAATGCAGACTCTCCAACTGTTCTGCACTCTCGTTGGAATCAACTCATCTCTCTCATTTCTCACCACTGTAATTCCTGTCTTCTTT
>NC_032014.1:14513474-14515132 GCF_001865875.1 Lupinus angustifolius | reverse complement strand
CAATTAATCCCAAATTAACTCATTTTAGGAATATTAGTCCAATAATGTCTAAAACACTAAACCATGTGAAACAAAGTCAATTAGGCACCAAGAATCATCAATCATGCTAATTTAAGGTTATGAATAGTGTGTAAAATATTGCTCATCAATTACATGCACACTTCCAATACAAGACCTTAGATGTTTCCTTCTTGAATTCCTAGAACCCCTACCTTGGTTTGACTACTCTAATCGCCTAAGAAAACCTTTCTTACGATATTGCCCCAGCCAAGAATATGTTCTAAACTCAAGACCTCTAAGTCTTGGTGAAGATTCACTGAATCTCTTTGGTGGTAAGACACCAAGAGACGACTTTCCTTATCACAAAATCAACACAAAAATAGAGTATTATAAAGCACAACATGACTCAAATATTGCAATTAAAATCCAACTATAAACCCTATACAAATCTTACAAATTAAAAAGAATATGTATGAGTTCAGAATTATGTAGAAACATGTAATTTCTATCATACGAATTCTTTAAAAGAAATGCAAGAATCATGCAAGAAAAGATATAACGATGAACACATTTAATCACATGCAATTGGACGACATTTTAAATCCTAAGCATGATACTATCTCTCACTATCTCACATGCATTTCTCTCTGCCTATATGACACACAATGAGCACGAAAAATATGCAACTTAGCAATTCTAAAAATGAATGAATGAATGTAGCATGGTGTAAAAATACAGTTTATATAGAAAAGCTGTTTGACGCCCAATTAATCGATTAAGAGCCCTTTTAATCGATTAACGGGCTGTGGAGAATAACTGAATTCTGTTTTTTGGTTATCTGTTAAAACTGATTTCACGTTAATCGATTAGCGCCTTGCTTAATCGATTAACTGACATATTTTTCAGCTAAGAGATTAAATGGTAAACTACCTATATGTTATGCTTATCAACTAAATATGTTTTACCATTATGTTATGCCTAAGATGCACAAATAACATGTATGATCAATGCATGAACATATAATAATCTAGATGACCTGTCTCATGTAAATGATATGATTGTTTTTAGGAATTGTGAGATTTGCATCTAGGTTTACCTAACCTAGACTCAATAACTAAGACACATATCTAAGACTCTATTCTAGACATGAAGCTCTTGAGTCCTTAACATGTTGATTTGTTGAGTTATCTTCAAGCTTTCACTAAATCCTTGTCTTGATCAAAACATAGACAATCTAATAGTGCTATCTTGACACTTTACACTTTCACTCATAATGTTTATGAGACAATATGGAGAAGGATACATCAGTTCTATGGGATCCACATTAGCACACAAACAATAGTAGAGTGTATGACACAAGGTATTGATAGAGAGCAGGTGTA
The DNA here is from genome assembly GCF_001865875.1 of Lupinus angustifolius. Taxonomy (NCBI): domain Eukaryota; kingdom Viridiplantae; phylum Streptophyta; class Magnoliopsida; order Fabales; family Fabaceae; genus Lupinus; species Lupinus angustifolius. The sequence goes on along the minus strand of NC_032014.1, from coordinate 14,513,750 downwards.
ACACAATTGCATTAGAATACACACATGTGTGGCACTGACACATTAGAATAGATGCACATGTGAATAGATGCATTGAAATAGATGCATGTGTGACAGAGTATATTGGCTTTAATGGAGGGTGTATAACATGACCACTGGCAAATTTTGATACAAAGTGTAACATGAACATTGGCTTAAATACAATGTTTAATATGGGAATTGGTAGTAATATGATAATATCTATATTTTGAATGACATAATCATTTTGTAAGACTGAGATTGCAACTGAGAGGGGGG
>NC_032014.1:14510147-14513374 GCF_001865875.1 Lupinus angustifolius | reverse complement strand
TACCTTACACAGTCCTTAATCCTTATTCACTTTTGGAAAACACCTTTCCAAGTGATTCTAATCCCCTTTCTTATCACACCCCATGAAAGAAAGTATTTTGCAATAATAATGAAGAATGTACAACAATGACAGAATTGCCTTTACAAGTATAAAAGTGATGTAACTTGCAATCCAAACAAATCTTTAGTATACTTAGTAATAATGCTCTTTATTAGTTTGTAAACTTGAAACACTTTCACTTTAAGCAACTTCAGAAAAATCAACTTTGAAAGTTTAAGAACTTGTTGCAAAAAGTGCAGAGAATAATTTCAAAATAAGTGTAAGAGCTTTTAAAATTTGTATAAGAGTTGTGTATATATTGTGTGTTATGATTATGAGTTTCAATGCCTTTATATAGGCTTTCCAATCAGCCAAAATGTCTCTTTAAAAGGGTAGGAATGGATTGGAATGAAAACATGTCTTTTGGAATGAAACTCATTCACTTTGAATTTGAAAATCTGATACAGTAATCAATTACATCATTGATTAATCGATTACTCAAGTGTTATGTTCACTATTTATTTAATTTCGAATTAGAGTAATCAGTTACTCACTTTGAGTAATCGATTACTCAACTTTAATAACACTAGTAATCTGTTACTCAAAGACAATAATGGATTACTCGGATCAGTTTTAAGTTGGATAACTCTTTTCTCACACTTGTAACCTATTACTTAGATGAAGTAACCTGTTACACACTATTTTTGAAAATTGTTTTAAGTATTTAAAAGTGTTTCACTTTTCTTAAAAAATAGTTTGAGCATTACTACTATTGTCTAATTAAGAGTATAAGATAGAAGTACCTATTTAGACTTAGGGTAAAAGTCTTGAATATCTTGAAGCTTGAATCTTCATTGTCTTTATAAGTATTCTTCATTTTCTTCTTTTTGGTGATATTGGTGTCTTCATCAAAACTATGCCAAGGTCAGGAGCAAGATCTTCTTCACAATCTCCCCCTTTATGATGATGACAAACCAATATCTTTTTGACAATGTAATTTTCTAAGAGCAACATACTTTGTGTTATTCTTGACTTGTCTTGAGTATGCTCTCCCTATCTTGTATGCTCCTCATTTCATTTGGATTTTATGTGCCTGAAATGTTTTAAACAGAAAATACACTCTCCCAAATTTTCTACCCCTTTTGACTTCATCAAAAAGTAGAAAATCCAAGAGTTTTCCAACACAATATATATAAAGAATATAATTTGTATATGACAAGCATAAATGTAATCATTAAATAACATAAACATCATAATGCATATCATAAAGATAAAAATATGTTCAAGCGTTAATAGTAATACAAACAACATAATAGAAATTTGTTTGAAACTAGAAGAAATTAACATTACGATCAGAAAATCCTAACAACAGATAAAGTCTAAGATTCAGGCTAAGAACTTTCTTCATCAACGTCCATGATACAAGAGAGACGATGAAGTTCAAAATGATTTTGTTGATTCTGATTATCAAAGGCATCCATCCGGTTAGTTATGTAGCCTCGAAGAGAAATCAAATCATCCATAATCATCTGGTTTGAAGGCATGACAATAGAAGAGGAAGATTGAGCATGAAACTCAGAAGGTTGAGGTTCAGAAGAATTAGTAGGAGTAGGTTCTGGTTCAGGAGTAGGAGGTCTATCTTTCTTATGCTTGTAGGTCCAGTCACGAAGATCAAATGTGAAGCCCATTTTGTGAATCACATCCACATCAATATGGCTTTCACGAGGATTAAGCGGGACCTTAGTTTCTCCAACAGTAGAAATGCTGAAGGATTTTTGTTATGAAGATTGCATATGGCAAATGGCTTTGGATTCCTCTTACAGACCACATTTGTCTCATTATCATCAGAGTCCAATTGATTTTCAGATTAAATTTCACAGCATACATCAATTGGAGTTCTATGTCACTTATTTGAGAGTGGTTTGAAAATTTTGGTAAGATGACATAGCTCAGAAAATAATGAAGGAAGCAGTCTTCTAGTTTGAGATGTTCAACAGAAAGGATATCTCTTTTTTTAACAGTTTCACTATAACCCTATTGCTTAAGCATTTATATTTCCTCTTTGCTAATTCTACACAGAGAATAATAAAAATCTTTTCGATCATAGTTTTCCCATTCACATACAAGGCCGAAGCCTACAATGCTTCCCTGCTATGGTATGTTACAGCACAATGAAAACTTATGGTTTTCAAATCCAAAGTAATGTCTTTTCCTTTTACATAGGAAGTGAGACGTTTTTTCCTAAAGTTCATGTTACATTAAAATACTCTAATCAGATCAGGATAGATTTCATTTGATTCACAACAGAAATCGAAAAGGTTTTATTGTCTCAAGTGATAAGGAAATAGAAAATCTTCAAACTCAAAGTTCCTAAGATTATCGTATTTAAGAATGAAGATGATGCGACCATAAAAGTGCTCCTCAAATATTTTACGTTGGTCATCATTTGCTAGAATCCGTGTTAGGTTAAGAGGGTTGGATTCCAAAGATCAAGTTCCTTGGTTCATTTGAGTCACATTTGTGTGTTGTTTCTTTGATCTAGAAGAGGAAACCATGGATTGAGGTTTTTGAGTTCTTAGGTTTTGGATATTTGGGGGTTTTGCTTTAGGTCACTAAACACGAAAATGATAGTTTAGAAGTGGAAATATGATATGCAAGCACACAATAATCACTCAAAAACGAATATTTTAGGGGTTGAGAGGGTTGAGCAAGAGAGAGTACGATTTGATGAGGAAGATGAGTTTGAAATGCAGAAAAATACATATATAACCACAGAGTAATCGGCTTCTCACTTTGAGTAATCGGTTACTCAAATTAAAAATTTTAAAATTTTCAAACAACAACATAGAGTGATCGGTTATTGAAACACGCTGTTCAACCCTGTAATCGGTTACTCTCCAATGTAATCGATTACTGACCCCAAAAAATTTATTTTTATGTAAAATTAAGCTATGAAAATGATTTTTAATCCAAAAATTGAAAATTTTAAACATAAATAAACACATTTAAGTTCAAGTAGGCATGAAATAGATATAACGAGACACACATATAATCATATATAAGCATTTAAGATAAGCATGCTTCATCAAGAATGCCTAATTCTCGTCTAATTTTATAAAAAGGTTCTTTTGCCAATGGTTTAGTGAATATATCTGCTAGTTGGTTGTGAGTATCAACAAATTCTACAA
>NC_032014.1:14503453-14510047 GCF_001865875.1 Lupinus angustifolius | reverse complement strand
CTAGAATGCATAACAAGATTCTTTGTGAGGTTTATAGCACTTGTATTGTCACATTTTAAAGGAATACACACTAAGTCTAAGTCATAATCTCATAATTGTTATTTGAGCCATAACACTTGGGCACAACAACTACCTGCTGCTATATATTCAGTTTCAGCAGTGCTTAGGACACCGCATGCTTGTTTCTTGCAAGACCAAGAAACTAAAGCATTTCCCAAAATGTGGCAAGTACCACTTGTACATTTCCTCTCAAATTTGCACCCATCAAAATCTGAATCCGAATAACCAACCAAATCACATATGCTTCCTTTTGGATACCACAACCCAACGTTAGATGTACCCTTAAGATATTTCATGATTCTCTTAACGACAACTAAGTGTGATTCCTTTGATTTAGATTGATAGCGTCCACACAGACATACACTAAACATTATATCAGGTCTACGAGCAGTTAAATATAAAAGAGATCCAATCATACCTCAATACTTTGATATTTCAATGCTTTTCCTACTTCATCTGTATCAATGTAAGTATCAGATCCCATAGGAGTAGCTATTGGCTTGCAGCCATCCATGTCAAATCTTTTTAGAAGGTCTCTGCAATACTTGGATTGACTTACGAAAATACCATTATCAAGTTGTTTGATTTGAAGCCCAAGGAAGTAATTTAACTTTCCCATCATGGACATTTCAAACTCTCCTTGCATCATTTTGCCAAATTCACTACACAAAACCTCATTAGTAGAACCAAAAATAATATCATCTACATAAATTTGAACAAGTAGAGTATGATGATTTATTCTTTTTATAAAGAGTGTAGTGTCGACCTTTCCTTTGTTGAAACCTTTTTCAAGTAGAAATTTAGTTAGACGATCATACCATGTACGAGGAGCTTGCTTTAAGCCATAGAGAGCTTTCTTTAATTTGTACGCATAAGAAGGATGTTTGTAATCTAAAAAACCAGGAGGTTGTTCAACAAATACTTCTTCTTGAATGTAGTTGTTGAGGAAAGCATTTTTTACATCCATTTGATATAACTGAAAATTCAAAGAGAGGCATATGCAAGTAATAGTCTAATAGCTTCAAGTCTAGCAACCGGAGCGAAGGTTTCATCAAAATCTATACCTTTTTCCTGATTGTATCCTTGGGCTACTAGTCTAGCTTTATTTCTAACAATAATACCATTTTCATCAGAATTATTTCGAAATACCCACCGAGTTCCAATAAGATGCCTATTTTTCGGTCTTGGAATAAGTTCCCAAACTTCATTTCTCTCAAACTGGTTTAATTCTTCTTGCATTGCAAGAATCCAATATTCATCCTCGATAGCTTCATCAATTTTGGAGGGCTCTATTTGAGAGACGAATGCCATGTTTAGACATGCTTTATCAAGCATTCGTTGGGTAGTGATACCCATATTTACTTCAGTAATAATGTTATCAATCAGATGATCTCGATGAGTTCTCCATTCTTTTGGTAAATCTGTATGAATATGCTCCTCTTGAGATGGTAGGTTGTCATTCATTTTCACATGCTCAGTATCAGTTGTAGGTTCAATAATAGAAATTTCATTTGAGGATGAACTTGACACTTCCTCTTCATTAGGAGTTAACCCATCTTTTATATCAGGGTTGGTTTCATCAAAAGATACATGAATGGATTCTTCCATGGCTAGAGTTCTTTTATTAAAAACTCTATAGGCTTTACTCGTAAGAGAGTAGCCTAGGAATATGCCTTCATCAGCTTCTGCATCGAATTTGCCTAAGTTATCCTTAACATTATTCAAAACAAAACATTTACAACCAAATACATGCAAGTGAGAAATGTTTGGTTTTCTACCTTTGAAAAGTTCATAAGGGGTTTTCTTAAGAATTGGTCTTATAAGAACTCAATTTGAAACATAACATGTAGTACTTACTGCATCGGGCTAGAGAGATGGAACTACTGAAAGAGCTCCCTCTACTTCTGGAACTGTAAAAGGGTTGAGGTCAATAAATTTTAGATCATGGCTTGCCACCCTTAAGATTTACCCAATATCGAATTTATTTCATACCTGGAGCAACTTTACCAAATCTTCCCTATTATGGAATGAGTCCCGCTGAGCACAAAGAACTGAGAAGGCAGGTGCAAGGGCTTTTAGAGAGAGGGCTTTACCGGATATGGCACATCACTGCTCGTAGAGGAATTAATTCTTATCCAAATCATCTCTTCCTTTATTTAAGAAAGAAGTCAATTACGTTCGAGCTTTTTGTCAAATGATTCAACTCAAGCAATAGAAAGAAAAGTTATCTCCTCTAATCTCTAACTATGCTGAGTTCAATCAAGCTAAGAACTAGTCGACCTCCTTACTCCTTTACCGCTCCCTCCCCCCACCCTCAAGTCACGACCTAATGTCAGTTATTTCAGTCCTTTTAGAGCTAGCATAACTGCTGATATGGAATAGCCTAAAGCCTGGAAAAGCGAGGAATAGCAGGTTAGACAGCAAGGCTACTGTTCGATTGATCTTTATTTTGCCCATGTTGCTCTTCTTCAATTAGGATTCCTCTATTTGGTGATTGTCTTTCGTAATAGATCGTGAAGAGTGGGTATAAATCCAACTTTGATCCTAGCTCTATTAGTTTTTGCCGAAAGCGAGGCCTAGAACACGGGCTATACTGGGTTGAAAGACCGCTGCTAATCCCGATCATTACATTCTCTTTCCTATTCATCTTTTCAGCAACCAATCTCCAACAAGGAGGCTCTGACAATTGACTAGGTTGGTTGCTTGAATCAACGCTTGTGCCAATCCCTGCCTCTCGAGGATGTAATACCCCGCTTTCAGCCGTAAAGTAGTTGATCTAAAGCGAGTGAGCCTAAGCCCGGTAGAGAGGAGGGTGTGTGGATGGCAGCTAGGCAAGGGTATGAAGTAGTTCGACCAAAAAGAGTGCAAATCCTTCAAAGGGTTAGAGAAGCATCCTATCCTAAGCCCTTCCTTCTGGGGCTCCTCCTTCTTATAAAACGGGTTCAAGGGCCCCCTCTACTCCTCTGGCTATTATCGACTCGGAAATGAACAAAGTCGCTTCTCTTCAAAGTAGAGGTTTGGGGTAAAGGTGGATTGACAGATCAGCTCCAAGGCGTCAGTGCCTAGGTTGAAGTGGTTAGAGTCGCTTCTGATGAGTTCCAGCTGCCAGAGTCTTCAATAAGAAAGAGGAGTCTGAGTAAACAAAAGTGAGATCTTTCTTCTTTCACTAGGTATGAATCAGACGGTGAGAAGATCTAGAAATCCTACATAACATAGTGAGAGGAGGAGCTTACTTAACTGATAGCAAGCTCATTGAAAGCGAGTATTAATAGCTAAGCATCTAGTGTTAGCAGCGAGTCAGCAAAGTGGATTAGATGCAGGTAAGCAGATTATGCTTTACTAGAAAAGAAGATAACAAAGCTCTATTGTTAAAGTATAGTGCTGAGTTATGAATGAACCCTGATAGGAGATAGCAGTCAGGGGCGATCCGGACCTGGACTAATAGCCTCAAAATGAATGGCAATTAGTTGAGTTAGTAGCCAACCTAAATCTAAAGAAGGTAGGGGGACAATCTAAAATTCCTCGTCATACTAAGCTGAAGGAAGCGGGGCAAGTAGTTCATTTCGAAAGCCTTGGTCGTCCCCAGTGCTTGGGCTTTGATGCAGAATAAGCAGTATTGGTGCATGGGGCAATAGGAAAAGGCGTAAGCACGGTCATAGTCTCACCCGATCAGATCATAAGACCTATCCACTTTGAGTGCACCAATAAGATGGCGGAGTACGAGGCATGCATCGCAGGGCTGAGAGCAGCTCTCTAGCTCAAATTCACGCATCTTGATGTCTTTGGTGATTCTCTCCTTGTAACGCCCCGAAAAATACTTCTAAAAAACATTGCGGAAAAATGGGTAATTTTTTTATTTATGAATTAGTGACATAAAATTGTTTCTTTTTAAAACCTTCCTTTTCCGGGACATCACTTTAAGTAACTCAAATGCGGAAAATCAACTATCGTTATTGAATGATAACTTAACCTGATTCACAATTTCCTGAATAACACTATTCATATAATCGGTTAAGTCGTAATTAGTTCATACAAACTAAGTCAACAAAGACAGAAACTACCTCGCCACTAACATATACAAAATCAAAATAAACACAGCCCCCATCAAAACAAAAAGGGAACATTGACGAGCCCACAAGCTGACTCAGAAGATTCGAGGAATGTTGGACCCCTCACTCGGGTCCTCCTCCTCTTCCGAGTCAGACATGAGGTTGATCACCTCCACCAAGCTCTCCACATTTACGAGCTCAACAACCTCATCCTCCTCCTCCTCTTCCTCCACTTCGTTATGCCACAACCCAGCGGCATAATTCGGAGGGGATGGTATTCTCAACACCGGAGTCTTCTTGCAGGGACATCCTCCAAGAACCCGGCACCTCTGGGCTCTACTGGATGATGGAGCATCCAAACAATCCGACCACGTCCTACGACCGTGGGAGGGAACATCGCCATCACTTCTGATTGGCGGGTATCGAAATCCAAACTCCGGAGACATCAGCCTCTTTGGCGGCAAGGTGAAAGAAGCATCAAGGTAGGTGTCAGGTTGAGGGATCATCATCGATGACCCGTTGCACATCATGTGCAACGACAGACCGCAGAGGCCTGTGTATGTGTACCTGTGCCCACCACTATTCCATCGTCCCATCGGGGACATAGTGAAGTGATAACCTCGAACGTGATTGTTGCTGTTGGACATCTGCATAGCGAATACACACAAACAAGAACAATACAACATAGAGAGTAAGACATCTAATGAACATAAATTCATTGACGGCGTGGACTTACTCAGAATATTACACTCAGATATAAAATATATTTTAACATATAGTTCACCATTTATCATTGACATCATGAAGAATTCTTAACTTATCATTTATTCCAATATCATCAATATATCAAATAATATAGTTCACATTCTACTCATAATCATATCACCTGCATAAATGTAGGAATACAAAATACTTGTAACTCACATATGGGAATTCATTTCCACGATAGTAATGTATACATGATATGTCATGATTATCCACCTTACACCTATATCCATCCAACATCCTAATCGAAAATAATCGAGAGTACAGGTCTTGTACCAAGCTGCTTTGTACGCACCCGAAATAACATATCCTCGCAAGGAATTAAAAAAATAGATCGATCGGTTCCCTCAGGAACAGTCCTACCCGGACCTAGGTCGTACAAACGCTTTGTGGGCATCCTTCTCATCAATCTCGAATGCAATCCAGGGGTTGTTAGAGATTGCCTAGTTTGGCCTGTGAGAACTGTCCGATCCAACAAGGTACCTCCCCAGGAATACAAGGGACTCGTCTCACCCAGAATCTCCCTCAAGACATTGTTGGCGAATCACCGTCCAATCAGTGCCGTCCCTGCATCCCTACTTACATCACGGTGCTCTAAGTCGTCCCGCCATTTCCTCTCCACTACTTCATGGTCACAATGCAATGCATTCTTAATCAGAATCAAATGCAAATGTATTAATCAAACACATGATCGGCCCATCCTTAAGCCATCTCCCGACAAGGAATGCTTCTCGTGGGACCCGATAGTACGTCAACCGTACGTGCTCAAGGTAAAATCTCAATCACCACAACCCATCACCAAATACTCCTGGATGGTCACATGACCAAGCCTCTTACGGCCCGTCGATCGTTGTTTAGTGATATCATGTATCCTTACTAGGGCACCCCCTAGTTCACGACCTCACGTCGGATACTTGCCCAACAAGGCATAAACACATACAATGCTTCCATACTTTTGTGGAGTCATGCTTCTCATCTAAGCCATGATCTCATTCCACAACTTTTATATCACAACACACCCTACCCGGGTTCATCACATTGCTCACAACATCATTTCATTTCAATCTTTCCATACCGTCCCTCGCCAAAGCAGGGACTAGTCGCTCAAGCAACAATTCATCTTTAAATCTCAAATAAACTGAATCTTTTCTCGCCCAGGCGAAGGTACTATTGCCTACGCGACACCTCTTCTCGCTCAAGCGACACCTCTCCCGCCCAAGCGAGAGAGTTACAGAAACTCATTAAAATCTTGGGCTTTCTCGCCCAAGCGAAACCCTTACTCGCCCAATTGAGGCCTCTTCTCGCTCAAGCGAGACATCTCTCGCCCAAGCGAGAGGTTCTAGGGGCTTCTTAAAATTCTGAGCTTTCTCGCCCAAGCGAGGCCCATACTCGCCCAAGCGAGACTTTGTCGCCTAGGCGAGGAGTTCCAGAACCAAAACTTCCCCTCGCCCAGTCCCTCGCGTGCTCGCCCAAGCGACAGGAACTTGGACAGAATACCAATTTTTGCCCTTTTCGACAACCGAAACACATTTAAACATGGTTTTTCAAACACCTACTTGCACCCAGAAAAGTTCCCAACGACATTCATATACAATATTCAACACATTTCATATACAATATTCAACATATTTCATCAACAATCATATATATTCAAAACATTCAAACATAAAAGTCTTGGATTTCTTAAAACCCAAGTTAACCCCAAAACCTTTGAGATGGT
>NC_032014.1:14501620-14503353 GCF_001865875.1 Lupinus angustifolius | reverse complement strand
TAAGTTATTCAAAGTATCCTTTAAGAGTTTTATGAGGCATTCATGTACTCATAAAATTTAACATATTTTTTATTTATCAAAAGTCTCTATTTTTCCAACTTGTTCCAAGCTATGGTTTAAGGCTAAGAACAACTACAAATACATACATTCTCATTTTTCCAAAACACTTCCTGAAGGTTCCTTTGATTTCATCATCATCCCCTTTGGCTAAAACAACAAAATGCATGTAATACCACAGTATAACAACTCCATGTACACAAGTTGTTCATGGTTTCAACAAAATATTTTCACAAGTTCAAGAACATCACCATTTTCGGTTTTGAGGAGAAAATGAGTTAGAAATCATTTTAGAAAATTTCAACGCTTGAATATTTTCTTGACATACTCATGAACAACATACTTAAATCTCATCAACATCCATTGGTTGAATGTTGAGAGATCAATGATTGAAGATGGAAGAAGCAATGAGAAATGAGAAAAAAGATGAAGAGAGATTCACCTTCTCCTTGCAAATTTGAAAATGAGAGAGTGAAGTGTGAAGTGTGGAGTGTTTAATGAGGGAAGGGAAATCAGATTTCCCTCTAGGAAATCGTTACAAAACCCCTAGGGTAGCTAATGATGATCTCATAAGAGATTTGAGAAAGTGATGTGAGGTTTGCTTTATGGAAAGTCAAATCTCACATCCCAATGTGAAATGATCACTTCGCGGACATGTGCGATAAACATACCCGAGTATTATCGGCCAATACTCGATCGGGTATTATAAATCGCCCGATCCTAATATTCGATTAGAATTTCGGAAATCGGCATTCCGAGTGAAAAATATTTAGAAAATAGGTATGAGTGTACTCATGGTCTATATTGACTCGAAATGAAATTACGAAGCCAATGACGCAATCAGAATTCAATTCCGAGTTACGGAACTCAAAAACCACTTTTTGAGCCGTACCGGGTGAGATTCGGCCCGACCGCGGTCCGAAACCGACTGTCTCCGAAAATCATGAAAAAGTTACTACCAACTTGGAAATAGAATTACAAGACTAAAACTCAACTAGATTTTTTTCTAATTCTTTACCAAAAATTCCCAGAAATTCATTTTCGAAAATATAATTAATAACAATATTAATAAAATCTTATAATTCAAAATCGTAAAATTCGAGGTGTTACACTCCTCATCATTAATCAGACCCTGACTAGATACCCATAAATATTTTGGGAGGTTAGTTTTGTTCAACATTGTACGAGCCAGTTCTTCTATAAACCAATTGTTTCTCTCTACAACACCATTTTGTTGGGTGTTCTAGGAGCAGAAAAATTGTGACTCATGCCAAGATCATCACAAAATTCTTCAAATTGAAATTCTTCCCCATGATCACTTCTTATAGCAGTGATTTTTAGTGATTTTTCATTTTGGACTCTTTTAGCATAAACTCTAAAGGCTTCACATGTAGTAATTGTAATGGTCTATCGGAAGAAACCATATGCTTAGGTTTGAAAGAAGTTGTTGTTTGTGTACCCATTTGAGAAGCACTACATAGTTTGTCTTTAACAAATTTCATTTTAGGTAAACCAACAACTAAGTCTTTCTTAATAAGTTTGTTTAAATGGTCCATATGTATATGAGAAGTTCTCCTATGCCATAGCCATGCATCATAATTATCATTTGCAACTAAACATGTTATTGGTAAAGATGAATCTATGTCAATCATATATATTTTTTATCCTTTTACCAA
>NC_032014.1:14462387-14501520 GCF_001865875.1 Lupinus angustifolius | reverse complement strand
TACACCTTCTATAGTTGTTGAGGGTGGCTTGTCGATTCTACCAACTCCAAGAATTTTTCCCTTGTTGTTATCACCATAAGTGACATAGCCTTTGTACCTTGGAGTGAGGACATAAAACTTCTTTTTATCGCCTGTTATGTGTTTTGAGCAGCCGCTATCCAAGTACCATAAGTTGCAGGCGGCTCTCAAATTTTCCTACAAAACAATTTAAGTTTTATCAGGGACCCAATATTCTTTGGGTCCTACATAGTTAGTACCTTTCTCAACCCATTTAAAATGACCTAGGGGTACACCATATTTTCTAATATTACACGTATTTGGTGTGTGTCCAAGGTTCTTGCAATATGTACATGTAGGTTGATGATCATATATCCTAGATTTATTTTTACTATTTTTAAAAACATGAATATTTTGTTTTTCAAAGTTTATCTTAGTTGGGACACCTTGTTTATTAGAATCATGGATTTTTGAATAGCCAAGACCCCTTCGGTCTGTTGAGTGTCTTTGATCACTTATGATCTTTTCCAAACTTTTACTTCTCTTGTTTATTTTACTAAGTTCAAGATTCAAAGTTGAAACTTTATTTTCAAGAGTGATACATTTTTGACATGAGATGATGATAGTTTGTTTCTAAAAGTATCTAACTCAGATTTTTGTTTTAGAAACATTTTAGTAAGTTTGACATATTCATCATACAAGTCATTGAAAGCAGTTTGTAATTCATAAGAATATAGTTGAGTGTCATTTACCTCTTCATCATCAAAATGATGAGATGCCATTAACGAGAGATGTGTTTGTTCCTCATTTTTAGGTTCAAAGGCGGAATTAACGTCATTGTCTTCCCAAGCAATGTAGGCTCTTCGTCCATTCTTTGTTTCATTCTTCCCTTTGAAAGAATTCTTCTTTAGATTAGGACAATCCATCTTCATGTGACCAACTTTTCCACATTCAAAGGATGTGAAATTTTGGTTGGAAGTGGAGGCGTCATTGTTCTTGGTGAGTTTTCTTGTTTGTCCAATTCTACCACCTTTGTTCCTCTTGAGGAATTTGCTGAATTTATTCACAAGGAGACTCATGTCTTCTATATCTTCCTTATCAGATTCATCTTCTGATGACTCGAATTTGTCCACTCTAGCCTTGAGAGAGATATTCTTCTTTTTCTTTTCCTGTTCTTCATGATGGTCAAGTTGGCTAAGTTCTAGTTCATGTTCTTGCAATTTTCCAAACAACGCAGCCAAAGATATTTTTGATAAACTTTTATTTTCAGAAATGACCGTTACCTTGGGTTGCCATGTTCTGGTGAGTGATCTTAGAACTTTCAAGTTCAAGTCACTGTTTGATAGGACCTTACCAAGAGCAAGAATGTGATTTGTGAGATGAGTAAATATCTTTTGAAGATCCAGAATCTTCTCTCCTAGTTTCATACGAAACATTTCGTATTCTTGGGAAAGAGTATTGAGTCTAGATCTTTTTACCTCCCCTTTTCCTTCATGTGTAGTCTCTAGAGTATCCCACATTTCTTTCACAGATTTTCAGTTTGATACTCTAAAGAACTCATCAATACCAAGTGCTGAAGTGAGGATGTTCTTTGTCTTGGGATCATACTGCACCTTATTCTTATCTTTATCTTTCCATGAAGATTTAGGTTTTACTTCCCTTACACTGTTCACAACAGTGAAGGGTTCATATGGTCCTTCTTCAATCGCGTTCCATATATCTAAGTCTTGAGATTCTATGAAGATTCTCATTCTAATTTTCCAGAAATCATAGCCCTCTCCAACAAAGCTTGGAGGGAGGTTGATGTTGGAACCTTCTCCTAGAAATGATCTTGAGGCTATCTTTGATATAGGATCAAGTTTGAGAATATCTTACTCAAAAGTTGCTATAGTGCCAATTGTAAGACTGAGATTGCAACTAAGAGGGGGGTGAATTAGTTGACTTAAAATAATGACCATTTTTTCTGCAAATTCAAGAGTTAAAGTTCAGCAGAAAATATATGCAGAAAATTAATAAGTGAAATCAAAGAGATAAGGGAGAAGAGAGTACACAAGGATTTTTATACTAGTTCACCTTCTTGTCCACCGAAGGCTACATCCAGTACTCTTGCAACACAAGTGATTTTTCCACTAAAGATTATGAGTTGGAATTACAATATCTCACCCGAAGATTTCTATTTACCTTACACAGTCCTTAATCCTTATTCACTTTTGGAAAATACCTTTCCAAGTAATTCTAATCCTCTTTCTTATCACACCCCGTGAAAGAAAGTATTTTGCAATAATAATGAAGAATGCACAACAATGGTGAAATTGCCTTTACAAGTATAAAAGTGATGTAACTTGCAATCCAAACAACGCTTTAGTATACTTAGCAATAATGCTCTTTATAAGTTGTAAATTTGAAACACTTTCACTTTAAGCAACTTCAGAAAAATCAACTTCGAAAGTTTAAGAACTTGTTGCAAAAAGTGCAGAGAATAATTTCATAATAAGTATAAGAGCTTTTAAAATTTGTATAAGAGTTGTGTATATATTGTTTGTTATGATTATGAGTTTCAATGCCTTTAGATAGGCTTTCCAATCAGCCAAAATGTCTCTTTGAAATGGTAGGAATTGATTAGAATGAAAACATGCGTTTGGATTGAAACTCATTCACTTTGAATTTGAAATTCTGATACAACAACTCTCAGTAATCGATTACATCATTGAGTAATCGATTAGATGAAGTAACCTATTCAACACTATTTTTGAAAATTGGTTTAAGTATTTTAAAGTGTTTCACTTTTCTTAAAAAATAGTTTGAGCATTACTACTATTGTATAATTAAAAGTATAGGATAGAAATACCTATTTAGACTTAGACTAAAAGTCTTGAATATCTTGAAGTTTGAATCTTCATTGTCTTTATAAGTATTTTTTTTTGTGATGTTGGTGTCTTCATCAAAACCGTGTCAAGGTCGGGAGCAAGATCTTCTTCACACATTTAATATTTCTGTTTTGAACAATGTAGCATCTCTGTTTTGAATGATGTGATATTTCTATTTGACTTAAATACTATTTTATGTTTTTATGCCCTATTTATGTGTTCAAAATTTTTTGTGTATGTAGATTTTAAAAATTTGAACTTTTAACCTTGACTATGATATTTAACTCAGGTTGAAAATTAACAAATGATCTCAATTATAACATTGAACTGAGGTTGAAAATTAACAAATGATCTCAATTATGACATTTAACTGAGGTCTAAAGTCATTTTTAGTTTATTTTAGACCTTAGTAAAATATCATTATTGTGGTCGTTTGTTGACTTTCAACCTCCATTCAGACGAGGTTGTAGGTATAGGTATATACATTGATTTGTTCATCGATTTGTTAAACGAGGTTGAAAGTCGACTTGTTATAGGTATATACATTGATTTGTTAAATATCATAACTAGCGTTATAGGTGTATATACTGATTTGTTAAACAGGTTGAAAGTCTACTTTAACTGAAGTTAAATCCCTTTCCCTATCACTATGAAAGACTGCTTAAATATTGATAAACACAATTCAATCCATTCTCATGTCATCTTGTCTATCTCAAACATGTGTAATGTACATTGGGTACCCTTCTTGAAGCACAAGTCACTAGTGCATATTTCTTTATGTGAAGCATCAATGCCTTAATGTGTTCTTCCGGATAGAAAAGGACATACAAGTAAAGTCAGCCATTAACCAAAACCAACAACAATAATAACTAATAAATAAGGAAGGAAAATATTAAAGGGTGACATAATTTGAGCATTGGAACAAGATAAGATTCTTGTATAAAGAGAGTGTCGTCTTATACTAATCATTATATTTCCTTGTCTTTCCCTTTAGACCACTAATGTAGAGTGGTGCAATGCATACACCACATAGGTGAAAAGAAAAGCTTAACCTCTACAGAAAGAGACAAACATATACAGAGAAAGTGAAAAGATTGAACTTTTAGTTGGCAAGCATTTTCAGCTTTGATAATGCTTTGCCGACAATGATTAATATCGAAATCCTCAAATAATGGAGAGTTCAATACTGAGTTTAGGCTATAATATATGATATCACAAAAATTAAAGGGTTGAGTTTTTATTATTGTTTAATTAAATAAAATTAAAATATGTAAAAATATTTCTCTTCTTACATTCTAGTATTAAAAGGTCCATTACTGTAGAAGATTTAATTTCTAATAAATATATTCAATGCCTTCATCCAAGTCACAAGAAGTTTTATCATCTCTAATGTTTGGTTTTGAATATATTATGAATATAAAAAGGGTTTTATTAACTATTATCCTAATGATAATGTTTAAGTAATCCAAAAATATAATGTAAATTTTGAGAATTGATATATTTTATATTAAGAGACTATCTTTTAAAATTGATTTTTGTTCTTTTGACTTGCTTAAACATTGCATTTAAGGGTTGGAGAAGGAATATAACCCAACCAGGTGAGGTAATAATGAAATACTTGATTCTTCACTCTACTTTTCTACTAATCACTTCAATGTCAAGGAATCCACTACTTAGTTTAATCTTTAAACCTTTTTATTACTGTTCACACTGGTGGGTTTGTGAATGTGAAAACCATAAACGAAAGAAGAGAGATTCGTGTTATATATGACTATAATGTCATTAGATCATAGTCTCATTGAATATAGGGTGTGTATTTTTTATTCATGTTATTTTTGTATATATTTAAGAATTTTCCTCAGAAAATATGTGACATTAATTACGTGTCCCTTTTCCTGTCCCTATTTTTTTGTCTTAGTATAATGAAAAAATGTTACTGAATTAAAAAATAATTATAAACACATAAAATAACATTTTTATATTATATGCAGAAAACTGGTTAGTTAGAGACAATAAAACATAATCATTTTGGATATATAATCCTTATTCCATATGAGTGAAATATAATAGTGGCAGCTTTTCATAATTGGGGAACTACTTTGGTCATGAGTGAAAATGATGGATGACTTAAATCTCTCAAAAGAGAAGTGAGGGTCCATTCTAGCCATTATCAATGACAGCATAATTGTCACAAATGAGCACAATAACTACACTATCAAATAGCCTTTGTTATTTAGTGAAAAGGAGGACATATAAAGTGCATTACGAATTATCACTTATGCTTTATAGCACTAAGAGAAATAAACAACATAATTTAAAGGAAAAATGTAGTTCTGAAAGAAACTTTTAATTTTATCTCGGTTAAATTAAAGGGTGTGACTATGATATTTAATACTATTATGTTCTTATTAATGTTGAATAAAATGTAATTCTTCTTGGTAGACTCGTTAATCGATTAACAAGATGTATAATCGATTGACAACAGAGATAATCGATTATTGAACCTGTTAGTTAGTTGTTAGTTAGGTTTCCTCATTTGTCAAGTTAGTTGAGTTATTGGGAAGCTTTATATAGATTATATACATTTGAATTATGTATGTTGTTATATTTTGATATTCAATACATTTTCAATACAACTTGAGGTATTTTCGTACATTCTCTCTCAAAACTCTCAAATTCTCAAATTCTTATTGTTTTTAGTTCAACAAGTTTCTTCAAGTTCAACAGTGGTATCAAGAGCTAGGAACAAGATTCTGTGTGGATTTTGTGCGAGGGGTCAAAGAAGAAAGGAATGGAAGAAGGTGATGTAGCAAAAAGAAAAGAACTCTGCAAGTGTGAATCCATGATGACAAATGGTAATCGATTTGAAATAACACTACCAATCCTTGATTCCAAGAACTATGATAGATGGAGAATTCAAATGAAGACCATCTTTGACTTTCAAGAAGTGTATGAGGTTGTATTGAATGGCTATCAAGAGATTGGAGAGAATGCTAGTGAAGCTCAAAGAACAGTCCATAGAGAATCCAAGAAGAAGGATTGCAAGGCTTTGTTCTTGATCCATCAATGTGTATATGGGACAAACTTTGAAAGAATAGTTGCAGGCAAGACAACTAAGGATGCATAGGAGTGTTTGGAAAAAAACTATGAAGGGGATGCAAAGGTTAAGAAGGTTAAACTCCAAACCATGACATGGAGGTACGAACTCTTTCAAATGGAGGAGAATGAAACAATTTCAGAATACTTTACCAAGATTCATTCACTTATCAATCAGATGAAGTCTTGTGGAGAAGAGGTAAAAGATCAAGTTGTTATAGAGAAAATACTCAGGACTTTAACTCCAAAATATGATCACATAGTTGTAGCAATTGAGGAGTCTAAAGATCTTGAGAGCTACAAGGTAGAAGAACTACAAATCTCTGTTGAAGCTCGTGAATAAAGGCTAAAAGAGAGACTTGCAGAAAAGAATGATGATTAAGCACTTCAAGCTCAACAAACCAAGAAATCTGTTGGGCAGTGGAACAAGGACAAATGACAGAGTGAGAAGTGGAAGAACTTTCAAGGAGTGAGGTATGAAAAAGGTTCAACATCTCAAAGATCTGTCAATTCAAATGCTCATGAGAATGATCAAAGAAGAGGCTCAAACAAGAACACAACAAATATGTGGAAATTTGATAAGACCAAAGTGCAATGCTACAATTGCATAAACTATGGTCACTATGCAGTAGAGTGCAAGCTCAACAAGCCTATGGCCAAAAGGGAGGAAGAAGTCAGATTGGCACAAGGTGGAGAATTTGATGAAGATGATCATTACTTGCTGATGGGTACTGTAAGAGACAGTGAGGAGAATATGGATTTCTAGTATCTGAATATAGGATGTTCTAACCATATGATAGGCAAGAAAGATTGGTTTACTTCTCTTGATGAAACAACCAAGAGCAAGGTCAAATTTAATGATCATAGTGTTGTCTCAGCTAAAGGAATTGTCAAGGTAATGATTCAAATAAAAGATGGGAAGAAATCATATATCTCAAATGTCCTATATGTATATAAGATGAAGAACAATCTGCTCAGCCTTGGACAACTGCTGGAAAATGGATATACCACGAAGATGAAAGATAGTATATTGAAGGTGTTTGATAAGAACAAGCACAATATCTTGAAGGCTCCACTTCCAGCCAGTAGAACGTTCAAGATTGGCATACAAGTTGGTGAGGAGAAGTGTTTCCAATCAACAATTGAAAAACACACATGGTTGTGGCCCAAGTAGAGAATCAAAATGAAACCAAGCTGAAAAAGCTTAGATCAGATAGAAGAGGAGAGTATGTGTCAACTGAATTTCATGAATTTTGTATGAAGGAATGGATTGTCCATGAAATTACAGCACCTTACACACCACAACATAACGGAAAAGCAGAAAGGGCAAACATAACCATACTCAACATGGACAGGTGTATGATAAAGACAAAGGGTTTGCTTAAGATGTTTTGGGGTGAGGTTGTCTCCATTGCAGTGCACATACTTAACATATGTCCAACCAGAAAATTGGATGACAAAACTCTTGAAGAAGTTTTGACATTCCTCAAACCAAGTGTGAGCCACTTCAAAATATTTGGTTGCATTTGCTACAAGCATGTGCCTGAAACAATGAGGAGGAAGCTAGATGACAAGGGATAAAAAATGGTCTTCATGGGTTATCACTCTACTGGTGCCTATAGAGTATATGATCCAAAGAAGAACAAGATAATGATGAGCAGAGATCTGAAATTTGATGAAAGTCAATGTTGGAATTGGAACCTCAAATGTGAAGGAAATGGCAAAGAAACTCTATTGCAGTTTGAGGAGAATGAAGAAAAAGTCATGAATGAGCCTATGACACAAAACAATCCCGCAATTGTGGCCACTAGAAATCCTCCAATATCTCATAGGCGTAGACAACCACCTTCAAGGTTGAGTGACTATGAGGTGTTCCCTGATTCAACCATCACAACAAAAGGTGATTTTGTGAACATGACACTTCTTGTTGAGATGAAACTAGTGAGATTAGAAGAGACTTTGAATCAATCACACTAGGTTGAGGCAATGGAAGAAGAGCTGAGATAAATTGAAAGGAATGGCACTTGGAGTCTAGTTCAATTACCAAGAGGAAAGAAAGCCATATCTGTAAAATGGGTGTACAAGACTAAACTAAATCCAAATGGAGAAGTAGCTAAGCATAAGGCTAGACTTGTTCCAAAGGGTTTTATGCAGAAGCAAGACATTGACTATGACGAGGTCTTTGCACCAGTAGTAATGCTAGAAATAGTTAGACTAGTAATTTCTATAGCAAGTTACAACAGTTGGGAGATTCATCAAATGGATGTGAAGTCTACTTTCTTGAATGGACCTCTAGAAAAGGAGGTGTTTGTGACACAACCACCAAGCTTTGAGGCAAATAGTAAAGAGTATGGGTGTACAAGCTGCACGAGGCCTTGTATGGACTCAAGTAAGCTCCAAGAGCTTGGAACAAGAGATTTGATGCATTTCTAGTGCAAATTGGTTTCATGAAATGCATCACAAAACATGGAATCTATGTAAAAGACAATGACAAATCAAACCTTCTCATTGTGTGCTTATATGTGGAAGACTTATTAATAACAAGTGGGAGTTCCATTGACATCTCAACCTTCAAACAACAAATGCAATCTGAGTTTGAGATGTGTGATCTAGGAAAACTAGCATAATTTCTAGGCATTGAGTTTAAGAAGACTAAGATTGGCACATTCATGCATCAAAGCAAGTACACCAGTGATGTGTTAAAGAGGTTTCAGATGATGGATTGCAATCCAACTACAACTTCTGCTGAAGTTAGGGATGTTGCAAACCAAGATATGACAGAACCAGATGTTGACAATACTTTGTTTAGGCAAACAGTGGGTTCACTAAGATACATATGCAACACTAGACATATATTGCATATAGAGTTGGCTTAGTGAGTAGATTCATGGAGGCACCTCAACAAACTCATCTCAATGCAATGAAAAGGTTACTAAGATACTTAAAAGGTACAATTGGCTTGGCCATGGTATTAGCAACATAGTTGGCTTCTCTAATGCAAATTGGTGTTGAGACAAATTAGATAGAAAGTGCACAACATGCTACCTATTCTACTATGGTGATGCTCCTATCACCTGGTGTTATAAGAAGCAGGATGTAGTGGCATTATCTTCATGTGAGGCTGAGTATATAGCAGCTTGTATGTGTTCCTGCCAAGCTGTATGGCTAGAGGCATTGTTGGAAGAACTAAGGCTAAAGCAAAACAATGGGATATTGTTGATGCTGGAGAACAAATCTGCAATCAACTTGGCACTAAATCTAGTTGCTCATGGAAGGAGTAAACACATAGAAACTAGATTCCACTACATAAGAGATCAAGTGAGCAAAGGGAAGGTAAAGTAATAGTTTTGTAAATCTGAATATCAATTGACTGATGCTCTTATCAAACCAGCGGAAAAGGGAAGATTTGAAGAACTCGAGAACAAGATCGGAATGATAAGTCTAGCTAGATTGAATTAAGGGAGGATGTTGAATAAAGTGTAATTCTTCCTGCTAGACTCATTAATCGATTAACAAGATGTATAATCGATTAACGACACGAATAATCAATTATCGAATCTGTTAGTTAGTTGTTAGTTAAGTTTCCTCATTTGTCAAATTAGTTGGATTATTGGGAAGCTTTATATAGATGATATACATTTGAATTGGGTATGTTGTTGTATTTTGATATTCAATACAACTTGAGGTATTTTAGTACATTCTCTTTCAAAACTCTCCAATTCTCAAATTCTTATTGTTTTTAGTTCAACACGTTTCTCCAAGTTCAACAATTAACACTCTCACGTACTCATTAAAAAATAACATTTTTTTTGTTAATATGTATCGACATCTTACCCTTATCGAACTTGACTAAAGGATGTATTTTTCTACAAGCATAATATGTATTTCTTACATATTGATATTATGTGTGTTTTTAAATACTTTCATATAGCTTTTTAGAATTTGCAAATTCATAATAGTTTAGCCACGATAAACATTAAATATAAAACTATTCAGCTATGGTTCTTTTCCTGTGCAATTCAGTTCGTTTAATATTCAAACCTGAAAATAAGAAAAATGCACCTCTTATTGTTTTTGAATTTATAAATCTGCAAGCATTATATAAAAAATATTTTTTTTATGTTTTATCTGAATACTTTTATTTTTATTCTAAATTTATATTTTAAAAGTTATACAAATTTAATAAGAAATGTTGGCTTTATATTTTTTTATCAGAAAGAAAACAACTAAATAACAATTCTCCTGTCAGGTTATAACCGCAAGTGGTAATTTGAATGGAGATTGAAGTTGAAGTATGAATAGGCAAGTATTGGAGTGTGAATAAGTATGACTATAGTATAAAAAATAAAGTTTAAGTGAGGAGAATTTTAAAAAATAAAAGTAGAGACGAAGAGAGTACTAATAAAAGTATATGATAATGCCATCTCCACCCTAAATTAAATTCAAATATATGTACATTGAACTTTTAGTATTTTGATCAAGTAGTACTTGTAAATATATCTCATCCCTTCTAAATAAAATATGGAATTCATTTGTGAGCTTATATGTCAAATGATGAGTCTAGTTGTGGTATTGACAATTAGATCTAAGATTGAGATTAATAATATCAATTTGAAGGGGGTTTCCTCATGCATAAATTACATGATAATGATATCTCTTAGCTGAATCAGTTTGAGTACTGGCGCTGCAGTGCTGGAATAATTTTGACTTGGACTGAATATTAGTGTTAGATCACCAGAAATGTGTACCTAAAAAGTGATTTTGATGTTCAAGTTAGTATTTATAGAGAATAAATGGTATACAAAAAAGTCAAAGAAGATGAACATTTTCTATATAACGACTCCTCTATTTATACCAACTGATATGAGCTTATCTTAAGAAAGGTCCAATGACATCATGGTTGGGATCATGTTCCTATCTAAGGTGTCTTGGTTATAAATTATGAGGTAAACTAGACCATGGATCTTATTGAGCTTTGATGGGCGGATCCAAAACTTACATATGTTCTGTTAAGTTCTTGTCTTCGTGTATTGACTGACAAGTTGATCTTCTGTCATTTGGACATTTAGATCTGTCTGTGCCACTTGTCACCGGTTCAATGGATTTGGACATATATAGATAGTATCAAAGGTTAAGTTTCACGTTGGAATTTATTTTTTGTTTGTCCTATATTAATGGAATATTCTAACCTATCAACGCATTTCACGTGCTTATACGCTTCTTTAGTTCTACCCTTGATTGAAGACATAGCTGTTAGTTAAGCTAACAATTTTATTGGTATGAGATTTTGCACTAAAAACAATTATTATTCCTCATTTCCATGGAGCATTAAATGTTTAGTTTTTTTTTTATTGTATAGAGGCTTTTTTTTAGTCTCGTAAATGTTATATGATTAAGGGAGAGAGATTCACTTATTCGTAAGTTTTTTGAACTTACTCCTTATCCTAGTTATCAATTTGGGAAATCCAATTGTTTGAATTAGTGAATAATATTCACGGAATATCGATCTAGTGATGTAAAATCTTACTAGATCTTCGTAAAAGTTACAATGTTAAAGATTCTATTCATATGAGCGCGACATTTGTTAAGAGATGTAACACGAATCTCAAAAGAGATTAATTCATTATTTATAAAATTGAATGATACTCTTGGTACTACTAAAAAATTATATACATATAAATCTATGAAAACTCTATTTTTGTAATTACAAAAGATGGCCAATCGGCAAGAAATAAAAGACATAAAAAACATGAAACATTGTATTCCAATCCTATCATGCACGCAAGAGATCGGAAAGAATAGAAGGATAAGTAATCAAATCCTAGGACCCTAAAGAACCATCTTAGCCAAAGCATCAGCCACAAATTAACCCTACAGCTAATATGAACCAAACTCACTAATGAAACTTAACAATGAAACAACGGACATTCCTCAACAAATTAAAGCAATGATGTACATTACTACATCTCAACTTGACAAATTGAATTGCTTCAACACAATCAATATGCACCCACAAATTAAACGATAATAATTAGATGCAACAAGTAATGATAGGCCATGAAATAAACTCCATAACTCAGCCTTAAGCTAGGGACAACAGCCCTATTATGATGGTTTTCTCAAAATGATTACTTTTCTAGTATTTGAAGTGGCATCCTCATCTAAGGGAGTAGAAATTGTTTTCCACCTTAGCTATTTCTTTATGGGCTATTGATTTAAGATTTGGACAATATTATTTTTAGGGTTCTCTTAACTTCATTCCTAAGGGTTGAGGATAAGTAATTAAAAGTACGTGGTGAAAAGTATTGGAAATCAAGGTTCACCTCTCTTTAAAAGTATCAAATCTTTATTTTTTTAGTGCATACATACTTTTTTAACCTTTTTACCTCAAGTTTAAAAAAACTCCTATTTTGATAACATTTTTAGTATGTCAAAATTAAACTCTTTAAATCAATCTTATTAATATCATTTTTGTTGTTATTGTAGTTCGCAACAATTCTGAATGGCATAAAATAATCGTTACTGGTTGAGTCACGACTATGTCGCTCTCTTTAAGACGTTTCGTGCTATTGCTAAAATTGTGCAAGCAGACTATCAAACACGACGTCCCCAAGATAAAACAACACAGTTCTCTATTATACGATTTCTTACTGTACTCTAAGAATCACTCTCGAATACACCCACAATATGGCTACTAGTGTCAATTCTCGAATTCCCACAGTATGACTAACTATGTCAATTCTTTTTCCATAATACCGACTACCAGTGTCAGTTCTCGAAATTCTCACTTTGGTTGCATGTGCTAATTCTCAGGTGTTACGTAAAGAAAGAGAGAGAATGTTATCGGAAATGCGTCGGGGGAATATAAGGGGAAGAAAGAGAAGTTGAGAGGTAAACACTTTCAACTTGGTGCAAATTATAATGAGGGAATGATGCCTCTATTTATAGCCTGAGACCTCCAACAGCTCTCTAACGGTTCTTTCACCAACAACTCTATTATCAACGATTATATTACCAACGACTCTATCATAATGGCATAGATCTCCTCCAACGACTCTTTCTTTGTTGCATGTGTGTGTTGACTTGGTCAAAAGGCCCAAAAATTAAATTAATTAATTAATTAATAAATATTTTATAAAAAAGAATGTTGGACAGCAACTTAAGGCTTATAAAACGTTTCAATTTCCCTCTTCCAAGCAAAGTGGGACTAGGGAGTTTTTTCATTTCAATTCAAAACATCATTTTTTCAACAAATTCCAACAAGATTTTGATCATCGAATCAGTCAAGTTATTTGTATGATGGTATATAAGTTCAATTATTGCTTCATTAGTTAAACTACATACCAATGAAATTAGATATACACATATATTATTTAATATTAATGTTTAAAAATTAATAAAGAATGTGATAAATATTTTTATTTAAATCATTTATTAAAATAAATTGTGTGACTTGGTGGTATATCATGTCTTATAAGTATAAAAAAGTTAATGTCATGCTTTTGATTTTCTGCAATAATATTATAGTAAAAATTAAGTTATTTTCATGGAAAATTTGTAATTTTAAATGAAAATTGAGTAATAAAGTTAAAATGAAAATTGATTAGTATAACTGATTTTAGACAGTTTTGATTGATATGATTAAAATGATATGACTAATATAATTGTTATATTGTACTAGTATGTGAATCAATTCAGTAGTTTTTTGGTTGAACCAAGGTTATGGTTTTCTAACTGTCCTTTCAATAACTATATTCATCCCATGCTATGATTTTCATGTTGTTATTTCATTTAGAATGAACAACCATTACCAAAAGGCAAAATAATATAAATTTTAAATTCGTGCTTCCCTTTTCCTTTGCAATTACTAGTACCTTTGCTCTCCTTCAACAAAGAAAAGTTAGTAAACTGTTCATGAAGCAGTGAAGCAGTTTAAGCCAAGGTATAATAGTACTTCAGTAAGCAAATTAAGCTAATGAATTTTCTACCAACCCCACAAGTGCCATGTGTAAAATGGAGAGCATAGGCGTTGAAGAAAAGAAAAGAGAAGATGATAAAAAACTAAAAAAGAAAGAAGTTAGTGAAAATTGGTTGTTTGAAGAATGGCTCCCCAGCATCTTCATGCCGACAGTGTTTCTCTGCTTTGGGGGGTCCTCTTAGGCCCTTTCTCACAAAATCATAGGGAGCATAATCACTAACTCTAACTCAGGTGGGGACATATTCTAGACTCAGCATGGACAAAATAAGGGCCTAAATTTGTTATAAAGCACCATTGGTAAAACATTTTACATGGAGTGAGGGAAATTGTACAGTGATCAGTGCTCATAATTTATGTGTGATACTTTTATTAACTAAACTATTTATTTGGAAATTATGTAAAATTTTAACATTAAAGTTTGAATAAAATATTAATTTATGAATTTTAATTTGGAAGCAACGTAAAGCTTTAATAATCTTGATTTCTATCATTTCCATAAAATGAACTTACGAATGTGATAAAATCATTATAGGATTTATAATAATTGTTGATGCAGCGAAAACCATAGTGTCACACACAATCAAATAAAGGCATAGAATAAATAGAAGAAAAAAATAAGAGAATTTGGTAACAACGTTTGGCTAACTGTGCTTATATCCCCGGGAGCGTTGAGTACTACCAATATATTATTATAGAATAAGGATTATAAGCCCTAGGACACTCATAAGCCCAAATACTCATATTCTGTTTCTATTTGGTGCTTTCTGTCTGGTGCTTATATATGGTGCACATTATAAAAATGGACTTGAGTCTAATATATAACATTAGTCGTTCTACTCTATTCCAATATTAGACAATGTGAGAGTAATATAATACATATTTCAAGCATCTCCAACAATTTTCATCTTGATTGAAATAGACGAATATATCGCTTCTTAGGAAATCTACATAAGAATATTCACCTTAGCGAATATCCCACTCCACCTTGCTCAGTACCTAATTATTTTTAGCAACTCAAACACCTGAGAGTCTACTCCCCTTCAGCATAAACCTTCTAAGTATACTTGACGATGTTATCAAGAGCCTAACTCTCCAAACTTGTAGTGCAGCTTCTCGTACCACCATCTAATGGAACACACCACCTAACCACCTATTGTTAGGAAATCTTTCGATATTATAGAACCTCTACACCAAAGTTTACAAATAATCGCCTTCTTTAATACTTAGTTAGCTTAACGATGGGGATTCCTTGAAAACATCAACTACTACCACCATTGTCTTGTCCGACTATCATAGTTCAAAGGATATCATACTCCACCATAAAGTTATACTCATAGCACACACCTTGCATCAATGATAACCAATGTTCGTGCCACACTCTTGCATTCAAGCCAATATTCTTGTCACACATTGCATCTCTACCAATGTTAGTGTTACACCTTGCATCAAAGCCAGCGCCCATGTTACATCATGCATCAAAGTCACTGAAGGTTTATTAAGCATGTTCATAACAGGCACAACGGAAAATAATTCATCTATTTGTGTTAAAATATGCATACACTATAATAAGTAGACAAAATGTTTTGTAAAAATACCTCACGAGAATGTGATGGCTTTAGAAAAAGTTCTCCTTCAAAAGTATGAAGGTCCTACACGCGTATTCACATCGAGACCAATCTTTGTTGTATCAACACTTGATCCGTAGAGCAAAAATTCAACTCAAATAAAATCAAAATGAAAGGATTGAAATAAAGCAATATGATTTTTTGTATATTGCCTATGTTACTTTCTACAATGAAGGTTACGTGAGTTTTGGTTTATATATAACCAAAACCTCCTTCAATCAATTTAGTGTCAATTAACAACTCATTTATTTAGCATAAATTTTGGTTTATAATATATAAAACCAAAATTTCCTTCAATCCATTTAGTGTCAATTAATAACCCATTAATTTAACATAAATTTTTTTTTGTTTTCAAAATTGACTATCAATTTTAAACCTTTGAAATATTACAATTAAGTCTAACTTAATTATGTTAAAGATGACTGAATAATATTATTTATATTTTTGGTGCTAGCAAAAATACAATAATATTCCACTTAAAATTAAATATAAAAAATTAAACTATTTAATTTGATCAATGATATTTTCTCGTCCAACAAAAATTAGAACAATTGTTAGTGTGTGATCTCATAGATTCATTACTAAACCGGTAGTAAATTAACTAATTAGTTTACTAGTCAAAGTTGGCATCTAGCAACACTCCTTAACGACCAGATAGAAATGAAGTAATATTTTTTACTTTAGAATCATTAGAAGATTAATATAATATTTCTTTTCATCTTTATAACTCTATGTTAACTCTAGAATATAGTATAATTGTCAAATTCTAATAAGTTAACTCGTAGTAATGACTTAAGAAACTCATTTCTTCATTCATTCAATTCCCCTTTGGCCAATGTCTTTATTTCTATAGAGCTCAAACTCATTACCATGAGTGATGGATTCTTTCTTGATTAATCATTAATTCTACAAGGATTTAATTATACTCAATAATCATTCAACTAATATCATAAGGCATTAGGTGTTCGATATCAAAATATAATAAATAACTTGTTAATTACTATGGTAATCTCAAGTCTAAGAAAAATATATATTTCATTGACAATTCAAAGGTAATATATTAACCATTAGGTATTCTCTTTTAAGTCAGTTCAATGATCATATCTCTATATGCACCATTTATATATGTAATTTAATAAAAGAGATTTATTAATCTTTATCTAATAAAGATCATTATACATATATTGATCAATCTGTATTAATAGTGTTCTAAGCTCAATAATCATAAGATCAAGAACAAATTAGATTAAAATTATAAAAGATTTATTTCTCATTATTATAATCTCTATTATAATAATAAGTCTCTAATTTTTATCAAAGACGTTTCATATTAATTATTTTGACAAGCAATGAATATGATATTGAGATGATAATACATATAACTTTATTATAAACATGACAAATTGGTTCTTGGATATACATTATATCTCAACAATCTCTCACTTGTACTAGAGTCAATCAGTCATGTACCTCATTCTCATCTCTCACTTGTGCTTATCAAACTCTTTTATGTCAAGTGCTTTTGTGAATGGATCTGCAACATTCTCTTTGTCATCAACCTTTTGTAGCTTAACATCACCATGTCCAATGATTTCTCTAATTGGGTGATATTTTTGCAAGACATGCTTATTCTTTTGGTGCGATCTAGGCTCCTGTCCTTGAGTAATAGCTCTATTATTATCACACAATAATGTAAATGGTTTATCCATCGAAGGAACTACACCGAGATCAGTTAGGAATATTTTTATCCAAACAACTTCTTTAGCAGCTTCACTTGATGCTATATATTTTGCTTCAGTAGTTGAATCAGCTATTGTCATTTGTTTAGAACTTTTCCAACTTATTGTGCCTCCATTCAAGGTGAAGACATAACCAGAAACTGATTTGACATCATCCTTATCTGATTGAAAACTTGCATCGGTATAACCCTTTAACTTAAGTTCAGACTCTCCATATATAAGGAATTGGTATTTAGTTCTTCTTAAGTACTTAAGAATGGTCTTAACCACTTTCCAATGGTTCTCACCTACATCTGCTTGATATCTACTAGTTACACCCAGTGCATATGCGATATCAGGTCGTATGCAAGTCATGGTGTATATGATAGCTCCCACTATACTAGCATATGGTACTTTATTCATCCGTTCTCTTTCCTCAACAGTCTTAGGACAATCCTTCCTACTGAGAGTAACTCCAGATCCTATAGGTAAATAGCCGCTTTTGGATTTGTCCATGTTATACCTCTTCAAGATGGTATCAATGTACAGGGACTGGGAGAGTCCAAACATTCTTCTGGATCTATCTCTATAGATCTTTATTCCTAGAATAAATGTTGCTTCTCCCAGATCCTTCATGGAGAACTATTTTGATAACCAAGTCTTTGTAGATTGCAATGTCGGAATATCATTTCTTATGAGTAATATGTCATCGAAAAATAGCAATAGGAAGATGATCATGCTCCCACTAACCTTTTTGTAAATACAAGGTCCTTCCTCACATCTTACAAAACCAAACATTTTAATTGTGTTGTTAAAGCTAATATTCCAACTTCTAGAAGCTTGCTTTAATCCATAAATGGATTGTTGTGGCTTACAAACTTTATTATGATCAGACATAGGTGTGAATCCTTCGGGTTGTGTCATATACACATCCTCTTTCAAATCTCCATTAAGAAAAGTTGTTTTCACATCCATCTGCTATATTTCATAATCATGGTATGCTGCTATAGCAAGTAGAATCTGAATCGATTTGAGCATTGCCACTGGAGAATAAGTCTCATCATAATTTATTCCTTTTTTGGACGATATCCCTTAGCAATAAGGCGAGCTTTATAAGTCTCAACATTTCCATCCGCTCGAATTTTTTTCTTGTAAACCCATTTACAACCAATTGGTTTTATGTCTTTTGAAGCCTCAACTAAAGTCCATACTTTGTTGGTCTTCATGGATTCCATTTCATATTCCATGGCTTCTTGCCACTTCTCATGGTCCAAGCTTTGCATGGTCTCTTCATAACCTTTGGGGTCATCATCCATATGATAATCCTCATTTGCTATTGTATCTTGCACCATCAAGTTTAATCTATCTAGTGCATGACGTGATCTCGTAGATCTTCTAAGAGACACTTGTGCATCTGAATCCCCTTGTTATCGATTCATTGGTTGTTCCATTTGTTCTTGAACTAGTTCAGTAGCCTGTTCCTGAACTACAACTGGGTATTGAACCGCAACATTTGACAGGGGTAACCTTTGTGTTAGACTTAAAACATCTAAGTAAGGTTGCTAAAGTTCCATATCATGTTCTTGAGAATTAAATGTTTCATTGGTTTGTTGATCTTCATCAAGCATTATTTCGTTACAGTGAATTCATTCTACAAGAAATTCTCTTTCTAAAAAAGTTCCTCATCTTGCCACAATATAGTTAAAAGGGTGGTAGAAATAATATCTCATTGTTTCCTTAGGATACCCAATGAATCTACACTTGTCAGACTTTGCTTCAAGTTTATTTGTTTGTAATATCTTAACATAGGTTGGGCATCCCCAAAGTTTAATGTGCTTAAGGCTTGGTTTGCGCCCTTTCCGTATCACATATGGTGTTGTAGAGACAGATTTTGTGGGAACTTTATTTAACAAATAATTTCCCGCTTCCAAAGCATATCCTCATAAGCTTATTGGAAGATCAGTGAACCTCATCATGGATCTAACCATATCTAATAAGGTTCGGTTCCTTCTTTCACATACACCATTATGTTGTAGCGTACCTGGAGGTATCCATTGTGAAAGAATTCCATTCTCTTTCAAATAAACAAGAAAATCAGCATTAAGATATTCTCGTCCTCTATCAAATCTTAGCATCTTGATACTTTTACCGGTTTGCTTTTCCACTTCACTTTGAAATCTTTTGAACATTTCAAACGATTCAGATTTATGTTTCATGAGATATAAAAAACCATATTGCGAAACATCATCAATGAATGTAATAAAATAAGAATATCCTCCTCTAGCTTGAATTCTCAAGGGCCCACAAACATCAGTATGAATTAGTCTCAACAATTCAGAGGCTCTTTCTCCATTTCCAATAAATTGAGATTTGGTCATTTAGCCTTTGAGACAATATTCACAAGTCATGTATGATTCATAATCATAATTGTCAAGGTAACTTTCCTTATGTAACTTGCTAATTCTTTTCTCACCAATATGATTGAGTCTACAATGCCAAAGATATGTTTTGTTTACTAGATTATCTCTTTCTCTTTTAAGACTAGAAATATGCATAGTCGAATTAAAACGCACTTGAGGTAAGACGTAAATAACGTGTTGGATATACCTATTTGCATACAAGATGTCATTATTATAAATTAAGCAAACACTTTTATTAAAAACAAAGCGATAACCATGAATATCCAACATCGAAATTGAAATAATGTTCGAAACAAAATTAGGAACATAGTAGCAATTTTCTAAGACTAGTACATTGCTAGTCGGCATGATTAATAAGACTATTCCTATAGCCTTGGTTGCAACACTTGCTCCATTCCTCACTTGGAGATTGATTTCTCCATTCTTCAACCATCTAGTTATTTGTAGTCCCTGCAACGAATTGCAGATATTAAAACTAATACCACTATCTAATACCCATGTTGAAGAATCTATAACAGTTAAGGAAATCATGAAAACATTTTTCATTAATGTCTCATCTTGTTTCTTTTCTTTCAAAGAATCAAGATATTTGCAGTAATTCCTCTTTTAGTGTCCCTTCTCCTTACAGAAGAAACATTCAACATTGCTTTGGTCAACACCATCTTTCTTGTCTCTAGGTTTGGTCACACCACCTTTAGGCACGAAAGGCTTCTTTCTGGACTTGTTATTCCATTTGCCTTTTTTTGTTGTTGGACTTTCCAACTACCAAGACAGATTATTGGTTCTTTCCAAAGTTAATTTGATTCTGATAGTCAATTAACATATTCAACATCTCATGCAAGTCACAATCCATCTTATTCATGTTAAAATTAACAATGAATGGTGAGAACGAATCAGGGAGTGACTGTATAATCAAATCTTGGGATAACTCCTTCTCAAGTTTGCAGCCCAACTTCTCAAGATGGACCTACCTGAGCATTCACATTCAACATGGACCTAAATAGAGTCTTAGACAACTGGTATCTAGTTGTCCTACTCTGTGCACCATATATCTTCTTAAGATGTGTGATGATATCAGTTGGATCCATGTCCTCATGTTGCCTCTGGAGTTCATGACTCATTGATGCTAAGATGAGGCATTTTTTACTCAACAAGTCCTCTAAGTACTTCTTATAAGCAAAAATTGCCTCAACATCATCTTTATTGACTGATTCAGGCATAGCATGCTTATTGATCGTATCGATAAGTTTCTCGTGCATGAGAACGATTCTCAGAGTTCGATACTAGTCATGAAAGTTGTGTCCAACCAACTTTTCATCTGTGAGTATCGAACGTAATGATAAAGAAGACATGTCGAAATATCTGCATATAATTAAATAAATATATGAGAACATATTAATGTAAAGAGATATATCACAAATAAAATATTCCCACTTACTAGAATAGCAATTTAATAAATAAAAATTTCTTGTAGTGGAAATATAAAATAAATGTCTTTAAAATTGTGAACAAATACTTGGTTGTCAAGTCATTTCTAATGCACATTTTAAGACAAATGTATCACATACAATTTTATTCAAAATAATAAATAACAAATAATTACTTGTTTGTCAGATAATTTCTATAAGTATAATTGAATTAATCTTTACACTTCCTAGGTAGTCTAGGCGATTAGTGATAAAATAATTTTATTGATTGATTGGTATCACATACCATGTCAGTCCTCTTAATTACAAGTCCTCTGGTAGTCAGATCGTCTCTTGAAATTAAATAAATAATTAACACACTCTTAAAAAATGTATCTTATACAAAATAATTTTAAGAACATTAAAATATTTTTGTCTATCACACCTCATCACATGAAACTTATGATTAATCTAATTTATATATTAGTACATTAATTAATCATTATTAATTAATAACTATCAAATCATATATTGTAAACCAATATATTGTTGTAAACATTTATTCATATTTTTCTAACTCATATAATCAACTTGCCCTGATTTAGTTTTTTATTAGTGTGACAATCAACATGTTAACAAAAACAATTTACTCACTGTAAATTAAAACCCAATCATTGAGTGAAAAAATGCAAACAACAAAAGCCAATATATTCAGCATGTCACAGTATTCTAATTATATGATTAAATACATTCATATATAACTATTATATATTAACAACAACACATATTGATCTCTATACTCAGTGGTATAGTGACTATTTATCCATGAGGTCACGGGTTCGAGTCGCGGAAGGCTCCCCTAGGAGGGGAATAAAATACTGCAGGGAGTATTTAAGCTTAATGGGTAGCACACTCAGTATATTCATGGGTTTGGGAGGTCGCATGTCAGAACTGAGGTGTTACAATAATAATATATATAACTTTATTATTATAAACATGACAATTTGGTTCTTGGGAATACATTAAATCCCAATAGTCACTATGCACTTATGTGTTTTTGTGGATCTGCTAACAATTAATATTTTTCACTATGACGTCATAGACACGCTATTAGGATATCTCACTTCTCATATCAAATGAGATCATCCTCTCAAAAATCAAGAGGGATATTGTCAATAGCTGTCTCAGAGCCTAACTCAAGACCTGAGCCTCTATCTCCACCTTGATATCAATCTGATACATGGACTTCCGGGGTTCTGGATCTAACACAATTGTGGTCCCACCATGTTTAGGCTATGTTTCCTTCTCCTTCAACTCATCTATTTTATCCTCGCATGTTACATTTGACAAACTTTGTCCAACCAATGTGCATTCACCCTTTTTAGCCATAACTTGGCGCCTAGGTTAAGAGTCATCTATCAATTCGCTCTAATACCAATTGTTGGTGTAGTGGAAGCGATCTTTGTGCAGTGTTGGCTACACACAATCAAATTAAGGGCATATAATAAATAGAAGATGAGAAACAAGAGAATTTGGTAACGGGGTTCGGCCAACTGTACCTACATCCCCAGGAGCATTGAGCGACTACCAGGATATTATTATAGAATAAGGATTACAAGTTCTAGCATATCCATGAATTTAAGTACCCATAGAGTATTTCTATTTGATGCTTCTATTTGATACTTATATTTGGTGCGCATTATAACAAGGGACTTGAATCCAATATATAACATTAGTTACTCTACTATATTCCAATATTAGACAATATGAAACTAATACAATACATATTTCAAGCATCCCCAACAATAATAAATATAATAACAAAATAAAGCAACATGAAGATATTCAATTGAAAATATTCTTATTTCAAAATGGACCTCTAAGAATCATGGTGGGCACTAAGCTTCAACTTATTTACCTATAGTGAGCTTGACTCTCCATGAACATATCCAACTTTTAGTGTTTTTTTGTTGTTGTCCTTAAAGGCTTAAACTACCCACTCACACCCACCAAAGAGCTTCCTACAAAATAAATATGATTTTTTGAGTTATCTTCAGATATATTTTCATAGGTATGAAAGAAATTAATTTGTTGGATTGTGGTTTTTTGAAAACTAGAGAGTTACCCGTGCATTTGCACGGGGTAGTATTGTTTGCCGCATGGTTAAGAACATACATATTATATGTGGATTGTCACTCTAAGTATAAGAAAAAACTTAAAATTTTCTTATTTTAAAATTGATATATCCTTCAAAATTCAATGTCCTTCATTAGTGTAGAAGAACTTCATTAGTGACAAAGTTTAAATATATACAATATCATAGTGTAGAAGAACTTAATTTTATGATCTCGAAAATAAAAAATTGTAAATGAGTTTAAAAATTGATGAGTTAATATGTTAAATGTTTGACCCTCATTAGTATTACACATATCAATAGAATCAAAATTGTTTGTTCTTTTTTTTACCTACTATTATTAAGTTTAAAAATACTTGCATCAACAACTTAATTGTTAGGTATCAGTGGCAGAATACACCTAGAAGGGGGGTTGAATAGGTGTGGCGGAGCTCAAGTTCCACTTTTTGGTTTTTACACACTTGCTGAAAAAATATTCAGTTAATCGATTAAGCACTGTTCATAATCGATTAACTAGTAACAGAAATAAAATTACCAGATCAGCTTCTTGCATAGATATTTACAAACAGATAAGCATAGATACATCAGATATTTTTATGCAATATTAATAAGGATATAGCAAGGTATAAGCATGCAAAATATCAGCTTCAAACTTAAATTAAAACATCTTGAAATATAAAAGAGAAAGGGATAGAAAAAATTGTGCAAGGATTTTATCCTGGTTCATTTTGTTGTCCACTGCAAAAATACATCCAGTCCTCCCATCTGATCTGGGAGATTTTCCTTCTTCATTATTGAAAACAATGTATCGTTACATACACGTTTCCAATTACAAGACTTGAACGGTCCTTTCTTGGAACACAAAGAACTTTGTCACCCTTGGTTTGTCACCCTCGGCCAAGGTCGCTCTTTATCCCAAGACCTCCATGTCTTTGTGAAGAACACCTTACCTAACCGCAGCTAGGATTTTCCCAATCCTTGAATTAAAAAACTTTGAGTTATGAATGAGTACTTAATACTCGGATTTTACAATAAAGATCAAAGACTAAAACCTAAGCAAGAACTCACAAGACTTCCTAGTCTAATATGAATGTACATGCATGAGGTTTATGAAAATATGCAATCATAAAAAACTATCTCTTTTTCTTTCCAAGAAACACAAGAATGGTGCAATAAAGTTTTTCAAAGAACATGCAATATGAATATGAAACTTAAAGCCTTAGCATGATCTAATATTTCTCCTAATGCAACATGCAACATTTTCTCCTAGATATAATAGTGAGTAACTCGAAAATATGCAGAGAGAATGATGCAAAAATGTATGGATTCTTATGCTACATATGCTGAGATTTTAGTTTAAATAGAAAGCTGTCTAAAGTCTCAGTTAATCAATTAAGTACTCATTTAATCGATTAACGGGTTGTTGAAAATAACGGTTTTCAGTTTTTCAGTTTTCTGTTGAAACTGCGATTCTGTTAATCGATTAACACTATTCATAATCGATTAAATAGTATAAAATCAGCTTGTTAATGCATGATGAACTACCTATATGATATATGCTCATGCAATACATGATTTCCAAATATAATACATTTAATGCACAAAATCAATGTATTCAAATGCATGAACCTAATTATCATATATTTCTAGATGATGTCTCATTTTAGTGGGTTAATTACTTTATTAAGTCTTGTAAGACTCACACTTAGGTTTACCTAACCTAGACTCAATATCTATGACAAGCATCTTAGACTTCTAAAAAGATAATAAAGAATTATAACATAAGTCTAATAAGTCACCACTTGAGCCATCGGCAAGTTGATTGTTGAGACATCTTCAAGCTTTAACTAACTCATTTCATCAAAACATAGGCAAAACATTGCTAATGCAATCCTTGACACTTGCACTTTCATTAATAATTGATTGAATTGAATTGTTAATATTTTTACTTGGAATTAAACTCAAAACATACTCATTTATTTAATCAATAATTTCAATAGTTGATTCATGTATTGTCCTTATTTATAAAAACTTTTCATTTTTAATGATTTTCTAGGTTTGAATAAGTACTTTGAATTATGACATCTATTGGATTATCAAAATTAACGAATGTATTTGTCATTAGATAGGGAACTATGTAGTTATGACAATTGTATATAAAAATAAATAATATAAATTTAACTAATATAGATCAATGCTATTATATTTTTTGTTGAAGCGATTACGTATAATTACTAATAATTTATTATAATATTTTAAAATTGTAACATTGTTTTGATTATATGTTTTCATCTGTACAATTTTTACACAATAATATTTTAATAATCTGCAAGGAATGATAGATGGCATATAAAATGATTAAATGATATTAATTGAGAACATTTTAAAAGCTATTTAAGTGTGTAACGACATATTCCATTTACTATATTTAAAATATCTTTTCAAAGTTTCATAACAACTTTAATACATAATTTTAAAGTATAAACTAAATCATCATAATTAATGCCAATAATCTCTTAATTATAGGAAAAGAAGCATTTGGGAACTATTAAGTTTTATTTTTAATTAGTATTAAAATTTATTAGTTTTATGAAATAAATTAAATATTATCAAATTTCCTCATTAATTTTAATATCATAGTTCATTCTATTAATAATATGATTGGATTCCTGATATTAACGCACTTTAATGATTTAAATGAACACGTTTTAAGATCTACTTAAATAATTAGTATTAAACATTGTTGTTTTTATGAAATAAATCCACTATGTATCATTTTATAGCCACACAAAATAACAACAAATTTTCTTATTAATTATAATATAATAGTTCATTCTTTCTATAATAATAAGATTAGATTTCTATTATTTTAGTTTTAAAAAATAATTAAATAATATTAATTGATAATGTTTTAAGATCTATTTAAATGCATAATTACTACATATTTCATTTAGTATTTTTAAAATATTTTTTCAATGTTTCTTAATAGCTTTAAAATATAATTTTTAAATAGAAACAAATCATCGTTTTTTATCGATAATGGTTAGGATGTTAGTACATATTTCATTATATTTAAATGCATAATTACTACATATTTCATTTAGTATTTTTAAAATATTTTTTCAATGTTTCTTAATAGCTTTAAAATATAATTTTTAAATAGAAACAAATCATCGTTTTTTATCGATAATGGTTAGGATGTTAGTACATATTTCATTATATTTAAATGCATAATTACTACATATTTCATTTAGTATTTTTAAAATATTTTTTCAATGTTTCTTAATAGCTTTAAAATATAATTTTTAAATAGAAACAAATCATCGTTTTTTATCGATAATGGTTAGGATGTTAGTATTTTTTGTGGGTGATACTCGAACCTTCAATCTTCTTCACTCTAATCCTAACCATCAAACTACCTTATAACTCATTTTTTATTATTTTTAAATTTATTATGGGTGAGGCTTGAACCAGAACCCCCAACATTGTTCATTATATTTCTTAAATGTTTTCACATTAATCATCATATCATATTATGACTCACAATCATCGTTATATATTTGTTAATATTCATTAATTACGTTATATATTCCATAATTGTTATGAACATTTCTTATATTTTCCATAATTGTTCTAACAATTTATTGTTATAGTTTTTAATCTACTATCATTAATATTTTGTTTATGTTATATTTCATATTGTTACTATTATAATTTAGCAATTATAAAATATAATTATAAATTTCTTAATTACATTATATATTCCATAATTATTACAAAGATTATTTATATTTTCCATAATTTAGTTGTTCTTTCTGATAGGTCTTGGTTTATGTTTTTAATTGATTCTTTCAATTTTGTAATTGGTCTGCAAATTTATATTCTATTTTTGTAACTCATACAAAAAATTTCAACTATTTTATTTCTTCATGAGTTTCGAATCATATGTTATAATTCTACAAA
Source organism: Lupinus angustifolius (assembly GCF_001865875.1). NCBI lineage: Eukaryota > Viridiplantae > Streptophyta > Magnoliopsida > Fabales > Fabaceae > Lupinus > Lupinus angustifolius. The sequence continues at coordinate 14,474,316 of NC_032014.1, read as the reverse complement.
TTTATATCCATAATGAGAATTGCTTAAAATTTGGAAATTATGAATAATTTAAAATATATATACTTTCTATTGTTACTATTATAATATTGAAATTGTAAAATATAATTATAAATTCCTTATATACTCTTTAATTACATTATATATTCCATAATTATTATGAAGATTCATAAATTTAATTGTTCTTTCTGATAGGTCTTAGTTTATGTTGTTAATTAATTTGTTCCACTTTGTAAGTGATCGACAATTTATATATTATTTCTGTAACTAATACTAAAAATTTCAACTATTATTTTTATTCATGAGTTTTGAATCATTTGTTATAATTCTACCAATTTATATTTATAATGAGCATTGCTTAAAATTTGGAAATCAAAAATAATTTGAACAAAATATAAATCAAATCAATTGGTTATCACAATCAATATTTATTAGTTATATTTCGGTAAATTTATCTCCATAATAAAGAATGCCTAAAATTTGGAAACCATAAATAATTTAAATAAAATAAAAATCAAATAAAAATAAATACATTATTATTATCCATATATGGGAATGCCAAAAAATCGAAAAGCAAAGAACAAATACATTATATTGTGTTGTTAGCAGCCCAAATAATACAAATTTCTAAGCACACAATAAAATAAGGTAATGATGTTTAAATAAAATTTCCAAAATCACAAATATTGAGCCAAAATGAGTGTGTTAAACAATATATGTATTAAAAATAATCGAATAGAGAAAATAAAATACAAAATCGACAAGTGAGTGAATAACTAACCATGAAACAAAAAATGAATGTATCAAGAACTAATTATGATTCTTACCTTATTTTAGAGAGGACAGTGTACATGTTTCTGAAACATGCAAAACAAAAAATTTAAAATGGTAATTCTTTGAATAAAAATATATATAAGTAAAATAAGAGATGCATAGAGAGAAAATTAACCTGCAGAAATATTTTAAGGGAGAACTAAACTACAAAGAAAGATAAAAAATGATAAAAGTAAGATAAGATGATGAGATAAATATATTAATAACAAAAATAAATGTAATATTGTAAGTGAATGTATATAAATGGGGATTGAGTACATATCATAGATTTTGAAGGTACGATTGCTTATCAGACGCTAAGGAAGAAAAATGTTTGAAGAACAACTCTACAAAATAATGAAATCAGTGAGAACACGTCTACAAAATAAGAAAATCAATGAAAAAATAACCAAAAAAATCAATGATAAAAATAAGAACAAATCTATAAAATAAAAGTATATATACAAAATAAACAAAAAGATCAATGAAAATGTACTTTAAACATCAGATTTACAAAATAAGAATTGATCTACAAAACAAATAAAAATGTATTTTAAAGAGGATGATTGGAAGAGAAAGAAAATGATGATAATGAAGAGACATAATAAAATGAAAGAATGAAATGAAACCAAAGAAAAATAAGATTGTTGGGAAAGAAACATAAAGTTATGGACCTCAATAACAATTCAAATGCAATTTAAGGTATAGTGATAAAAATGCAATAATTATTTATTAATGTATTGCTATAATCAAGAAAGAATACATATAGTGTGGAAAGGTACATATGATTACCATGAAACAATTTAGGAGGGAGAAAATGAAGGAAAATGTGACATGTGGCAAATGATAAGGTGGTAGGAGTTTTTTTTGTTATATAGGTAATAGATAGAATAGAATAGATGTCAATTCTTAATATCAAACCCTAACCTTTGCCTCTATACGATATGTCAACATTCTAGTTTTACATCATTAAATCAACTTCTTTTTAATAAAGAATTTATTATTAATAGTAGACATACATATCAATTATAATTCATGAAAACCAATGCTTGGAAAAAATACTTCTACATTGTTTGAGTGTAGAGAAAAATTTAGGTATACATTATGAGGAGTAAAAGTAGTATTATGAGAACCGGGTCGTACGGGATGGTTCAACTTGTTTGACCGCTGACTGGACTTGAAAATGACTCTGGTTTATCGTCTTAACCGAGTGCAGGTTGAACCACTTTGAACTGGGGAATTCCGATCCGACCGTGTTACACCCGGTTAAATCGGATTAACCCAGGAAGTAAATCAAACGGTTCACATAAAAGTTAAAAAAATGGAACAATACTCTAATCTTTTGTTTTAGTCCAGTCCAAAAAAATGAAGAGACGTTACTTCAATGTAATTATATATGATTATTAATTATATAAAAGTTTACATTTATATATAATTATATATTTTTAGATAAAAATTATTAATTATGTATGAAATCACTTAATTAGACCAAACCGTTTAAATCACTTAAACTTAATACGAGACTTCTTCCGATTTGATGTTCAGCTTGGATTTTACATAAGTAAGTAAAAGGGTATTTTTATGCATCACATATTGTATGAACAGTTTATTTAATTCCAATTTCAGGTAAGGTCACCAATATCCTATTAATTAGGAGGAAGGAAGGTTGAAATTGAGGAAACCATCATTAATACGGAATTCTAACCATTTATAAAAAAATACAAATCAACGTGGTTACTTTTGAGAGGCATTTTGTATCAGTTTATACCAACAAGATATTGATCTAGTTATGTAAGACTTCGTTATATCCCTAGATCAAAAGGTTAAGAGTTAGATTCTTATGAACGACGATTGTTGCGAAAGATAATTATACACTTCAGAAAAGATTAGTTCCTAAACCATAAGAATGAATGAATAGGTTATAGGAAAAAAAATCAATCAATTTCACCTCATATAGGTTTAGAATAAATCAACTTAATTAGTATGCAATATGCACAAAGCATATTTTTCCCTATCAGGATATTCTCAAGGAAGACTATTTCCATTTAGGACAGAGACAATTGAAGTATATTTTATCTTTCACAACAAAACATTTCCATACATATGATTATTGATTAAGACGCAAAATATTATTTTTGTAGGCATTTAATTAACAAAAGGTGTGAGTGTATGCTTACTCCAAAAACATTTATGTTAAGAAGGTGTGAGTAGTAAATGCATACTCCAAAAACATTTGAGTATCTTTAAAATAAGACAGATCAAAGATAGATATTAACAAATAATTATTTAAAATATTAATAAGGTATTCGTCTAGTAGTGTAAGGCTTTATTGGATCTTCAAGATCGAGAGTTTGATTTCTGAGAGCGACACTTGTTGAGATGAACAACCACAAACCCCAAAATGAATTAGTTCTTTGTTAGGTATTTATGTAACGACAAGTGTACCGTATCGTGCAAGTAATAAAATCCGGTAAAGTACCGGGATATCGTCCTCAGGGAGCAGAGTGAATTTATACTAATTCCTATAAAAATCAATTGAGCGACTATATACAAGATTTGGTTGGTAAATTTGCATTGGTTTTTAGAACTAATAACTTGAGTAAACGATTTTAGGTAATAAAACAAAATGGTTGGGATCAAAACTCATCATTCCTTCCCTTTATACATCCTTGGATTCAATTCTCAATAACTTGTGAAGTTACTGAATTCGCTGCACATTTTTCATAAATCAATTACATCAATCCCCCAATTGTAACATTCTTAGATAATCACTCAATTTCCAATTCCTCAGATAATTGGGTGATTAACTCGCATTAAACTCAAATGTAAAAGCAATTCCTACACCATTGTCCATCCCTAGATCAATCATGTAGAAAGAAAGAAAATTCAGATCCAGTATCAAGTTTAACTTCCCAGTTAAACTTGAACCTTTAATCATGAAGTTCGTAGCTAATTGAAATCATACAATAAATATGGAACAAACTTTCCAAATTCAAATAACAATAATATAGAATTGAATCCAGGAGTACAAAAGTTAAGAAGATTACATTTCGATTCTCAACTACGAAGAACTAGCCACTCATCCTCGCTATTACAACGCTTAAATTTTGAAGGTACGATTGCTTATCAGACGCTAAGGAAGAAAAATGTTTGAAGAACAACTCTACAAAATAATGAAATCAGTGAGAACACGTCTACAAAATAAGAAAATCAATGAAAAAATAACCAAAAAAATCAATGATAAAAATAAGAACAAATCTATAAAATAAAAGTATATATACAAAATAAACAAAAAGATCAATGAAAATGTACTTTAAACATCAGATTTACAAAATAAGAATTGATCTACAAAACAAATAAAAATGTATTTTAAAGAGGATGATTGGAAGAGAAAGAAAATGATGATAATGAAGAGACATAATAAAATGAAAGAATGAAATGAAACCAAAGAAAAATAAGATTGTTGGGAAAGAAACATAAAGTTATGGACCTCAATAACAATTCAAATGCAATTTAAGGTATAGTGATAAAAATGCAATAATTATTTATTAATGTATTGCTATAATCAAGAAAGAATACATATAGTGTGGAAAGGTACATATGATTACCATGAAACAATTTAGGAGGGAGAAAATGAAGGAAAATGTGACATGTGGCAAATGATAAGGTGGTAGGAGTTTTTTTTGTTATATAGGTAATAGATAGAATAGAATAGATGTCAATTCTTAATATCAAACCCTAACCTTTGCCTCTATACGATATGTCAACATTCTAGTTTTACATCATTAAATCAACTTCTTTTTAATAAAGAATTTATTATTAATAGTAGACATACATATCAATTATAATTCATGAAAACCAATGCTTGGAAAAAATACTTCTACATTGTTTGAGTGTAGAGAAAAATTTAGGTATACATTATGAGGAGTAAAAGTAGTATTATGAGAACCGGGTCGTACGGGATGGTTCAACTTGTTTGACCGCTGACTGGACTTGAAAATGACTCTGGTTTATCGTCTTAACCGAGTGCAGGTTGAACCACTTTGAACTGGGGAATTCCGATCCGACCGTGTTACACCCGGTTAAATCGGATTAACCCAGGAAGTAAATCAAACGGTTCACATAAAAGTTAAAAAAATGGAACAATACTCTAATCTTTTGTTTTAGTCCAGTCCAAAAAAATGAAGAGACGTTACTTCAATGTAATTATATATGATTATTAATTATATAAAAGTTTACATTTATATATAATTATATATTTTTAGATAAAAATTATTAATTATGTATGAAATCACTTAATTAGACCAAACCGTTTAAATCACTTAAACTTAATACGAGACTTCTTCCGATTTGATGTTCAGCTTGGATTTTACATAAGTAAGTAAAAGGGTATTTTTATGCATCACATATTGTATGAACAGTTTATTTAATTCCAATTTCAGGTAAGGTCACCAATATCCTATTAATTAGGAGGAAGGAAGGTTGAAATTGAGGAAACCATCATTAATACGGAATTCTAACCATTTATAAAAAAATACAAATCAACGTGGTTACTTTTGAGAGGCATTTTGTATCAGTTTATACCAACAAGATATTGATCTAGTTATGTAAGACTTCGTTATATCCCTAGATCAAAAGGTTAAGAGTTAGATTCTTATGAACGACGATTGTTGCGAAAGATAATTATACACTTCAGAAAAGATTAGTTCCTAAACCATAAGAATGAATGAATAGGTTATAGGAAAAAAAATCAATCAATTTCACCTCATATAGGTTTAGAATAAATCAACTTAATTAGTATGCAATATGCACAAAGCATATTTTTCCCTATCAGGATATTCTCAAGGAAGACTATTTCCATTTAGGACAGAGACAATTGAAGTATATTTTATCTTTCACAACAAAACATTTCCATACATATGATTATTGATTAAGACGCAAAATATTATTTTTGTAGGCATTTAATTAACAAAAGGTGTGAGTGTATGCTTACTCCAAAAACATTTATGTTAAGAAGGTGTGAGTAGTAAATGCATACTCCAAAAACATTTGAGTATCTTTAAAATAAGACAGATCAAAGATAGATATTAACAAATAATTATTTAAAATATTAATAAGGTATTCGTCTAGTAGTGTAAGGCTTTATTGGATCTTCAAGATCGAGAGTTTGATTTCTGAGAGCGACACTTGTTGAGATGAACAACCACAAACCCCAAAATGAATTAGTTCTTTGTTAGGTATTTATGTAACGACAAGTGTACCGTATCGTGCAAGTAATAAAATCCGGTAAAGTACCGGGATATCGTCCTCAGGGAGCAGAGTGAATTTATACTAATTCCTATAAAAATCAATTGAGCGACTATATACAAGATTTGGTTGGTAAATTTGCATTGGTTTTTAGAACTAATAACTTGAGTAAACGATTTTAGGTAATAAAACAAAATGGTTGGGATCAAAACTCATCATTCCTTCCCTTTATACATCCTTGGATTCAATTCTCAATAACTTGTGAAGTTACTGAATTCGCTGCACATTTTTCATAAATCAATTACATCAATCCCCCAATTGTAACATTCTTAGATAATCACTCAATTTCCAATTCCTCAGATAATTGGGTGATTAACTCGCATTAAACTCAAATGTAAAAGCAATTCCTACACCATTGTCCATCCCTAGATCAATCATGTAGAAAGAAAGAAAATTCAGATCCAGTATCAAGTTTAACTTCCCAGTTAAACTTGAACCTTTAATCATGAAGTTCGTAGCTAATTGAAATCATACAATAAATATGGAACAAACTTTCCAAATTCAAATAACAATAATATAGAATTGAATCCAGGAGTACAAAAGTTAAGAAGATTACATTTCGATTCTCAACTACGAAGAACTAGCCACTCATCCTCGCTATTACAACGCTTAAATCATGAACTAATACAAAGAAAGTGTGTAATAGAATCGTTTCCACGATTTCTATCTTCTTCTCTCTCTCTTTCGTGCCCAGATTTATTTTTTTCCAATGAGTGAATATATTTTTCCATTCTGAAACCGCTACTTCTAATTCCAACTTCCATGCTCTCGCCCGAGCTAAAAATTCTCGCTTGGACGAGGATCCAAGAGATTCCCAGGTTGAGCACCTCACTTGAGCGAGGTGTCCTTCGCTTGAGCGAAGGTCAACAGAAGCAATTTGGTGAATTGTCGCCCAGTACCTCGCTTGAGCTAGGACCCCTCGCTTGGGCGAGAGTCCTTCGCTTGAGCGAGAAGCATCAGGTATTTTAGTGCTTTTTCTCTTATTTGTTGCTTGAGCGACCCTTTCCTCGCTTGGGCGAGGCTTGCCATGTTCAAAGTCTTCACCTTCTTCTTTTTTCTCTCCTCTTTTCTCTATTTCTTAACCTGAAATAACAACAACACCATAAATTCCTAAGCAGAGCTACATTACTAAGTTATCAGGAATTGTACACAATTATAACATAAATGAATACTAAGTGCCCCACAAATTATATACCATTTTACTCCAATTTGGCACTTAACAAACTCCCCGCAACCTAGAATCTTGCTTGTCCTCAAGCAAAGTAACAAAGTGTAATTCGGTTCAAAATATCTGGTTTTCAAATTTAATCACTGATCCAACTGTAGCATGCTAGAATCATTCATTCACTATTTATAAAGAAATGACAATGATCAATCATAGTGAACTAATTCTACTGAGACAAAGTATTTATACATTCAATTCCAAACTAAATAGAAGGAATAACTACTCAATTAGATCAAAGGAATTCTCTCATGCTTACAGGTTAAGTATTTCGCTCAATTCTTTGCTGGATCCATTTAATTTGACTTTGCCTTACATTTCAGTCAAGTCATGTACACAGGTTCAACTATGGATCTTAAGGACTTAACATTGGGTTGTAATGAGGCTGGGCTACAAAGAACTTGGTTTTTCTTGGATACAAAAAGGAGGGCAAATCATTAGTGCATAAGAATACTTCCTTCTATTGTTCACTTTTAATTCCATTTTCAAGATTTCTGTACTACCCCACACTTTCAGTATCCATCCTTGTGATTCTCCTTGTGATTTTCCTTCTTCAATTGACTCTTATATTTTGAATTTTCACTCTTTTTTTTTGTTTTTGGCAAGATTTACATTTTGTTGCCTCATGTTCATGTGCTTGAAGAAGGAGTCACATTCCAACTCAGATGTACATCCACATTGTATACCCAACATGACACTTATCATTCATATGCACTAACAATCTGTCTCCAAAGGTGTGGAAATTGATGTATGTCATTGAAGTTTAGGTGCATGACTTTTCAAACAAAATTTTCATATTACCTCAAGGGGCTACAAAAAATGGGTTATTGATTAATACGGGTTGGCTTTCTGGTTGTAGCTTAACTGTCCTAGACTAGGCCTTAGTCATCTCCATGATATTCCCTACTTAATGACAACCAAAAATCAGGCAAAATTAATTAATGTAATTGCAACAAAATCACTCATATGTGTATAGATCTCTTCTCTCACCAAGTTAAGGTCATATTCCTTTGACTAACTGCTCATTATTCAACCTATTCGGTCTGTGTCTGAATCACATTCACACCCCGAAACAATTGAATTCCGAACTCTAATCAATCACAATCACAGAATCACAATTGTTCTTAACATGTTTCTAGCAAGCATATTTGGATAGCATAAACACATTCAACCAGATTTTGATTTCATTCACTACACTTGTTACCTAGCTTGAGCCACACATACAAAACACATGGTACACAAACACACAATACACATACTACTACCTACATCCTAAACATACAACCTAAACATACAGTTGTAACCTAAACATGCATTCTACACATACATAAACACGTAAACAACAAAAATACAGAAAAACCAGGTCTTTGATTATTATTTTTGCAGCCAGCTTAATGCTCATGGGACCATAACATCATCCTCATCATTGTTATCTTCATCTCCACCTATGTCATCATCCTTCGCCTAGCCAACATTCTCAACATCGGTTCCTGCATAACCCGAAGCTCCTGCCCCCTCCGGAAAGTTAGGCATGACCCCAGGCCAAGGAAATTGTTGAGTTAAAGTATTCGTGGACCCCTAGAATTGGTTTCCCGGACTCAAGAACTGAAATGCAGAAAACAGTCATTGTTGTTGAAAGACCTGTCCTTGTCTCAACATCTCGTTTTGAAGTGCGAGATGTTCATTTTGCAAGCTCAGGTGCTTATTCTGCAAGCTTAAGCGATGAAAGTGCTCCTGAATTGAGAGGTCTGGAGGTGGTGGTTGTGAATTAGAACCTTGACCTTGCTGGGGATCAGAATTCCCCGTGCAGTTATGAATAATGTATTGCATGGTGATCGGGGGTTTTATTTTTTAACTGCGATTCACTTGAACCCCTTGCTGGGCACAAAGTTCAGTGATCAAGGATGGATAACCCAAAGAGTCTTTCTTGCCCGCACGGACCACAGTGCGGAACATCTCCTGTGCTATGACTTCAGCCACATCAATTGTCATGCCCCGCAAGATAGCAAACACCAGATAACACACAACTAGGGGCATAGAGGAAACATGGGTGTTAGGTTGAATATTATGCAGGACAAAAATCATCCACGCCTGAGCTAGCTGAGTCATATACTTCCGGTAGATACGAAGAGGTTGTCCATCATTATTGCAGCTATAGGATCGCCCAGGCACACATAATAACGCAACAGTATTGCCTGGAGTGAACTCTTGGTCAGCAAGTGCTTGGTAAAAGCCACACATAACCCCCTCCCGAGCCTCAAACGGGTTATTCAGCAAGGTGTTGATAGTATCCCTATCAAAAAGGATGGTCTTTCCCCTCACCCAGGATTTGTTGACAAACTCCTCCCCATCCAATGGGTACGCATTAGCATAAAATTCGCGCACCACCTCAGGGTCAAACTTATCATGTGGCTTTGCCACGACACCCTACTTCAGCACATTTAGGGTTGTCAGAAAAGCAGGGTATTCATTGACTTCTATTTGCACTTGTCGTTCAGGAACGAAAATCCAATTAAGGAGCAAGTTATATCGTTCCTGTTTTCCTCTCTTCCTGAACTTAGAACGATCGAACTCCTTTGGGGGTTGTGAACCCGATGCACCTCTTAGTTTCTTTGGGGGAGGGGGTTGCTTGTGGGCAACTGTTTTCTTTCTCCTGCAAAACATATCTATACTCAGTAATCCACAACCACATCATGTATGCATTATCCAAGACATTATGGCATCCTTATATTGTGCACACAGCAACGCTCATGGAATCACTTCGGAATGGAAGTTCCGAGGTTTCACAGGTTACCCCTTTGAATCCATGATAGTTGTAATTTGAAAATGCATAACACCAATACATACTAACAACGATATAACTGAGAAAATTGAAGAATCAAAAAGGAGAAAAGTATACTTACAGTTATCCGCTCATGATGAAACTAGTGAATGTGTGCTTCTTAGATGATGAAGATGATGATATGCAAGAATTTGGAGAGGAAACACGAATTGCTCTTCTTTGTGGGATAATGGGGTGAGAGGGAATGAACCCTAACCCCTTTTCTATCCATTTTAAAGAACCAATTCGTGTCCCTTTCGCCCGGGCGAGGTATTCTCGCTTGGGTGAGCACAATGATAACTGACTCTTGAGTTCTCGCTTGGGCGAGGTAACTCTCGCCTAAGCAAAAAATTCAGAATTGCCCACCTGTTCTCCTCGCCTGAGCGAGGAGTTGTCGCTTGAGCGACGAGAAACAATAGCTCAAACTTTTTTTTTGTCGCTTGAGCGAGGATATCTCGCTTAAGCGAGAAATCCGAGTCTGTAAATTGGATGGTCTCGCCTGAGCGAGGAGACCTTTTCTGTGACTCTTTTTTTTTTTCCTTTTTTTTCTTTTTTTTTCAAAAGATAAAATGAGAATAAAATGAAAGGAGACTGGATTGCTTTCCAGGTAGCGCTTCTTTAACGTCACTAGCTTGACGCCTGTTCTTTTAAGCTTCTGAAAGATGGATGACCGTGGTGAGCCGCTCGACGTCACCACCCAGGTAAGGCTTTAATCTTTGACCATTAACTATCCAACTCCACTGAGAGGCTAGATCTTGCAATTCGATTGCACCGTGTGACTTGACTTCTTTGATTAGAAATGGTCCTGACCATTTAGACTTCAATTTGCCCGGAAAGAGTTTCATCCGGGAATTGAACAGCAAAATAGTTTGACCCACCTGGAAATCTTGTTTTCTGATCTTCCGGTCATGATACAGCTTGACCTTTTCCTTATACAATTTGGAAGACTCATAAGCACTGAGTCTCATCTCGTCCAATTGTTGAAGTTGCAACTTCCTATGATCACTCGCTGCCTTAGCATCCAGATTGAAGAACTTTAAGGCCCAGAATGCCTTGTGCTCAAGCTCAACAGGCAAATGACAAGCCTTCCCATACACCAGCTGAAACGGGGATAGTCCAGTGGGGGCTTTAAAAGCGGTGCGGTAAGCCCAGAGTGCATCATCCAACTTGAGAGACCAATCCTTTCTTGTGGTTGACACATTTTTCTCGAGTATTCTCTTGATCTCTCTATTAGATACCTCCGCTTGCCCATTGGTCTGCGGATGGTAAGGAGATGCCACCTTGTGCCGGACTCCATAATGCTGAAGGACCTTCTCTAGTTGAGAATTGCAGAAATGGGATCCTCCGTCACTAATTAGAACCCGAGGTGTGCCAAACCGACTGAATATATTTCTTTTCAGGAACTTCACTACGGTCTTGGCATCATCCTTCTGTGCAGCTACCGCTTCGACCCATTTAATTCCCATACACCAGCTGAAACGGAGATAGTCCAGTGGGGGCTTTAAAAGCGATGCGGTAAGCCCAGAGCGCATCATCCAACTTGAGAGACCAATCCTTTCTTGCGGTTGATACATTTTTCTCGAGTATTCTCTTGATCTCTCTATTAGATACCTCCGCTTGCCCATTGGTCTGCGGATGGTAAGGAGATGCCACCTTGTGCCGGACTCCATAATGCTGAAGGACCTTCTCTAGTTGAGAATTGCAGAAATGAGATCCTCCGTCACTAATTAGAACCCGAGGTGTGCCAAACCGACTGAATATATTTCTTT
>NC_032014.1:14461621-14462287 GCF_001865875.1 Lupinus angustifolius | reverse complement strand
GTCCCATGAAATCGATTCCCCAGCAATCAAACACTTCAAGTTCCTGAATATTAGTTAACGGCATTTCATTCCTCTTGGAGATTCCGCCAGTTCTTTGGCATTTGTCACATTGTTGGGCATATTGATGTGCATCCTTAAAAACAGCAGGACAGTAGAAACCAGATTGGAGGACTTTAGCAGTTGTCCTCTCTCCATTGAAATGCCCTCCATATGGCGAATTGTGACAATGACATAAGATGCTCTTGGCCTCCTCAGCCGACACACATCTCCGCAATACTCCATCCGACCCAGTCTTAAAAAGATGAGGGTCATCCCACACAAACTGCCGGGAGTCCCGCAAGAATTTCCTCTTTTGATACCAGGAGAATTCTGCAGGGAGGACCCCTGCAGCTTTGAAATTGGCCATGTCAGCAAACCATGGCATTTCTTGAATCGAGAGAAGCTTCTCATCCGGAAGCTCCTCCACCACCTCTGATTCTTTCTCTGTTACCTCCTGATTTACTAACCGTGACAGGTGATCCGCTACACAATTCTCACTGCCCTTTTTGTCCTTGATCACTAAATCAAATTCCTGCAACAATAACACCCAACGCAACAATCTCGGTTTGGAATCCGATTTGGTTAGCAAATATTTTATAGCAGCATGGTCAGTATAAATGACCACTT
>NC_032014.1:14460946-14461521 GCF_001865875.1 Lupinus angustifolius | reverse complement strand
TAATTCCTTTTCAGTAGTGGCATAATTGATCTGTGCTTCATTCAACACCTTACTAGCATAATGTATGGCATGGAAAACTTTAGATCTTCGCTGTCCTAGTACCGCCCCGACTGCATAATCAATAGCATCGCACATTAGTTCAAAATCAAGATGCCAGTCGGGTGCTACTATAACAGGAGCAGAAATCAGTTTTTGCTTTAAGGTTTCAAAAGCATTAGCGCACTCAGCATCAAAATGAAAAGCAGTATCTTTGTTAAGAAGATTACTGAGTGGCTTTGCAATTTTAGAAATTTTTTTGATAAATCTTCTATAAAAACCTGCATATCCAAGGAAACTCCAAATTCCCTTGACATTAAGTGGTGGTGGGAGGTCCTTGATGACCTCAATCTTAGCCTTGTCAACTTCGATGCCTCGGGACGAGATTTTGTGTCCCAAAACTACCCTCTCAGTCACCATGAAGTGACACTTCTCCCAATTCAACACCAGATTGGTTTCAACACATCGTTGCAGAACGATGTCTAGATTTGCCAAACAACTCTCAAATGACGACCCGAAGACCGAGAAGTCATCCATGA
>NC_032014.1:14459837-14460846 GCF_001865875.1 Lupinus angustifolius | reverse complement strand
GAACCGAGAATTTTTTGGGACCACCTGAACCGGACTCACCCACTTGCTATCAGATATGGGATAAATCATCCCAGCATCTAGTAGTTTGATGACCTCTTTTATTACCACTTCCTTCATGGTTGGGTTAAGACGTCTCTAAGGTTGTGCTACCGGCTTGTAATCATCTTCCATGTGAATCTTGTGCATGCAATAGGATGGACTGATTCCATGTAAATCAGCCAGTGTCCACCCTATCGCACCAGCATTTTTCTTCAGCACCTCAATGACTTGTTGTTCTTCTACGGATGACAAGGTGCTGCTGATAATCACCGGTTTCTGATCTCCTTCTTCCAAAAACACATATTTCAAGTGCACAGGAAGTTGTTTCAACTCCACCTTTGGAACCTCGGAACTTTGATCTTTACCCAACTTCTCCACATGACTCTGATCGGATGCAACCTTGCGGGATGCGTCCAACTCTGCCAAATATAACTTCATTAGTTTATCCTCACTTGGACTGTTTCCTTCCATCTCTCCAAACAAAACCTTTTCCAAGGGATTAGTGCTCTTCATATGAATGTCATCAAGCAAAAATAAGTCCTCAATGACATCCACACGGAAGCAATGTTGCTTGTCCCTTGGATGTTGCATAGCTTCAAACACATTAAAGTTGACCTCTTGGTCCTCCACTCTAACCTTCAGCTTACCATCATCAACATCAATAATGACCCTTGCAGTTTTCATGAAGGGTCTACCCAGAATTAGAGGAACTTCCTTGTCCTCTTCAATATCCATAATGACAAAATCCACAGGAAAGACTAACCCATCAAGTTGCAATGTCATTCTAGTAGGCTTGATCTCTAAATCCCCAATTCTTTTCAGCATAGAAAGGGGCATTAAATTAATGTTGGCTCCCAGATCAAGGAGTGCCTTTCCCACATATAACTCTCCAATAGTGACCGGAATAGTGAAACTGCCCGGATCTTTAGTCTTCTCAGGTAGAGACTTCTGAATTATTGCACTGCACCCA
>NC_032014.1:14449683-14459737 GCF_001865875.1 Lupinus angustifolius | reverse complement strand
TTTGGATAAGGGAGATCCTTCAACTGAGGTAATTCAATTTTCTTCTCATCATTATTCTCCCTTGTAACAGTATTAGTAGTATCACCTTCCTCATGTTCTACCTCCTTACCCTTATGTATATCTCTGTTTACTTTTTCTGATGTTCCAACTTCATTTCCATGCAACACTTCGTGCTCAACAGCTAAATTCTCTCCAATGCTTTTACCAATAACCTTACCACTTCTGGTAGTGATAGATTTGCAGTGCTCTTTCGGGTTGGTCTGAGTGTTAGCGAAGAATTTCTGTCTGTCTGCATTCTAATCTGCCATTTGCTTGGGCAACTGACCCACTTGAGTCTCTAGATTCCTGATGGATGCATCAGTATTTTTCTAGTTGGAAATAGAGACTTGCATGAATTTTTCTAATGTTTCCTCCAATTTTGTTTATCGCTCATGCAGTAGTGGATGTTGACCTTGTTGATATGAGGACTGATATGGTGGTTGTTGGTTAGATGGCCCAGCTTCTTGCCTCCACCCAAAATTTTGATTGTGATTCTGGTTCCCCCTCCAACCCTGTGAGAACTGATTGTTGAACGGAGGGTTGTTGGGGAAATTAGCTTGACGAGGTGGATTATTGACATACTGAACTTCCTCTTCTGGTCTGTTGATATGCATCGAACAATGACCACTGACATGATCACCACCACAAAACTCGCAGCATAATACCTGTTGATGGACTGGAGGAGTCTGAACCACATTAAGTTGTTGAGGCAACTTGGTCATTTGTTTGGTTAGTGCCTCAATTTGTTGAGTTAGAATCTTATTCTGAGCTAGAATTGCATCAGAAGTACTCAAATCCAACACTCCTCGCTTCTGCATTGTTCTTCTATTATGTTGAGCTTGTCTATCTGTAGCAGATAAAGCAGTGATAATTCTAGTTGCTTGCTCGGCATCCACTGACATCATAGTACCACCAGATGTAGCATCTAGAATCATCTTCGTTTCCGGTTTCAACCCATTGCAGGAGATGTTCAGTTGATCAATATCCTCGAAACCATGATTCGGGCATTTCCTGAGTAACGCCTAAAAACGCTCCCAAGCTTCATAGAATGCTTCGTCAGCCCCTTGCCTGAAGGTTGATATCTCAAACTTCGCATGTACATACCGAGCTGGTGGAAAAAATCTTGTTAAGAACTTGGACTCCAAGTCACTCCAACTCGTCAAGCTCTGAGTTGGATGAGATTTCAACCACTGTCTAGCTTCACCCAACAAAGAGAATGGGAATAGCATCATATGAGCAGCTTCCCGCTGAACATCATTATAACCCATTGTGGCCACCAATTCATAGAAATTGTCGAGATGTGCATACGGATCTTCATAATCTTTCCCTGTAAATTGGTGAGCACTAACCAGGTTCAAATAAGCAGGCTTGATCTCCACAGTCCTATCCGTTTGTGGGATAACAATGCTTGAGTAGTGCCTTGGGCCCTGGTACATGGCATAATCGCCTAAAGTCCTCCTTGGAGGATTAGGCCTTTGGTTATTCCCTGCAGCATTATTTTCCATTTGAATTGACTGAGGCTCTGAATCTTCAGACTATTCAGAGCTGCACTGTGCTTCCTTAATACCTTGGTTCTTCTTTTCTTTCGCTTTCTTAAGATTACTCTTTGTTGACTTCTCAATTTCAGGATTGTACTCCAATTGCTCGTCAGTAGCTTTACCTCGCAAAAGCATAAATAAGACAACTACGGTAGAAGTTAGCACAAGGGTTAGCTATACAGAAAAATATAATTAAAGAATAACTATGTGCAACTCCCAATTAAATTTATAAAGAACTAATATAAATCGCTCGAGGCTCCCTGGCAGCGGCGCCAAAAACTTGTTAGGTATTTATGTAACGGCAAGTGTACCGTATTGTGCAAGTAATAAAATCTGGTAAAGTACCGGGATATCGTCCTCAGGGAGCAGAGTGAATTTATACTAATTCCTATAAAAAACAATTGAGCGACTATATACAAGATTTGGTTGGTAAATTTGCATTGGTTTTTAGAACTAATAACTTGAGTAAACGATTTTAGGTAATAAAACAAAATGGTTGAGATCAAAACTCATCATTCTTTCCCTTTATACATCCTTGGATTCAATTCTCAATAACTTGTGAAGTTACTGAATTCGCTGCACATTTTTCATAAATCAATTACATCAGTCCCCTGATTGTAACATTCTTAGATAATCACTCAATTTCCAATTCCTCAGATAATTGGGTGATTAACTCGCATTAAACTCAAATGTAAAAGCAATTCCTACACCATTGTCCATCCCTAGATCAATCATGTAGAAAGAAAGAAAATTCAGATTTCGTACAGTTAAACTTGAACCTTTAATCATGAAGTTCGTAGCTAATTGAAATCATACAATAAATATGGAACAAACTTTCCAAATTCAAATAATAATAATATAAAATTGAACCCAGGAGTATAAAAGTTAAGAAGATTACATTTCGATTCCCAACTACGAAGAACTAGCCACTCATCCTCGCTATTACATCGCTTAAATCATGAACTAATACAAAGAAAGTGTGTAATAGAATCGTTTCCACGATTTCTATCTTCTTCTCCCTCTATTTCGTGCCCAGATTTCTTTTCTAAAATGAGTGAATGCCTTCTTTCCATTCTGAAACCGCTACTTCTAATTCCAACTTCCATGCTCTCGCCCGAGCTAAAAATTCTCGCTTGGGCGAGGATCCAAGAGATTCCCAGGTTGAGCACCTCGCTTGAGCGAGGTGTCCTTCGCTTGAGCGAAGGTCAACAGAAGCAATTTGGTGAATTGTCGCCCAGTACCTCGCTTGAGCTAGGACCCCTCGCTTGGGCGAGAGTCCTTCGCTTGAGCGAGAAGCATCAGGTATTTTAGTGCTTTTTCTCTTATTTGTTGCTTGAGCGACCCTTTCCTCGCTTGGGCGAGGCTTGCCATGTTAAGTCTTCACCTTCTTCTTTTTTCTCTCCTCTTTTCTCTATTTCTTAACGTGAAATAACAACAACACCATAAATTCCTAAGCAGAGCTACATTACTAAGTTATCAGGAATTGTACACAATTATAACATAAATGCATACTAAGTGCCCCACAAATTATATACTATTTTACTCCAATTTGGCACTTAACATTCTTCACCCAAAAAGGTGAAAGATACCCTTAATAGTACCAAAAAGATAGTTATTTAAAAAACAGAATATCTTTAAAGGTGTGTCCATTCACAGTGAATTGATATTTATGCTTGGATCTTTATGATTGGACTTGTGAAGTCAAATGTGTTGTTTTGAAGGCTAATCAAATGGTTGATTTCTTGACAAAATTTGAATCTCACTCTTTAGTGAAGTTGAGGATTTGGACAATAATCTCTACTGATTGTCAATATTATCTGATAAGTGACAACTGATCTGTCTAGAGTCTAGACCATAATTGTATGTTGATATCATAAGATAATATGAACATAATCATAATTACAATAACAGCTAAGCATTAGTGTTATTGAGTGGAATCCATTATATGATGAAACAACGTCTTAAATTATGTTTAATAACAAAAATATCTTTCCTAATAAAAAATCATTTGTTCTCCAAAAATATATAAGGTAGGAACTGTTTTATTTTTATCATATGTCCAAAACTTCATTCTTTTTTAAGACAAATAATATGGATTTTTTTTTATTGAAAATAAATATTTTGAAATAAGAATAAATTTTCAATATTAAATATCATATTTATAATTTATCCGTCCTAAAAAGTTGTTGTTTTTTGTACGATCAAGAGTATTTTATCACTTCTAAAGAAAGAATTAATCTCTTTCAGGACGTGTAATTGTCTTTCCCAATAAATATCACTTCCAGAAATCGAATACTTGATCTTTTAGTATTTCTAGAGATCTAACAGACCTTGAACCATTAGATTGGTTCTAAAAATTCGTTTGAGAAATAAAAATCAACATTAAAAAAGCAACTTCAAATTTTCTCAAAATATTAAACTGGTCAGTTTTATATGCAAAATTACTTTATTTACTCCCTAGAATAATACTGACAACACTTATTAACCTTCCTCATCAAAATCCTGTCAATGAACTAATCTATTGTTTGTTGGTAGATGAGAGCATAAGATGGAATAGATTTTAGGTAGACCTGCCACATTGTAATGAAATACTTTGGTTAACGAATTTAAGGAGTTGTCTAAAACCTTGACCTCAGGTCTTCTACTTCATTCTTTCCTATTTTAAATTCTAATCATGATATATCTATAACAACCTATAAATCAATTATTAATAAATAAAATATTATTTTGTAATATATTAATTTTTTCTTATTATGGCATGGGAAAAATTATAAAAAAATATATCATTTTTGTTTTATTTAAGCTTATACTATGTGGCCTTCACCGGTAAAAGACATCACCACATTACAAAATTATATTAAAGTCAATTCGTTTCTTGGAATCTTCTCCTTTGATTATGGTCCAACAAGTTCTACCAACAACCAATCATTTCATTTCTCTTTCTCTCCGTTGTTTTCAACAACTAAAACACTATTTTAGCTACTTACTTTAAGAACTCAAATTTTAGGATAAACTGAGTAAATAAAATTAACTTAAAATAAAGATAAGAAACACAAGCGGAAACAGGACTAGTTAAATTTCTGAGACAATTTTTTATTAAAATCAGTTTCATGAGTAGACATTTTGGCAGCAGAAAGCTGATTTTCTTCTAAAGCGAAGCACCTTTTCAGAGTTTACATGCTTGAAAGATAAATAAATGACACCGCTTTAATATATTAAGAGGATATAATAATAATAATAATAATAATAATAGTAATAGTGTTTAAGTTTTATATATTATTATTATATAATTTATTATTTATTTCTTATCTTCATTAGCTGTTAAAAAAAACTAATCCAAATAAATAATAGACATCATGGTAATCGTATATAAATATTTATATTAATAATATATAATATTATATTCATATATTAAATTATGTTTAATACGTGCCTACTAATACAACCAATCAACTATATTTTAAGATTAAAATAGTTGGGTGTCATTGGGAGGGTTAGTATTTTATCAAGTATTACATCATGGATATTATATAATTGACAAAAATAAATTTTCAATCGTACAATATAATTTTAAATAGAATAATTTAAAAAGTTATAAAATCATATTCCTCCTTTTATTTTAATACTTGAGATACTAAGATATAATTCAATTCCTTTGTGATATTAAATTTAAGAGAAAATGATGTATACACTAATATTGTAAGAGTTTTTATACTATCATTATATCATCTATAATTTATTTTAAATTTTTAAATAAAAATAATACGTAGTGCAAATAAATAATAGATAATGCATTGAATATATATAAATTTTTACATTATCAATGTATAACTATTATTCTATGTATTTAAAAGCAAAGAATTTTTTTCCAGATAATGTCTGCCCATATCTACAGAACCATTGCTTCTTATTGATCATTAGTTCATCACCTATCACTATAATTCTCCCATCGGCATATAAATGACGAAATAAGATTATAACTGTGTAAGAATTATACTGACACATTGGTACAAGTGATGTATATTATTCACCTTAATCTATAAAAATTGCTTTTGAAGAGTCAATGTTATGAGCGAGTTTGACGCAAATGCTTAGTGACCAATGATAAATAAACATAAATAAATGGATCCATATCAAAAAATATTATGTCTAAAAAATAAAATGCATTCATACGTAGACATTGATTGCAGCTTTTAGTGAAAGGTATAAAAAACAGATGATTGCTGCTTTGGCATTCAAGACCGAGCTGAAAATAGTAACAAAAGGATAAAAAAAATAATAAACCATGATTGCTTCTAAATCTGCAAAATTGGTGAGACAGTTTAAGTGAGTGGAAAAGGACTTCAAACCAAAGGAGAATTAATAAGAACTTCCCCTTTACAAATGTTATTTATCTAAAACTACATAAATTTTTTACAACATTCTTCCCCTTCTATACAAACAAGAGGACATCATTTCCAGCTTTTCTAGTACTGAACTTAAAACTTCAAAATCATGCTATGCTGAAATCAATTGTTGCAAATGCAAAAGGAGTAGAAGAAAACAAAAAATAAGAAGATTTTTTTTTGAAGAAAACATGGTTGTTGGAAAGAATTCAATAAATTCTACAAAAAAAATTAAGTTCCTAGGAGTCCGTTTGCGAGTTGAATTTTGGAGGGAAAAGAATGGAAGGGGAAGGTTTCAAACCCATGAAAAAGGGAAATGGAAGACTTCACTACGAGATTGAAGTCTTCCATTTCTTTTTAAAACTGAACTCGCAAACAGATCCTAAGTAATCAACCTAAAAAGAAGAAGAAACAATGTTACACTGAGGATGTATCAACAAGAACATCATTTAACACATCATCCTCACCATTTTCCAAGGAAAAAAGCTCTACTTCCTTCTCTTCCTCACTGGAAAAATCTTTTCTCTCCAATTTGGAATTTGCTGCTATAAATATTAACTTCTGCACCTTGTCTAGTGCAGTTCTAGAGTGCCCATGTGCACAAAGATATCTCCACAAAGACCAATTGCATTTGAATCCACATGAGGTTGCATGAAGGAATATTAGTCTCACTGCAACTTTCCCTAAGGACCTGAATTCAGTGAGATAAGTTTCCCATACAAGCCTGCTGCTTTGTGGATTAACAATTCTCATCTTGCCCGTAACCGGATCCCTCTCTTTCATTTGCACGGCTTGAGCATAAACCGGATCGAGCCCTTCCGTTCTCCATTTCATGAGCTCCATAAGTGCTATATGAGCTTCATCTCTTGAAACAAGCCTTGTTATGAGTTTGTCAACATCCTTCTCTTGCTCCAGCGTCAAAAACTTGAATGGCGGAAGGTACCTGCCGCTAGTGTCCCTAATTAAATAGAGAGGGTCAAGAATGTATGCTGCAGCCCAAGCAGGGTGGTAGTTTTTCTTGAACCTTCTTTCAATCAATTTTTCGATTAGTGGTTCTTCTGCAATGTGGAATTTGGAGCACCAATCCTTCACTTTGGCTCTTAACTCGTCCCAAAGCGGAAGGCATTGCCCAACAAGTAGCCTCTCATTCTCGATCTCTTGAGCCATGTCCTTTACCAATTTAACCAATGTGTGCACTGCCTCCAAATCATTCCAAAACCCTATATCTCTAATCATGTCACCAACTTCTCTAGCATTCTGATCTTCAATGCATACTATCTTGAAAGATTCATCTAACAGAACCAATTGTAAGGCACGAACCGAACTCAATATATCCTCTACCAATTGAAAAATTGCCCCAAAGTTAAAATCATTAAACACTCTTAATGGCACTCTAAGCAACCAAGCATGCCTATATTCTTGAAGTTGAAACTTATGGAAACAATTTCGAACCTGAGACTTGTAGTTCATGAAATTTGCTAGCTTGAGACAATTCTGAGCCACATTCCTGAACAAAGGAAGCTCCTTGCTGAAGTCCTTGATTAAACTATTAAACCCTTGGTATTGACAAGAAAGATTAACCATCCAATGGTTTTGTTCCTCCAAGTTTTTCAAAGCCTTGGCCTTAAACCTATCTGTAACTATCCCAACACATTGTTGCACAATGTTCCCACAAATGCCAGTAACTGTCTCCCACAAAACCTCTTCAGCATAGATAGAAGGAACAGAACCTGTTACAAACAAAGCTCTTCTGTATAAACTGGTCCCATTTGGAAGATTCACACTCACATTTACCAAACTCTCTTCACCCCCATAAGTATTATTACTCTTGTGTTTCCACCCATCAGATGAAATTTGAAAGAACATGGCATCTCTAATCTTTGCCTCAGATTCAACCTTAGCTTCCTCAAATTTTGTATCCAACCTAGTACCAATGAACTCTCTTGCAGAAACTGGTGGCAAACCAACTTGTTGAAGAAAAGCTTTAAACTTTGAGTGTTCCAAACTCGAAAAAGACACCGACCCACAAGACTCAAAAACCCAATCCGCTAGAAAATCAAAGGCACTATTAATTTGGGTGTTGTTAAGAATCGACCAAGTTGAAGAAAGTTTAGGACTTTTCAGCTTCTTCACACTGTCTTCCAACATAGCCAAAGCACCCAAATCTTCTTTCCCACCAGACAGCACCAAATGCTGTTGCTGTTGTGGAACCAAATCTGCAACACTAGTAGAAACATGATACGATGGATCCACAAGTGAAGAGGAAACATTATAAGATGAACTCCTCTTGTGATGAGAAACAACAACAGAAGCAGAAGCACTTGTTGGTGAAACAGAACAAATGGGTTTAACTACTATGTTGTTGTTATTGTTGTTGAAGTTGGGACAAGTTCCACGCTTGAGATGTTCAGAAGCTGTACGTGAAGGATTTGAAGCAGAGAAAACGGCGTCGCATAAAGAACAACGAAGTTTCACTGCTTTGGGGTGACCAGTTTCAGTGTTATAAATCAAAAGAGGTTCAAAGTGTGCCCAATACCAAGCACCTTTTCCCTTTATAGCTTTGTCACGAACCATGATTAAACCTTCATAGCGTTTATGCATGGCTTTTGAAGCAACCTCTTCTGCTGATTCGAGAGAAGGGGTTGTAGTAGTAGCCATTGCAAGTAAGGATCAAAAGAAGAAGAAAAATGTGATTTTTTTTAGTGGGGTTGTTGTTTAGTGAAGAAGTTTTGATTTTTATTACATATTCTTCATCGTTGAATTCGTCATTGGTGTCGGTAGAAGTGTGGAATTGTAATTTATTCAGTTTGGGTTGGTGCTGAGAGTGGCCGGAATTTGACTTTCCGGTGAGTTTCCATGCCGGAGACCGGCGATCGATGAAGACTTGGACGAAAAATGATATGTTTATTATATTTCAGAAATGTGGCATTTTTAGCAGAGAAATTTTGAGGAGAAATTTGGGTAGAAGGTAGAGAAAGATAAGTAGAGTGGGGTACAACAAAAGAGAAAGAGAAATAGTGGAATATGCTTGCATTCATTCCATATTTCCCTTTAGTAATTTCTTTTTGTTGGGTGAACTGCTATTTGTACATGAGTACTCTACTACTATATTACATGAGTTTGATATATATATATGTAAATTTATATGTATATGTAAATTTATATATATATATATATGTAAATTTATATATTAATTATATTATCTATTATTTATTTGTATTAATTTTTTTTTGAAGAATCAATAATTATTAGACGTGAATTATAGATGATATAATATATAAAACTCATGCATTTTCAATGCATATATTCTATTCTCTTATTACATTAATAAAAGTGAATTTCACTTGTAAATTCACCCCTCAAAATAAGCAAGATAACTTTATGAAAATTCATAGCAAGTACTTAGATATATTTTAGATTAAATTACATTGATATTCCATGAGTTTTAGTGAAATTACATAAATTATCTTTCACTTTTGAAACCTACACAAATCACTCCTAATTATACACATACGTTACATTCACTACCTCTTAAGAAAGATACATGTAATTACATTTGTTGTAACACTGCGAATTTTACTACCTTGAAAATATATGTTTTTATTAATAGTTTTATTAATTATATTTTCAAAAATGAATTTCTGGGAATTTTCGGTAAAGAATTAGACGAAACTCTAGTTGAGTTTTAGTCTTGTAATTCTATTTCCAATTTGGTGGTAAATTTTCATGATTTTCGGAGACAGTCGGTTTCGGACCGCTGTCGGGGCCAAATCTCACTCGAATTCCGCCCAATAACGTGTTTTTGAGTTCCGTATCTCATAATCGAATTCCGATTGCGCCATTGGCTTCGAAATATTATTTCAAGTCAAGATAGATACCAAGATTGTCCAGAACACGTTTCTAATTATTTTTCACTCCGGATTCCATGTTTCGAAGTTCTAATCGTAAACCGAAATCGGGAGATTTTTATTATCCGACCGGGTATTAGCCGACAATACTCGGGAATGGTTTTAATCGCGCACGTTTTGCCGAAGTCGTCACGTCGCATGAGTCACTTCACAAAATCTACATACTAAATCTTATAGATTTCAC
>NC_032014.1:14449315-14449583 GCF_001865875.1 Lupinus angustifolius | reverse complement strand
TTTTAAGAAACCCAAGATTTTTATGTTTGAATGCTTTTGAATATATATGATTGTTGATGAAATGTGTTGAATATGGTATATGAATGTTGTTGGGAACTTTTTTGGGTGCAGGTGTTTGAAAAACCATGTTTAAATGTGTTTCGGTCGTCAAAAATGGCAAAATTGGTTTTCTGTCCAAGTCCCCGCTACTTGGGCGAGAAACTCTCACCCGGGTGAGCACAGTCTCGCTTGGGCGAGGGGAAGTTTTGGTTCTGGAATTCCCTCGCCT
>NC_032014.1:14448990-14449215 GCF_001865875.1 Lupinus angustifolius | reverse complement strand
TTAATGAGCCCCTGGAACTCTCTCGTTGGGGCGAGAGATGCCTCGCTTGAGCGAGGAGAGGCCTCGCTTGGGCGATAGTACCTTCGCCTGGGCGAGGAAGGCTTAAGTTTATTTGAGATTTAAAGATGAACTATCGCTTGGGCGAGAAATAATTATCGCTTGAGCTAGAGATGCCCAATTTTAAAATGGTATTGTTGATTGAATTTTTGCTTGAGCGAAGGGTCC
>NC_032014.1:14434064-14448890 GCF_001865875.1 Lupinus angustifolius | reverse complement strand
GATGAGTTATAATGTAATATGTTATATATATGAACTGTTTGTCATATATGAGTGTAATATTCTGAGTAAGTCCACGCCGTCAATGAATTATATTCATTAGATGTCTTACTCTCTCTATTTCTCTTCTTTTCTATTGCTTGCTTTTCGGACGTGTGCTCGTCAGATAGACAACTTTACTCGGATTTGGAGCTACCCGTCTGTGATGTTCTAGGAGGGGGCATGCGGAATTGAGGAGAGGCAGTACCCTAGCTTTGGAGTTAGCCACTAGGAGTTGTTTATCATTTTGTGACTTTTGAAACACTGACGGCTTCAGTTTGTTCATGTCTTTGTTTAGTGTCTTTTGGCGATGATTAATATTTCCGCCCTTTCTTGTTGAATATGTATATTAAGTACTTATGATCTTTTATATCTATGAAGATGTATATTCAGGAAATGTTGTATCATTTCAGTTACCGTTAGGTAACCGGTTTTGATTTCCGCGTTATATGTTACTTAAAGTGATGTCCTGGAAAAGAAAGGTTTTTAAAATGAAATAATTTTATATCATCAATTGAAAAAAAAAATTTACTCACTTTTCCACATAATAAATAAAGAATATTTTTCGGGGCATTACATTTGTCATCATTTAATGTTTAAGAAATTTCACTTAACTCTTCTATAGATTAATCAGTATAATGTATATATATTTTTAGGGGTGGTTAATGTATGCCTAAAAAAGGAAATGGTAGTTTGTATAATTTTAACCAAACTTCAGAAATGTCAACATAATTTACTCTATATTTTATTAAATTTATTTTGTTAGTCTCGATTGGCCCAACTATTTTATAATGAGTCTCATTTTTACACTATTTCTTTCTCCAATTTTGAGACATTTGATTTGATAATAAATATTCATAATGTAGCAAGTGCCTTCACATTATTTGAGACATAACAAGTACATCTTTGTTAAATTCATAATGATATTTTTTTAAAGAGTTTAAAATAATTAAAAACATATTTTCTAATATTATATTGATCGGCCACCACAACATGAATTCCAATTATGATGGGCTTATACTACAATTTAACATATATAAATTGTTATTGAGCATTTTAGTTCAACCCAATTTAATTCGAGCATTATTCAGGCTAACCGGGATTTATTAGGGTAGTCTATTTTGACGGAAAAACTTATCATATTACATGTGTATCTTAATTATTGCATTCATCAGCACTATTCTTTAAAATATTATATTCATATTTAGTCAATACAATTATATTCTTACATGCCTAATGTAATGTGTGCATGAATTAGAAGTAATTTATGTATGTATAAAAAAATCTATTAAACTTGAGGAGTGTTGATATAATTTATTCTACAAAAAATTATCAATGTTCGAAAAATGGGTAAATAAAAAATCCAAAATAATTCTTAAATTTTTTATTTTTGGACATTTTGGTCTTTGAAAAGTAAGGTGACTGAGTAATTCATAAGATTTTTTCGTGAGACAATTTCACCCTTGAAATTTTCCACTTAGTCCAATTTAGAAAGGAGCAAATTGTTTCACGTAAGAAATTTTGAATGGCCAAATTGTCAAATTTAAAAATTACATAGTTACTATTCATAGACTTTTTATTTTATTTTTATTTCATGGACCAAAATGTTCTCAAGGAAAAAATTTCAAGGACTATTTATTACTTTATTTTATCCCAAGATCAAATTAGGTAAGATGTACAAATGTTTAATTGATCATGTGACATCATTATTAATTCATCAATTCGACTCATTTCAACTCGAAAGTTAATGCATTAGCTTGAAGTTGATCAATCAGGTATGCTATAGTTTTTGTCATATTTTTATTAAAAAATCATTTCATTTCCTTATTATAATTGGGTTTCCATTTTTAATAGTCTTTAAATTTTGATATGCAACAAGATATTCAACTGATGATGGTAAAAAAGAAAGGCTATAATAACACTGTTAATACAATACATTTACTCTTTAGTGATTTTTATTTAAAATATGTGTATTTGGGTTGGATCTAATCATTGAAATTAAACTCAGTCTGATCACAAAGGAATTTTGGATTTTGATTGGTTTGGACTGGGTACAACCTGATGGGTAAAACATTGGTCCAATTAACTTGGGTTTGAATCACTGATGGATCAGATTATTTATCCTGTGCTCACCCATAAAATTAGGTTTAGGAATCAACCGGAGTTTATACTATTTATAAAAATGGTTTAGAAATTTCTTTTTTAGTATACTCAAAAAATAAATAAATATGATTCACCAAAAATAACAAAAAAATAGTAAAGTCACATGTGGGATAAGCATCAATACTTAATAGAAAAAGCGACCACATATTATAATAGAGATTAATTCATCACCCATAAAATGAGAGATACTCTTAATCTACTATCTCTTTAAGAATTGAAAGGACTTATGGTATTACAAAAAAACCTTCTTCAAATATTGACACTTGGATTATAAGAGGGTAAAAATGTAAAAAACTTGAATAAAAAATTCAAAGCAAAAAAAAAAACGTTTGTCATTTCAGTGAATCAGTCTCATTATTTCTCTATGCATATATCAGACGTGTACTCCACTTTATTTCTTCTTCATTCACCTCTTCATTTCACATCTTCAGACATGTGTACTCCACTTCATTTCACCTCTTCATTTCACCTCATCATTTCACCTCTTCATTTCACCTCATCATTTCACCTCATTATTTCACCTCTTCATTTCTTCTTCTCCTCCACTAAGTAAGCTATTTCAGCCTTCTTCATCTGCTTAAGGTAACTTAAGCTTCATCACTGAAAATTTATTTCTTAAAAGGTCACATTTTGAAGATGATAAATGGGTTTCCATTCAAAAAATTTACAGATCTGAGAATAAGAGAGTTCAAAGCCATTTTTGTTACCGATGATAGCCTAAGCCATTTAGTTCAAAGTTTTCACATTTAGTTTTCACTATGAACTATGGTTCACAAACCTTTTATTGTTCATCACTGAAAATTTATTTCTTAAAAATGTCGCATTTTGAAGATGATAAATGGGTTTCCATTCAAAAAATTTACAGATCTGAGAATAAAATAGTTCAAAGCCATTTTTGTTACCGATGATAGCCTAAGCTACTTAGTTCAAAGTTTTCACCTTTAGTTCTCATTGTTGAAAACGTCAATGGTACATTTTTTCTCTTAATAATGTTCATCAATGTGAAGTGAACTATGGTTCACAAACCTTTTATTGTTCATCACTGAAAACTTATTTATTAAAATATCACATTTTGAAGATGATAAAAAGTTTATATTATCTCATACAGTTTGACATTTCTGGGTTCTCTGCATGACTACAATCACTTTGTTAAATAATGGGTCTCCTTTGGTACTTTGTTTGAGTTTTCATTCCCGTATAGATTTTGTTTGGGAGTCAAAGTTTACATTTTTTGTTGTTTCTTATGTTGTTGATAAAGTTTACATTTTTAAAAAGTTTACATTGTCTCACACAGTTTGGCATTTCTGAGTTGTGTGCATGACTACAATAGAAGGATAGATTTGTTGTTATTATATGACATTAACTTTTAAATCATTTTTTTAGTGATTACGTTCAGTCCTTCCATCTTAATGTCTCATTAGGGTATATAAGTTATGAAGTTGACTCTCTGCATGTCCATGATACCTTGATGTTCATTTTTTCAAATTATAATTTTTGAACTAAGTACTCATAACAATTATAATATTCTGTCATTACCAAATTCATTGTAATATTTGAATGCATGTAATTCTCTATTTGTAATGGATGTTAAAATCATATGTTTAATAGACATCTTTAATGATACGTTTTCTATGTAATTTTATATTGTATTAATATATATAATTTACTGTTATTTCTTTCATATTGTAATTTTATATGTTTCCTGTTTGATTATCACACTCTTGAATATCTTAGTGATAGATAAAGTTGAGTCTTATGCAGAGAGACAAGTCTTCTATAATAACAAGGTCTGTATAATATGTGGTAGCATACTTATATGCTCACCTCTGAAAAAATGACCTTAACATTTTTTACATTACTACAATATCATTGTTTCTATAACTTATGCTCCTATATGTTTTACTGAAATGTTGTTTATCCTTTTTATTATTATTATTATTTAGTTTGTATTGTATTAATGTCAATATCACGCCCGTTCGAGCTTATAAAAGATTTGAATGATTCAAAACACCTGTGGAAGATTGGTGTTAGAATTACTGAAATTTGGTATGTGCAACTTCCACCCAAACCAGGACATCTTGAAATGATATTGATGGATTGTAAGGTAATAATATGTCATATCTATTTTCAATATATTTGATAGTTTAATAATGTTCAATTCTTTTAATTAATTTAGGGAGATAAGATCAAAGTCACTGTTAAGAAGGATGAGTTTATCTAATGGAGAGAACATTTGGTTGAAAATAAGACGTATGTCATGCACAATTTCAATGTGATTCACAATGATCTCCAATTTAAGGCATGTGATCATGCCTATAGAATGCAGTTTAGTTCTGGAACAACTCTGAAGGAAATGGACTTTCCTGATATTCCCCTATTTGATGATAATTTTAAAAACGTTGGTGAAATTCTTGCTGGGAACTTTCAAACTGATTTGTTAGTAGGTAAGTTTTTGGTGAAAAAATATGTATTATTTCTGCTCAACTATTTATTTAATTTATCCTATCTTAAGACGTTTTTTTTATCTTGGTAGACATCATTGGAGCTGTTGGTAAGATGATTTACTCTCAAACTGAAGCAAAATTAAAGAAGGTTCTATTATGAATCTCAGAGATTCTACGTAAGTAAAAATGCTATTTTGTTTTTTCTTACTTATTTACTTTTTTTATTTCATTCAAATTTTTTACTTATAATTTTCAATCAGTGGTGATATCATCACCTGTACTCTATGGGAATCACATGCTATGAAGTTTTTTAACTCTTACAATTGTCAAACAACCGGTGAACGTATGATCATTCTGTTGACACATGCGAGAGTCAAGGAAGGACAATGTATTATTTATTGTTATAGATCTTCTAATTTTCCTATAAGAATTCATTAATTGACTAATACTTAACTTGACTTTGTTGTAGGTAAGTACCCACCCAGTGTGAGCAATTCATGGTGTGGATCTAAATTTTTTATTAATGATGAAATTCCAGATTTTCAGAACTACAAAGACAGGTACAATGTAATTATATCTATATTCAAATTTTTAGTATTTATTTAATGTATCATATTCATATCCTCTTATTTTTTGTGTAGATTTTTAACTCTCAGTCTGTCCTGTGACACATTGAGCCAAGGTAACAACCAATTATCACAATATTCTAATTTATCTGATGATGACCTATTTATATACAAGGTTGAGGTTAAGACTATCTCTGAAATTGCTGCCTTAACATCAACTGAGGTAAATTTATGTTGTAGTTACTATTTTTCTTATAATTGATCTCCTAACTAATGTTTTTAATGTGCAGGAAATTACTTATGTTACTGTTGGAACAACAACAATGTTTATTGTTGGGAAACAAGGAAGATATTATGATGGTTGTATAAAATGCACTAAGAAGACTGAGGTTAAGGATGGTCCTTTCACCTGCAAGTGTGGAACATATAATCTAAGTTCTACGCCAAGGTAAAAAATTTTCATTATATAACTTTCATTTAGAAACTGAATTTTTTTAATCTTTTACTCATTATAATATTTTTTTATTTAAGGTATAAATTGGACATTAAGGTTATTCACCAAAATGGAAGTGGAAGGTTTGTCTTTTGGGATCGCCAATGCGCTGAAATAATTGGAATATCTGCATGTGAGCTTAGAAATCAGATGGTTGCAATAAGCCTTTGACATATCTTCATTTATTTTCAGTAATAGACAATGACATGTTAGTTGACCAATACATTTATTCAATACATTATTTTTGTATTTAGGAAGGGGATGATGATCCAAAAGCATTCCCTCTAAATGTTGACATGCTCCTTGCAAGGACAATGGCCTTAAGGGTCAAAGTGCAGCCATCCTACAACCAATCCTCTGTGATAAGACTATCTGAAAATCCAAGTTTGATAAAATCAATTTCTGATCAGTTTGGAATACTGGAGGTGCAGACTGTAAGTTAAAATATATAATGTTCTATCCATGTTTGAATAAAAAAAAATTCTTCTAAATTGATAATAATTATTTTTTACCTGTTATTTACAAGGTTTCGAACTATGATGAACAAAAAGGAAAGTGTCATGTCAATGACATTTCTAAACATGAATCTGTGAGTGGAATCCATCCGTTTTAACAATGTTTATGGTTCAAAGTTAATAACACTAATAAGTGTGATATATTGTGAATTTTGCAACTTGCATGGGTAGTCTGTATCTATCACTGCTGACCATGATCCAGACAACCTTCAAGTTGTAACTCCAGCCAAGAGAATGTCGGCTGACCTAGATTTGGACCTCCTACAAAGCCCGTTCTATAAATCCACTCAGTTGTCATCCTCCAAGGTGGCAAAACATATCAAGACTGAATGGGTCATTCGAGTATGAAATAGATGTGTGACCTTTTTTGAGAACTTAACTCTGATGCATCATAGTTTGATGTATATTTTGTGACCATATCCTCAAGTACCCACGGTCTGACTGACATTGAAATAGAAATTTACTATATGTATATTTTGTGAACTTATCCTCAAGTACCCACAAACTGACTAAAATTAAGACAAATTTCCTATGTATATTATGTGACTATATCTGAATATTAGAATTTCAAAACCGAGAATCTCTGAAAATATAAGTAACACGTGAGAGACATGACATTTAGTAAATTTGAAAAACTGAGCTTTTTGGCTAGGTAGATATAAACTAACATGACTGGGTAATCACTTTAATTTAATTGTCTCTTTTGGGGTATAGATTCAACAACCACATTAACCATATGTTATTTCACTAACATCATTATTGGTTTTTAACACTTTATATAACATTGTATATGACCGTCTCTCTATGATGTGTATTTTTTTAAAAGAGATCATGACTCATCACTAATGATTTATGCCTAATATTTTTTCAAACATGGCAATGATAATCATCTGATTATAATAATCTATTTCCATTTTCATTTGATATAAGAAAATAGAAATTTAGTTCCATATAATGTACGATATATTCATGTAATAATGTACGATATACAAAATAGTTTTATTGAACATGCATTTAAAAATATAAAAACATCAAATGTTTATAATTTTGTTAAATCTTGACATGTTAGGTAATAAATATAGATGAATTAATCATGTAATTATATAGTAAATAGAATGGTACCCCATTAATAGAATGATATTGTACATAACTTTATAATTAGTATGAGTATTTGACAAATATCAAATACATTTATACACCAAAACATGTGCATCAATATTTATATATCCTCTTTGATTTATTTTTTATTATTTTGTAGATCATCCACCATTCTAACAAGGAGAATATCTCTAAAAGACTAATTTTTCTTTCACTATTTTTTCTGTAAATATAATAATTCTTTGTATAAGTAATTGTTTTTATAGTCCTTTGAATTTGCAGGTGACTTGACATACTATCATGAGCATAACATTGGTAAACACAATGACTAATGAAAAAACTCAGTATAGTGACTATTCTCAGCCAAAAGGTAATGTTGCAACCTGTTTACTTTTCAAAGTCAATTACATGACAAACTTTTACTTCAAATTAAAAAAAAAATTGTCTCAAGCTAAACACCTTCAACCACAAATGACAAAAACTAATCCAACACTTCTTCCATAATATCTCTCCTCTACCTTCAACAACTCTCCTTTTCCAAAACTACACAGAGTCCACGTTAGGTTTTCCTACACATTAAAGCTCAACTCATGGTCTTTGTTTCCCAATCTTCTTGAAGCACTTAGGTAACAATCAACTCCTTCATCTCATCATTTCCTGTTCTTTTTAGCTTTCCCTTTCTATTTACAAATCACTTTTCCTTCATCTTTGTTTTTACAACATTATTTCTTTACAAGCTCCTCACAACATTATTTCTTTACAAGTTCTTCATCACACACAAATGATAGATAAATTTTCCTTTTCATATCCTAGAAGCTCTTTTAAGCGATAACAAGGGTACTACACTCAATGATACCTTTTTCATAGTCTAAATAATTAAGCTTCTACTTCTTATTTATCCTTTACCTGAGATTTGGGAATGAATTATCCTAATCTCTCACTCTTATGGAAGAGTTGCAACTTCCATATATGTGAGGTTATTCTTTGATCTTAGAGTAAATTACACTGATACCTCCTGAGTTTTAGTGAAATTACACAAACCACTCCTCACTTTTCTAAACCTATACAAACCTCCCCTAGTTTTGTAAATGACCACCCTTGTATAAGAAATAAGTGTAATGTTTTAAACAAAAAATGTGATAAATGCAATTAAGTTAAACAAAACATGATATATTGTGTAGACAAGTCTAAATAATATACAAATCAATGTATCTTTATTATTTTTGGTTCGTTACACTACATTATAAAAGTGATTTAAACAATATTTCTTTATAATTGTTGATGCATTTTGTAACAAAAAAATAATAAAGATACATTGATTTGTATATTATTTAGACTTGTCTACACAATATATCATGTTTTGTTTAACTTAATTGCATTTATCACATTTTTTGTTTAAAAGATTACACTTATTTCTTATACAAGGTGGTCAGTGTAATGAAAGTACAAAACTAGGGGAGGTTTGTGTAGTGTAGAAAAGTGAGGGGTGGTTTGTGTAATTTCACTAACTTGTCTACGCAATATATCATATTTTGTTTAACTTAATTGCATTTATCACATTTTTTGTTTAAAAGATTACACTTATTTCTTATACAGAGGTTTGTGTAGGTTTAGAAAAGTGAGGGGTGGTTTATGTAATTTCACTAAAACTCAGGGGATGTCAGTGTAATTTACTCTTGATCTTATTAATTTTGGTCATTGCATCTGTTCTTTGATCTCACTTTTTTGTTTTTTTAGTGAGATAAAAGTCTGAAACAAAGAAATAATATTAGTGGGCTTTTCGTCGATTTCCCACATGGGCTTGGTCATTACTTTTCATATAAATTTTTAAAAATGAAAACGCCCACCGTGGGGCTCGAACCCACGACCACAAGGTTAAGAGCCTTGCGCTCTACCAACTGAGCTAGACGGGCTTTTGTTATCAAAATTATGGCCCTTTTATAGGAACGAATGTATTAACAATGGCATGATAATTCTCTTTCATTTCATTCCATCATAATTAAATATTCAAACATAGCCCCTAAGGTAGACAAGCTTTAAAGCAGCAAGAGAAAAATGGTCACAATCAACCGAACATTACATTCATCAAAAATTGGAAAAATACAATTAAACAGATTACAATCCCAACTTAATCTCTACTAAACCTTAAACATCAGCAATAGCAGTTGTTAGGGAAATACATTTGTAGACTCCAAGAGGACATTAACATGTGCATGAAATATATAGTAATGTTTATATAACCGAACTTAAAATTTTATTCTGATTTTCTAATTCAATCCCAGAAGAGGAAGCCTATTTCATATTCAGAATTTACAAACCCAAAAGGTAAGGAACATTATGACATACAACATCGACCAAAAACTACAAGAACTCGAATTCAGAAACACAACTACAGAAGAAATGCTTCCCCTACCCCCTCTTCTAACACAAACACAATTTGTGAAGTCCCATTATACCAATGTCTGCCCTCAAGCTAACCAAATACAACTATATTACCAACAGTATATATGTCTACAGCAGTTTCGAATACTTAACATGCAAAACACTCTGAACTAGTTCCAAAGAATTGACATGCAAATCACTCCGAAACCAGATAGGATGCTGCTTGTCTCCCAGTTAATCAGTTTTGAAATCCTGTGTTTCATGTGATCGTCCGTTCTGGTTAGTGCCGTTTGTCTCATGTGCTTGTCCATTCTTCCTAGTGTCGTTTGTGAACCCACGCTTCAATTAAATCAATTAAAAAACAATTAGATGCGGGAAAAAACCATCATTGCAAATTGTATACCTCAATAAATTAAGTCAAAAACAAAAAGAAATGTGTACAAAGAATTTGAGAAAGATAAAATGAAGCAACATGTAATCATGTTTTCAAAAATTTAGGAAGCTTTTAAATTTACCTCTCGCAATATTTTCTTCTGGTACCTATAACCCTATGACATGAGAAAGTAGAATATTAGAAGTCAACTTCACAATGTGAAAAATCTAGCAGATATTTATGCAGCAAGAGAATTCTAGAATCATAATATAACCTTGTCCGTTCCATAGATGTAATCACAGTATGTGAACACTGAAGCAAAATTACTATGGCTTTGTCGTCCAACAAAATGATGGTAATCGTGATACTCAGCGCCACCATAAAATGGAATATATTTTGTGAGACTCCAGGGGAAGTCATACCTGACAAGTGACATGTAACAAACAAAATATAAGGTTGAGTGCCAAAATTGCTACACAAAAACTAGAGAAGAATGACGAGTAAATGTTCTAGAAAGGAGAAAGGTGGAGGAAGAGTTGGGCAAGATTGCTGTTTATTAATGTGGTAAAGAAAGATAGGCAACTAGTGATACATTCAGGTTGCAAGCACCATCACAATATTGCGTAACCGTGAAACTAACCATCATCCTGATGTAAAACATTTATATGCACATGCTCAGACAACAACGACCTTACTATACAAATAACATTTATAGCATTCATATTGGATTTATAAATCAGTTTAACCATCACTTTTGCATTCACCTGTACTACATTGTTGAGACAGCAATGAATATAAAGCTTTATTTCACCACGTGGGTAGTAACATCATATGTATAGAACAAAATGATATACTCCCTCTGGTCTCAAGTATAAGCAAAAAAATATGAACTTTTTGGGTTCAATAATAAGCAAAGTTACCTCTACAAAATTTAAACCTGGTATAATAATTTTACTTTCCTAAATAATTACTAACAGAAAACACAATGCTCCTCAACTTTCTCACCAAATTACTCATGTTAAAATTGCAAACCTACAAGCAAATCACTATGTTCAAACCATGCTATCATTATAAATTGTATCTCTGCTGTCCTTACTGTGAAGACATTTGTTAACTGTCCTTCAGCCATATAGAGTTAAGATGCAACAAAAACAAGTATGGTGAAGACAAAGATTATCTCATTTTATCTGTGAACTATCTATCTACATCACAGATCTCCAATTTTTTCCAACACTATAACAATTGCCCACCATTTTATTACTATTAGAGAACTTTACTTTCTTCAAACCCAGAGAAAAACAAATATTGTAAAAGTATTTTCACCATCATACTAAGAAACATAAATTGAAACAAAATGAAAGAACCCAAAAAAATAAAAGGAGACTAGTATTTGAACAATTGACTTAAACAACTTGTCGTGGCATCTTATAGTTTACCCACAAAGTAAAGTACTGTGTCCCGAGAAATTGTCGAAATGAGTTGTTCAAATAATATCTTTCAAACAAAAATTATAAAGTAAAAAGGTGTCAAAATCATGCTAGGTCCCATAAGAAAAAGGTAAGGCACTATTAGAGATCCTTCAAATCCAACTTACTTTATACAAATTTCAATCATGCAAAAGAAAAGGGGTTATAGAAAAATCAACAAAAGAGGAAAGCGACAGCAACAATACATTACCCGCTATGTGTTTCAATGGCCTCAATCTGGCGCAACGCAATCCACAGCCAAAGAGTGATCATGTGACCAGGAACTAAAGCCGGACCAAAAAAAGACGGAAGTCCAAGAATCAAAATCTCTGCCCAATGCGCATACGGCGCAGCGAACCCAATCGGAGCCTGGTATTCATGGTGAACCCTGTGAATCTTCTCATAACCCCACTTGTTATGCAGAAACCTATGGATCCAATAATTGGTATAATCCTCAATCATGAAATACACCAATAATTGCCCTAAGATCTCCCACCATGATGGTAATGGCAACCCCGTTCTGATCCCAATCATCTAATAATAACAACAAAAAATAACAAAATTAAAAAATTATAACAATGTATTTCAATTATATCATTTTCAGTTAATAGATCTTAATTCAAGGTTTTAAACTATAAACCACAGCTGCACTGCACTGATGTAAATTATTTATTTATTACCGGCTAATTACAGCCGCAACTGCAATTTAAAACACTATACCAAATCGAGTCGATTTGTTAAATGAAATTGACCTTGATGGAAGGATAAGAGACGAGCTGGAGTGGTCCCACAACTAAGAAGAATATGACCATGACGTCTTTGTAGCATTTGAACATTTGCTTCAGAGAGAGACGAACGTTGGGTTGAATCTTGTACTTATCGAAAGGCAAAATGCGTTTGATTTCGAGAAATACAACGGGGAGAGGAGCGAGAGAGAAAATGACGAAGAGGAAGAGAATGTTATGGCAGAAGAGAAAGTGATCGGATTTTTTGGCCGAATAGTTAAACCACAGGGTTTCGGCGAAGGTGAGGTTGCGGCCGAGATGCGCAATGGCTTCAGGGAGGGAGTGGTAGGGAATCATGACGGCGACGACGGAGGAAAGGGTTGAGGAAGAGATTGAAAGGGGAATGGAATAGGATTATTAATAGAAGACAACAAAGGGGACAAGAGGTTTGGGGTTCAGAGGGGTTATTCTATGGATGCTGAGCTGGATTTGTCTGGTACTCTGGTGCAAATATTTTGCGGGAAGTTTTCAAAAGAATAAGTAACCGCATGGGATGATTTTTCTCAACTTGGTGTTTTACAACCATTTATATTTTGACACATGAATTTAATAAATTACTTTTGTAAAATTAAATTAAATTCAAGTATTATTTTTATTTGATTGCAAAGACACCACAACAAGAAAAACAAGGGATAGATGATCCCATTTCAGGTAACTCCTGCCTTCTTATTTATTTGTAAGATGTAGAAGAGGGGACCATGGCCATGGGGGTAAGAAATTGTGGAAAGTGTCTTCCAAAATCTGTCATTTATGTGTATTATTTATTATGAGTATTATTTATTATGATTTATTGAAAAATATTTAAGTTAAAATTTTAATAATTAATTATTTTTTAATAATTTCTAATAAGTAACATATGGAATGACACACTTTGTACGAAAATAGATGCGATACTCCTATGTTGATATATTATTTTACTTTGATATCTTGGTAGTATTAAAAGCATACAATTATTTACCCAAAAAACATACAATTAATATATACTAGTGTGTTTTCTATCTACTCAAACTTTTATTTCATGCCATTAAATATTCATTTTATATATTTTATTTTGTATAAGTAGAATGTTTTTTTTTGGTATTTTGTATATCTTATGTTATAATATATGTTTTAAATTATAATTTTTTATTAGAATGTCTAATTTAAGGTGAAAGATGTAGTTTCAACATATAATTAATGTGAAATCATTGGATTTACTAACTAATTGAAATCATTGGATTTCCCTAGAATTAATGAATATAACAAGAAGTAAATTTAACAAACTTAGAAATAAGTAGATATCTCCTCTAAAATAAATGTTGTTTTTCTTATGCTACACGCATTTTTATGGAATGAATTCAATTCATTGTTAATGTTTATAAAATTTATATTTTGATAAAAAAACATTTATGGTTTTTTCTCTCTCATCATCTAGTGGTTGGGTATTGTTGAAAGAAGAGAAATTAAAAACGTAATCTCTAAGAATGATGCTTTCATGTTTTGAACTAAAATTTCTAAAATTAGTTTCATTTTTTAAGAGTACGGTTGACAATAAATCGAACTAATTCGATATTTGTTCGAAACTCAATTTGTTATTTAGCTCGATCAACTTGATTCATGAACCAAATGAGTCAAATTTGAGCTGGAAATTGAGCTCGTTAAATAAACGAGTTGAACTTGAGTTGAATATAGTTCGACTTGTTAGATTAATGTGAAATCATTGGATCTACTTGCTAATTGAAATCATTGAATTTCCCAAGAATTAATGGCTAGGATGAGAAGTAAGTTTAAAAAACTTATTTTTGAAATAAGTAGATTTCTCCCCTAAAATAAATATTGTTTTTCTTATGCTACACGCATTTTTATGGAATGCATTCAATACATTGTTAATGATTATAAAAAGTTTATAAAATTTATATTTTGATAAATAAATATTTATGGTTATTTTTTCTCTCTCATCATCTAGAGTGGTTGGGTATTGTTGGAAGAAGAGAAAATAAAAACACTAAGAATGATGCTTTCATGTTTTGAACTAAAGTTTATAAAATTAGTTTCCTTCTTTAATATTTCTTAAGAGTATGGTTGACAATAAATCAAACCAACTCAGTATTCGTTCGAAACTCAATTTGAAATTGTAACACCGCGAATTTTACGATTTTGAATTATAAGATTTTATTAATATTTTTATTAATTATATTTTCGAAAATGAATTTCTGGGAATTTTTGGTAAAGAATTAGATGAAATGCTTGTTGAGTTTTAGTCTTGTAATTCTATTTCCAATTTGGTGGTAAATTTTCATGATTTTTGGAGATAGTCGTTTTCGGACCGCTGTCGGGGCCAAATCTCACTCGAAGTCGGCCCAATAACGTGTTTTTGAGTTTTGTAGCTCAGAATCGAATTCCGATTGCGCCATTGGCTTCGAAATATTATTTCAAGTCAAGATAGACACCAAGTTTGTCCAGAACACATTTCTAATTATTTTTCACTCCGAATTTCATGTTTCGAAGTTCTAATCGTAAACCGAA
>NC_032014.1:14432879-14433964 GCF_001865875.1 Lupinus angustifolius | reverse complement strand
TACACTAAAATTTCATATACAAGCTAAGGTAGTCTTTTATTTTTCTTCTCCATCTTCTTCTCATACTTCATAGAAATTTATGAGTTTTTATTATGTTGTTCATAAAATAGAGTTTATATTTGTTTTTTAAGTATTTTATGAAGACATAACTAAAGGGGTTGATAATAAAATCA
Source organism: Lupinus angustifolius (assembly GCF_001865875.1). Classification (NCBI taxonomy): domain Eukaryota; kingdom Viridiplantae; phylum Streptophyta; class Magnoliopsida; order Fabales; family Fabaceae; genus Lupinus; species Lupinus angustifolius. Next base: position 14,433,791 of record NC_032014.1, on the reverse strand, counting down.
TGTGAACCTTTATGTAGATTTTGACATTTGTAAATCTTGAAATTTCTTCCTTGTTCTTAGATGGAAAAACTATATATTTGGACAAGGTTAGATGAGTTATTTGTTGGGAAATATTAGAAATTATTGTTAGTATTTGAATATGTTTAAAGGTGATGATTTTAACATCAAAGGAACCTTTAATGTGTTTAGGAAAAAGTTTGTATTTTATTCTTGAAAGTTTATGATAAGTTGTTGTTAAAAATGTTTTATTTTTAGAAAGTATTATGTTTAAAAATGGTTTAGCATATTTTACTCTTTGATTTCCAAGTTAAAATAATTATTTGGGATAAAAGATGATTTATTAAAGTCTTGACTTCATAAACTTAAAGTGTTACGAAGTTTTGGATATTAAAGTAGTAGAAAGTCTTACCTTAGGATTTATTTTCATGACTATGAAAATAACACTTACTAACCCTTGAGGTTTTTTCCTAAAAAATTAGGAGGTGTTAAGATGTTCATGAAAAATTGTTGTATTTATTTTAGTTAACTTACTTTAAAGTGGTAAGAATAACTAAAAGATGTTTAGTGTAAAATATTAAATTAAGAGTCATTCTTTTTCATGACTATGAAATTAACACTTACTAACCCTTGAGGTTTTTCCTAAAAAAATAGGAGGTGTTAAGATTTAAAATGGTAAGATTTACTTAAAAAGTATTGATTTTGTTTAAATTGACTTAATTTAAAAATGATAAGTCTAGCTTATTGATCTTATTTTAAAAGGTTAGTTTTAGTAAAAATGTTTTATTTACAAATAATAAGATTTATGAAGTATCGGAAAAATGTAATGAAGTGGGAATACGTGTCTAGAAAGGTTCTGTCTAAGGAAATACTTGGTATTTAAGGGTGTCTTTACGACCCACCTCTCTTTCCTAG
>NC_032014.1:14428721-14432779 GCF_001865875.1 Lupinus angustifolius | reverse complement strand
GAACACGTCGTGACATAGTGGTGTCCGAATATGACACCTAGATCTCCTAAACCATCTCAAAGGTTTTGGGGTTAACTTGGGTTTTAAGAAACCCAAGATTTTTATGTTTGAATGCTTTTGAATATATATGATTGTTGTTGAAATGTGTACAATATGGTATATGAATGTTGTTGGGAACTTTTCTGGGTGCAGGTGTTTGAAAAACCATGTGAAAATACGTTTGATTAGCCGAAAAAGGCAAAATTGGAATCTTGTCCAGGTCTTTCTCGCTTGGGCGAGAGAAGTCCGTTGCTTGGGCGAGAAACAATTCTCGCTTGGGCGAGAGATGCCCAGTTTTAAAATGGTATTGTTGATTGAATTTTCGCTTGAGCGAAGGGTCCTCGCTTGGGCGAGAGACAGTAATTGTGTTTCACTATTTGGATTGATTGGTTGAGTCACTATTTGGATCGATTGGTTGAGTATGTAATAACCCTAGTATGGGTATGTTGCATAAACTACTTTGGTATAATACCATAATTGAATTAAAAAGTAAAGTTTTCAAGGTGTTGGAATTAAATAGTCAAACTCGGAAATTAATTTTAAAGAAAGTATTCCGAGAAGGATGTATGATTTAGGGCGATGCCCAAAAAAGGATACGTGATACCACGGAGCGAGATCGTCTAACCGTAAGTGGCTTGGTCTGATACCGTCCAGGGTATTCAGTGATGGTCGTAGTGGTGGGATGTATTTCCTTTATATTACGTGTTAACATAAGATCGGGACCCACAAGAAGCATTTCTGAGGGAGATGACTTAAGGTGGGCCGAACATGGTAAATAATGATTAAAAGATTTAATCATCTAACTGCGGTTAGTGTTCATATGCATATGGTTAATAATGGAGTAGTGGAGAGGAAATTGACGGTATGACTTAGAGCACCGTGAAGTTAGCAGGGACGACACTGATTGGACGGTGATTAGTCAACAATGTCTTGAGGGAGAGTCTGGGTGAGACGAGTCCCTTGTATTCCTGGGGAGGTACCTTGTTGGATCGGACAGTTCTCACAGGCCAAACTAGACAATATTTGACAACCCCTCTTTGCAATCTGGATCGGTGAGATGGATGCCCAGGAAGCGTTTGTTACGAGACCGTCCTGTTATGGACTGTTCCTATGGAACTTATTGATCAATTGGCTTATGAAATGCTTTTTAGTGCATACAAAGTGGCTTGGTATAGGACCTGTACTCTTGATTTATTTCCGACTAGGTTATTGGGAGGATATTGGGGTAAGGTGGATGATCATGACATAGCATGCATATATTGCACTTGTGGAAGTGGATTCCCACATTTGAGTTACAAACATCATGCATCATTAACATTATGCACACATTATTACTTATTGTTATGATATTTGTTTATGAAATGTATGTTGATACATTATTGTTTATGTTGATAAACGGTGGGTTATGATGTCGGTTATAGATAATATATGTGTATGTTATTATTTGGGGTTATGATCTCCACTTATGTGTTATTTAATTATAGTCATGATATCTTGTCGATGAATTATATATTGATAAATGGTGAATTATGATATTGTTTGGGAATAAGTGTTGTTTACATTACATAGGTTGATTAGATAATTGTGTATGAATATTACTCATGTGGATTGGATAATAGTTTACGAGAACAACTGATGAGTTATAATGTGATATATATTATATATATATATATGAACTGCTTTTCATATCTGAGTGTAATATTCTGAGAAAGTCTGAATTATATTCATTAGATGTCTTACTCTCTCTATTTCTCTTCTTTTCTATTGCTTGCTTTTCGGACGTGTGCTCGTCATATAGACAGATTTGCTCGGATTTGGAGGTACCCGTCCGTGATGTTCCCGGACAGGGCATGAGGAATTGAGGAGAGGCAGTACACTAGCTTTGGAGTTAGCCACTAGGAGTTGCTTATCATTTTGTGACTTTTGAAAAACTGACGGCTTCAGCTTGTTCATGTCTTTGTTTAGTGTCTTTTGGCGATGATTAATATTTCCGCCCTTTCTTGTTGAATATGTATATTAAGTACTTATGATCTTTTATATCTATGAAGATGTATATTCAGGAAATGTTGTATCATTTCAGTTACCGTTAGGTAACCGGTTTTGATTTCCGCGTTATATGTTACTTAAAGTGATGTCCCGAAAAAAAAAGGTTTGTAAAAGGAAACAATTATATATCACCAATTCAAAAAAAATTTACTCATTTTTCCGTGTAATAAATAAAGAGTATTTTTCGGGGAGATACAGAAATTTAGCTTGATAAACTTGATTCATGAACCAAATGAGTTGAATTGGAGGTAAAAATTGAGTTCGTTAAATAAACGAGTCGAACTAGAGTTGGATATAGTTCGACTCGTTAGATTAATGAGTTTACTTGATTATATATATATATATATATATATAATATAAACTATTTTTTTACGTTTGTTATGATCTATGCATTATTTTTATATTTATTGTTATAATATATAAATAAAAAGGTTATATATATAATACTTTTTGCAATATTTTTAAAAATTAATTAATTAATTGAGTTGTCCAAATTAACTAATTCGAAATGAGCCGAACAGTTCATGAACTTTAACTAGGCTCTGTAACACCGTGTTTTTCAGAGCACTTTTAATTAAGTAATTAGTATTAAAGGATTAATTATAGAAATTAATAAGTAATATTTTAGGCTAAACCTTTGTTTAGTTTTAGTCTTGTATTATGATTTTCTTGCTTTCCCTATTTTTTCAAGATTTTTGGAGAATAAAAGTTTTCGAGACGATTTCGGATCGTTTTATTGAGTTTTCTCCCAGTTTTTGAGTTCTGTAACTCGGAATTGAATTCCAATTTTGCAGTTGGCTTCGAAATATTATTTCTAATCAAAATAGATATCAAGTTTGTTCGTAATTAATCTTTAGATATTTTTCACCTCAAAATTCAAGTTTCGACGTTTCGGGCAAATGTCCTAAATCGGGAGAGCGTATATTTCCGGACAAAATTATCCGAAAATGTTCGAACACGACGTTTATTGGGAAATTACATCATATCAATAAAGTTGGAAGTAATTATTTCATGAGCCACTTTGTTACACAAGTAATGCAAAAGCTTCCAAAAGCTCCTAAATCACTCAACAAATCCTCTCACTCCACCACCATTAGATACATCACTTATGCTAGTTTAAATATACTTATTTTGCATTAAATTTTCTTATTTTATGAGGGTGAGGCTCTCCTATAAATACATCACATCATTCTCTCATTTTTACACTAAATTTCCTATACAAACTAAGATACTCTTTTATTTTCTCTTCTTCATCTTCTTCTCATACTTCATAGAAAGTTATAAGTTTTTATTTTGTTGTTCGTAAAGTAGAGTTTATATTTGTTCATTAAGTATTTTATGAAGACATATTTAAAGGGGATGATAATAAAATCATAAGAATTTTTATGTAGTTTTTGACCTTTGTAAATCTTGAAATTTCTTCCTTGTTCTTAGATGGAAAAACTATATCTTTGGACAAGGTTAGATGAGTTATTTGTTTTTAAATATGAGAAATTATTGTTATTATTTGAATATGTTTAAATGTGATTATTTTAACATCAAAGGAACCTTTAATGTGTTTCGGAAAAAGTTTGTATTTTATTCTTGAAAGTTTATGATGTTCATGAGTTGTTGTTGAAAATGTTTCATTTTTAGAAAGTATTATGTTTTTAAAGTGGTTTAGCATATTTTACTCTTTGATTTCCAAGATAAAATAATGATTTGGAATAAAAAATGATTTATTAAAGTCTCGACTTCACAAACTTAAAGTTTATGAAGTTTTGGATATTAAAGTAGTAGAAAGTCTTACCTTATGATTTATTTTCATGATTATGAAATTAACACTTACTGACCCTTAAGGTTTTTCCTAAAATTTAGGAGGTATTAAGATGTTCATAAAAAAATTGTTGTATTTATTTTAGTTGACTTACATTAAAGTGGTAAGAATAACTAAAAGATATTTAGTGTAAAATATTAAATTAAGAGTCATTCTA
>NC_032014.1:14427867-14428621 GCF_001865875.1 Lupinus angustifolius | reverse complement strand
TTACTAACCCTTGAGGTTTTTTCCTAAAAAATTAGGAGGTGTTAAGATGTTATGATAATTTGTTTTAGTATTATACTTGAAATAATGAGATTTACCTAAAAGTCTTGACTTTATAAACTTAAAGTGTTATGAAGTCTTAGATGGTAAAATGATTTTAAAATGTTGAATCTTAGTTAAGTGAACTTACTTTAAAATGATAAGATTTACTTAAAAAATATTGATTTAAAAGTATTGAATTTTGTTTAAATTGACTTACTTTAAAAATGATAAGTCTAGCTTAATGATCTTATTATAAAAGGTTAGTTTTAGTATAAATGTTTTACTTACAAAAAAAAATAAGATTTATGAACTATCGGAAAAATGTAATGAAGTGGGAATACATGTTTATAAAGGTTCTGTCTAAGGAAAGACTTGGTATTTAAGGGTGTCTTTACGACCCACCTCTCTTTCCTGGGAACTAGCCTGGTGTATATTCATGGATTACGACATAATTTCGGTATAAGTTCTATTGAAAATCTTACTTTAAAACGTGTTATTTGATTGTAAGACTTTCAATGACAAATGATGATTCAAGGATATTCAACCTTGAATCAGATGGACGAAAACAATTAATTTTAAATCGGAAGTTTTATCTTCGCGTAAAAAATTATTTCGAAGTATAATAATTATCGTCAGTTAACTAGTTAACGTTATTTTGGCATAATGAAGAGTTCGAGAGGAGATCGGATCAAGTAAGTTCACCTGCAAACAGAGA
>NC_032014.1:14420549-14427767 GCF_001865875.1 Lupinus angustifolius | reverse complement strand
ACATGACTTCTTTTTAAGTCGTCTGAACGATAACTCTCATATATACGAGAGCCTAATGACATGTTTGTCATCAAGAAGTTGTAAAGGTAAATAACTATATGAAATTCTTGAAAGTAATAAAAGTAAGGAATTGCTTTGTTAAAGGCGAGGTCGGAGGGTGTGATATTATGCCCACGCATTGAGATCGTTTGACCGTAAGAGGCCTGGCTAGAGGAGTCATCCAGGATGATTTAGCGATGGTTCATAGTGGTGCTGAGAAGTATTATGTTGTGCCAATGCAGCGAGATCGTCTGACCGTAAGAGGTTTGGCTTGAGAGCCGTCTAGGATAATTCAGCGATGGTTCGTAGTGGTGCCGAAATTATTCTCTTTTTGTTTATATGTTAAGATCGGACCCACTAGAAGCATTCCCGACGGGAGATGTCTTAGGATGGGCAGATCATTAGAAAAGATGAATTAAAAGACATAATTTTCTAATTTCGGTTAGGGTGCATATCCATGGTAAAAAATGAAGTAGTGAAGAGGAAATGTACGGGAGCGAAAGAGCCCCAAGATGTTGAGAGGGACGGCGTTGATGGTGGTGATTCGTCAGCAAAGTCTTGAGGGAGAGTCTAGGTGAGACGAGTCCCATATATTCCTGGATGAGGTATTCCATTGGATCAGACAGTGCTCACAGTGCAAACTAGACGATATCTGATAACCCCTCTTTGCAATCAGGATCGATGATAGGGATGCCTAGAAAGTGTTTGATACGACACCATCCTTAAATGGACAGTTCCATTGGAACAGATCGATCATATATCATTGCGATGAATAATTTTGGTGCAATCAAATCGGCTTGTTATGGAAACTCTACTCTCGGTTATTTCCGAATAGTTATTGGGAGGATAAATGAGTAAGGATGATGGACTCATGCATCGCATTGCATACATGATATTCTTCGATATTGATTCTAAATTCTTGAGTTTTATATTTCATTCATTATTATTATATGCTTGTATGATCACATGATATATTTGTACTCGTGTGTTGTCTTGGTGTATTATTCTGTGTAATTCCACGACGTCGATGACAAGTTTTTCATAGATGTTTTACTCCCTCTCTTTTCTTCTCGTATATTTGTATGCATGTTTAGGTGGACCCATCAACACTGATATGAGGTTATCGCTTCACTATGTCCCAGGAGGGGCATGGAGTGTTGAGAGTAATCGACACACTTACACAGGTCCTTGCGACCTGTTGCTGGATTGGGTAAGCAATGGCTCAGTTTTGTATCTTCCACCGTACTACGCAGTTCCGAAGGCATCATTCACTTTGCTCGACCGAAGACCCCGCCAAACTTTATGTACCGGTTGAAGCTCGAGGCGTACCAGAAGTTGTTAGGACGTGGCCCCAAACAGGATTCTCATCATCAGAATCGGCGCCAAGAGAGACAGATGGGGCCATGCCAAGGGGGTACACCCCGAACCCCTCGATGGATTGGGGAGCGGATGAAGTGGAGGAGGAGGAAGACAACAACGACTGTGTAGAGCTTATCTGCATAGAAGATTTAGTTGAATTCATTGAGATCTTTTCAGACTCGGAGGTGGAGGAAGACCCTAGCGAAGCTTCCAGTGCACCCCGGTTTAGGAGGTTTCTCTTTTGTTTTGTTGTGATAGGAACTTGTGTGAGGTGAGGAAGACAACGGCGACTGTGTAGAGCTTATCTGCATATAAGATTCAGTTGAGGTCATTAAGATCTCTTATGACTCGGAGGTGGAGGAAGACCCTAGCGAGGCTTCCAGTGCACCTTCGGTTTAGGAGGTTTCTCTTTTGTTTTGTTGTGATAGGAACCTCTGTGAGGCACTTTTTGTAATGACAATGCCCCGACATTATTTTCTTTGTATTTTCAGTTTTTTTATTTGTGGCGATTATTAGATTTCGCCCTGTAAATAATTCTATATTTATTCAAGAATTTTATGAATGAGAAGTATTCAGAAAAAAATTGTGTTCATTTAATTATCTTCAATGTATTAAGAATTTTATTTTTGCAAGTTTTGAAAATGTGACGTCTTGAAAATGGAATAAGGTAAAAGTAGAAATGATTTGTAAGTTATAGTTGCATAAAAGAGAGAGAAAAAGGAAATAAAAATTTACCCATTTTTCTAAGAGATTAAATATATTAAATATGAAATGATTTTCGGGGCGTTTCAAATTGAACTCGAACTAAAAAAATAACTTGTATCGAACTCAAGTAAATTTCTGAGCTAAACGAATCTTTATCGAGCTGAGCTCTGGTTCGACTCATTTTCAACCCTACTTAAGAGAATAAAGTATATATTCACACCAGAAGATAAATTATATCCTCCCGTCAGTAAAAATATACATATGTACTATTCTGTTTAGTTTTAGAAATATTTTTATTGAAAATGATTAAATAGGACACATATCATAATTTTAATGGTTGAAGAAAATAATTTATCTTAGGAGATATTTTATTCTCATATCTTAATCAATATCATTATTACATTACCGCATTGATAATGAATTTACACATTTTAAGAGTGTTTTATTATGATCTAGCGGAGATATAATTATAGATCATTTGCCTCTCTTACAGAAAAGTGTAGTAAATGATTTGAAATTAGAAATATAATTCGAATAAGTTTGATTTCCTGAGTAAGAAAATTATCTCGAACAATAAGTTATAATTTATAACATATTTATTATTTTAAATTTTGATGTAAAATACTATTTGAATTTTTTCCCATAAGTATCTAAACCTAGTTAGCTTAGTTAACATTTTGATTCCATAATAAACATTTTAAATGGAATTTTTTAAAATAAAATACTAAATATTGTAATAAGTAAATAACTATAAATAATAAAATTATTTTGACATAATAGGCCCGGGATCAATATATAATAAACAATGTCCATTAAAAATTCACACAAGATTAAGGATTTTCAACTTACACAATTTTAATACTGCTATGTTAGGAACATTTGAGTCTTCATTGTTCATTGCACAAATATATGTATCCGTATAAAATTATTTCCTATGATTACTGTAAATTGTTATTTTTTTCCATCTATTAGTGTATCAGTCTATAAATTTCATACAAGATAGTAAATTGAAAAATATTTCGATATAAATATTCTATTACAATGTCTGAGTTTCCTTTTAAAAAATAAAATCTGCGGGTTTACTTTTTTACCTTTTTTTCTCAACATGCATTGAGCCAAATATCTCATTGTTCTTTCTTAGCTATCGTTTCGTATTATATTATCAAACTACCATTTTGACAAGTATTCAAGATTAACCAAAAAAAAATCTTCAACAAATTTAATTCTACAGATTAATATTTGTATAAATAAAAGTCATGTACAATAAAATTTTCAAAAACTTTATAGAATTTATTACAAGTTATGATAATAAATTCAATTTTAAAGATAACAAAATATAAGTTAGAAATATAAAATAAATTATCAGATAAATAATATTGTATCCAATAAAGATATATAATTAAATAAATATAATAAAGTATAGTGCTAAGACTGTGATGAGTGTGATCCATTGGACATAGATCCAATTTTTCATTTTTTTATTCATATTTGAAAATTAGTAAGTACCATTTTTTTTGTCTATTTAATTTTTGCCAAGGAGTAAATAGAAAGTATAAAGAATGGCAAAAATAAAGTTGTGCGTAAAATAATATTTATATAATAATATATATTGAATGTATATGTCCATCGTTTAGATAATAAAATTCACTTCTTAATCATTAGATTTTTGATGACCAAGATAGAAATTAAATATTTTAAACTTATTTTTAGAGTTAGTAGTTCCCTTCCTTTTTTGGTACTACCAATGATATCCTTCATTTTTTGGGTAAGAAATTAATCTTTTTTGGGTTCGTGATTATCCATCCCAATAAAAGTCACCTCCAAGAATCGAACCCTCAACTTTGAAGATCTAATAGAACCATACATCACTAGATCAACACATTGTTGGTGATCCCTCCCTTTGAGATCATTGAATCAATTATCATTCATTTTTAATTTCATTATTCTTCAAAAAAGAACACAAAAAATGACAAATAATATAGTCATTTTATACAAATTTGTACACTGATGATAATACATAAATATTACACACTTCCCATTTTTTATATGTCATTCAATCAATTGAAAGTAGATTCCAACTCCAAAAAAAAAAATTAAAATTCCACCAAACAAAGGTTTCATTGAATCTAGATGAATGTAGATCTCACAAATTCATGTATTTTAATCAAGACTTTGGAACTGGAACCAAGTATCTCATGGTTTCTACATAAATACGATAGGACAATCTCATCCTCGTAAATTCCTATATTTTAATCAACCTTGGAGGGATCTTGCATATTTTTATGAGAAAACACATCTTTTATCTCAAAAATACTATATGTACTATTGTTCGTATTTATAATTAAAATATTTAATTATTAAATTGTTAATTTAATTATATTTTTAATCAATCATAAATAATGACGTATAAAGTGGAATACTTTTTGGGATAAAGTGATGATGTTTTTTCTACTACAAGTATTTTCTCATTCTTTTAGATAATGAACTAATTTTTTTTAGGATATGTGATTGTTCATTTCATCAAGTTGACTCTCATGAATCGAACATTTGGCCTTTCGATTATCCTAAAGATCTAACAAGATCTTACATCATTAGATTAATACTTTTGATAAAGTAATAATGTTTTAAAGTTGGTTTTGATGCCAAACTTCTATCCCATTTACAATTAAGAATTTAGTATACATGTATTAATAATGTATTAATAATGTAAGTGTTTGTTTACCGTGATAATATATTAGTTATCATTCATTTATTATTTTTAAGTAAAAATAATATAAATAAATATTGAATAATATATTAATTATATAAACATTTAAATTGATAATATATAAATATTAAATAATCTATAAAGCTCAACAATAACATGATAACATGTATAAATCAATTAAATATTTAAATATTGTAGTTATTTAAAGTTGGGTTTTAAATTTTAAATCAATTAATTAATCACACCGGGAAAGTGAAAGGTGGTGTCATGAATAGGTGGTTGGCTTTTGGAGCATGATGGTAGTCCTTTCTAGGCTTTAATAATATTGAAGGAGAGCTAACTCACACAGGTAAGTTAGAGGATGGATTTGAGGTCGAAAATTGACCACTACTTACTTGATATATATATTGGGTGGCAGTCATCATTTTTTGTTTAATACTTTTAGGGTTTAATATTTATATATTGTTTGTATAAAAAATTTACACTCATAACATAATATATATCATTAATTTGTATTATTTTTGTTTAACAATCAATAGTAATTAATATATAAATGATGAATGATATATTGCCAGTATAAAAAACAATTATATTGGAAGTATATATACATATTAAGCATATGAGTTTAATGCATAAATTAAGATTGTCATAAATAATATATATATATATATATATATATACTATACTAAAATTTCAAAAATTAAAACCGTATAATTATTATAAGCAATAATGGTCAATTTAAATGCAAAGATAATAAGATATAAGTTGGAAAAATATCTATATATTATCTACAGTATATATAAAGGTAAATCTATATTATATATCTATACTAACTATATATAAATATAAACATTGATTATGATGTAATTTCATTTTCCTATTTTATCATTAAAACTTTTAAATTTTTTCAAAGATCAAATAATCATATGTAATCACCATCAACATATATACTAACTCTCTCACCTTAAATAAAATATTATAATAAAACAAAAAAATATAATATAAGGTGCACCAAAAAAATATAACATAAAGTATACTTAATACAAAAACATATTATAATTCTTCAAAATAAAATATATAAAATTTGAATATTTAACATCATAAAGTGAGAATGTGGGTCGACAGACATGAAGTGCTTATTACCACACTAATTTTATATATAAAGCCAAAATATCTTATAACTATATATATATATATATGATATAATTTTTGTTGTCTATTTTATCCTTCTAATAATTATTACTACAATAAGTATAAAGAATGGCAGTATTAAATTGGAATATGTGAGAATTAAGTGAATGTTGTTAGGTATCAGTGATGGAATACACTTAGATGAGGGTTGAATAGGTGTGCCAGAGCTCAAATTCCACTTTTGGGATTTTAAACACTTGCTGAAAAATGTCCAGTTAATCGATTAACCAGTAACAGAACCAGAATGATCAGAACAACAACTTGCACAGTTATTAACCAACACACAAACAGATATACAACAAATACTTTTATGCAAAATTAACAAGAACATAGCAAGAAACAAGCATGCAAAATATTAGCTTCAAACTTGCATTAAAACATCTTGAAATATAAAAGAGAAAATGATAGAAAAGATTGTGCAGATATTTTATCCTGGTTCGTTTTGCTGTCCACTACAAAACTACATCCAGTCCTCCCCTCTAATTTGGGAGATTTTCCTTCTTCACTATAGAACATAATGTACATTACATGTAACGCCCCGAAAAATACACTTCTCAAAAACATTGCGGAAAAATGGGTAAATTTTTTTTTTGAATTAGTGATATAAAATTGTTTCCTTTTAAAAACCTTTCTTTTCCAGGACATCATTTTAAGTAACATATAATGCGGAAATCAAAACCGGTTACCTAATGGTAACTGAAATGATACAACGTTTCCTGAATATACATCTTCATAGATATAAAAGATCATAAGTACTTAATATACATATCCAACAAGAAAGGGCGAAAATATTAATCATCGCCAACAGACACTAAACAAAGACATGAACAAGCTGAAGCCGTCAGTGTTTCAAAGGTCACAAAATGATAAGCAACTTCTAGTGGCTAACTCCAAGGCTAGGGTACTACCTCTCCTCAATTCCGCATGCCCCCTCCTAGAACATCACGGACGGGTAGCTCCAAATCCGAGCAAAGCTGTCTACCTGACAAGCACACGTCTGAAAAGCAAGCAATAGAAAAGAAGAGAAATAGAGAGAGTAAGACATCTAACGAATATAATTCATTGACGGCGTGGACTTACTCAGAATATTACACTCAGATATGAAAAGCAGTTCATATATATATAATATATCACATTATAACTCATCAGTTGTTCTCGTAAACAATTATCCAATCCACATGAGTAATATAACCAAACTCATCAATTGTTCTCATAAA
>NC_032014.1:14420203-14420449 GCF_001865875.1 Lupinus angustifolius | reverse complement strand
CAACCTATGTAATGTAAACAACACTTATTCCCAAACAATATCATAAATTCACAATTTATCAATATATAATTCATCGACAAGACATCATGACTATAATTAAATAACTCATAAGTGGAGATCATAACCCCAAATAATAATATACACATATATTATCTATAACCGACATCATAATCCACCGTTTATCAACATAACCAATAATGTATCAACATACATTTCATAAACAAATATCATAACCATAAGTAATAA
>NC_032014.1:14419515-14420103 GCF_001865875.1 Lupinus angustifolius | reverse complement strand
CACATACACATACTAGGGTTATTACATCTTCAACCAATCAATCCAAATAGTCAAACACAATTACTGTCTCTCGCCCAAGTGAGGACCCTTCGCTCAAGCGAAAATTCAATCAACAATACCATTTTAAAATTGAGCATCTCTCGCTCAAGCGACAATTCATCTTTAAATCTCAATTAAACTTAAGCCTTCCTCGCCCAAGCGAAGGTACTATCACCGAAGCGAGGCCTCTTCTTGCTGAAGCGAGACATCTCTCACCCAAGCGAGAGGGTTCCAGGGACTCATTAAAAATCCTGGGCTTTTTCGCCCAAGCGAGGACCTTACTCGCCCAGGCGAGGCTTGCTCGCCCAAGCGAGATTTTGTCGCCCCGGGCGAGGAGTTCCAGAACCAAAACTTCCCCTCGCCCAGTCCCTCACCCAGTCGTCGCCCAAGCGAGTCTGTGCTTGCCCAAGCGACAGGGACTTGGACAAAATACCAATTTTTCCCTTTTCGACAACCGAAAATATATTTAAACATGGTTTTTCAAACATCTGCACACAGAAAAGTTCCCAACAACATTCATATACAATATTCAACACATTTCATCCTCAA
>NC_032014.1:14413944-14419415 GCF_001865875.1 Lupinus angustifolius | reverse complement strand
AAAACCCAAGTTAACTCCAAAACCTTTGAGGTGGTTTAGAAGATTCGGGTGTCATATTCGGACACCACTATGTCACAATGTGTTCTCTCTCACCTGAGTGTGTCGTGAAGCGTGCTTTAACTCATCAACTAAGGGTGGTTTGGTTTCAAGGTTCGAACACCGAAATCTTCGTAACTACCACAATAAAAATCCGTTAGTTTCCGATATTTCTAAAATCGTTACTCAAATACTTAAAATCATCTCTCTTTTTCCCTTTCGTGATCATACATCCCTTTCATCCATCCGGTCCAACATCACATGTTCTTGACCATCCTTTTTTATCGAAAGTTCGTTCACGATTTACATTCATTTTTAAAGGTACGGTTTTTAGTAAAACTGCATATTCCGATTTAAGACGTTCTTTGATAATCTCACAACTTTAAAGTAAGTTATTCAAAGTATCATTTAAGAGTTTTATGAGGCATCCATGTACTCATAAACCTTAACATCCTTTTTAACAAAAGTTTCTATTCTTCCAACTTGTTCCAAGCCATGATTTAAGGCTAACAACAAATAGAAATACATACATTCTCATTTTTCCAAAACACTTCCTAAAGGTTCCTTTGATTTCATCATCATCCCCTTTGGCTAAAACAACCAAATACATGTAATAAAACATTATAACAACTCCATGAACACAAGTTGTTCATGGTTTCAACAAAATATTTTCATAAGTTCAAGAACATCACCATTTTCGGTTTTGAGGAGAAAATGAGTTAGAAAGCGTTTTAGAAAATTTCAACGGTTGAATACATTCTTGACATACTCATGAACAACATACTTAAATCTCATCAACATCCATTGGTTGAATGTTGAGAGATCAATGATTGAAGATGGAAGAAACAAATGAGAAAATGAGAGAAAAATGAAGAGAGGATTTACCTCTTCTTTGAAAATGCAAAAGTGAGAGAGTGGAGTTTGGAGTGTGAGGGTTTAAGGAGAGAGGGAAATCAGATTTCCTCTAGGCAATGATGAAAAAATCTCCTAGGGTGGCTAATGATGAGTTCATGGGATATTTGAGAAAGTGATGTGAGATTTGATTTATGGAAGTCAAATCTCGCATCCCAATGCGAAATGATCACCTCGTGGACACGTGCGATAAACATGCCCGAGTATTATCGGCCAATACTCGATCAGTATTATAAATCGCTCGATCTTAATATTCGATTAGAATATCAGATTTTGGCATTCTGAGTGAAAAATATTTAGAAAATAGGTATGGGTGTAATCAGGGTCTATATTGACTCGAAATGAAATTACAAAACCAACGGTGTGATCAGAATTCAATTCCGAGTTACGGAACTTAAAAACCACTTTTTGAGCCGTACCGGGTGAGATTCGGCCCCGACAGCGGTCCGAAACCGACTGTCTCTGAAAATCATGAAAATTTACCACCAAATTGGAAATAAAATTACAAGACTAAAACTCAACTAGGGTTTCGTCTAATTCTTTACCGAAAATTCCCAGAAATTCATTTTCGAAAATATAATTAATAACAATATTAATAAAATCTTATAATTTAAAATCGTAAAATTCGCGGTGTTACATTACATACAAACTTCTAAATACAATACTCGAACGCTTCTTTCTTGGAACCCAAAGAACTTCGTCACCCTTGGTTTGACCTTTCCCAAAACCGTCTCCCAAGAAAACCTTTCTTACGCGATTCAGCTCCAACCAAGGTATCACCCTTTATCCCAAGACATCCAATCCTTTGTGTGAAGAACACCTTACCTAACCGCAACTAGGATTTTCCCAATATTTGAATTAACAATGCTTTGAGTTATGAATGAGTACTTAATACTCAGATATTACAATAATAATCAAAGCCTAAAACCTAAGCAAAAACTCACAAGATGTCCTAGTCTAATATGAATGTTCATGCATGAGGTTTCTGAAAATATGCAATCTTTTAAAGACTATCTCTTTTCATTTCAAGAAACACAAGAATGATGCAAGAAAGCTTTTCAAAGAATCATGCAATATGAATATGAAAACTAAAGCCTTAGCATGATCTAATTTTTCTCCTAATTCAACACTCTCTAGTAGATTCTAACAATGACGATATATATCTTTTCTATGTGTTTTTCTCTCTTAGTTGTTTCTGCAATTAGCCAGTATTTATACAAAACAGATTTTACCTCTAAAAACAGTTTTTCAGTTATGCAGTTGAAACAGCAGAAAACATTCACGTTATCGATTAAGCCATATGGTTAATCGATTAACCAATGTATTTTTAATACATGATTAAATGGTAAACTACTTATATGATATATGCTAATGCAATACATGATTTCCAAAATAGAATACATTTAATGCATAAAATCAATGTATTCAAATGCATGAACCTACATATCATATATTTCTAGATGATGTCTCATTTTAATGGATTGATTACTTTATTAAGTCTTGTGAGACTCACAACTAGGTTTACCTAACCTAGACTCAATATCTATGACAAACATCTTAGACTTCTAAAAAGATGATAAAGAATTATAACTAAGTCTAATAAATCACCACTTGAGTCATTGACATGTTGATTGTTGAGTCATCTTCAAGCTTTAATTAATTCATTGTCTTCATCAAAACATAGGCAAAACATTGCTAATGCAATCCTTGACGCTTTGCAATATCAAATGTTGTTATGTTTATGCCCACTTAAAATACTTCTATATAATTATCTACAAGTTTCACCTTTATAAATTTATATAGATGAGAAAATCAATATCTACAAGAATATTTTATTGGTATAACCAAATATGTCCCTTTGGCATGCATGACTATCCTCTCTCAAATATTTTTTGGATGAATCAAATTTTTGACATTTTGATTTATTTGAAAATCTAGTGAGTATTATACTATTAGGCCAATGTCTTATTAGTCAATATCTAGAAGAATGTACGGATATTTAAGATATTTTTAAGGAGACAAATCTACTTACTAAAAAAGTACTCCCCATCCTAGCCATCAATTATAGAGAAATCTAATGGTTTGAATTAATGAGTAGATTTAAACCATTAGATATCCATAAAATTGATAGTTAGGATGAGAAGCAAGTTTAAAAAACTTACTCTTAGAGTAAATGGATCCTCACCATACTTTTGAATATAAATGTTTCAAATTAATCTTGATTTGAGGTATAGTAGTATATTCTTGAGTTGTTTTTTTTGTAAAATAATTTTTCTATTAGAAATTTTTAAAATATAAA
This sequence comes from Lupinus angustifolius, assembly GCF_001865875.1. NCBI lineage: Eukaryota > Viridiplantae > Streptophyta > Magnoliopsida > Fabales > Fabaceae > Lupinus > Lupinus angustifolius. The sequence continues at coordinate 14,416,168 of NC_032014.1, read as the reverse complement.
TCTAGACAAAAATATATGTAATCAAATAAGCAATATTATGAAAACCATATGTCAAATTATTAGTACTCATATGGTATAATAATTATATTGATCATACTTGTGAAAACATGATTGTACCAACTGATTCAATTGGAAAATCGATCAAAATTGACTGATATTCAATTAAACTGTACTGATCATACATATGATTTTCATTTAAAATTGTTTTTTTAATGAAAGTAACTTAATTTTTACTAAAATGTTGATATGGAAGATCAAATACACAACTGATACATTTGTTTATATGTCCAAAATATGATATGTAACACCGCGAATTTTACGATATTGAATTATAAGATTTTATTAATATTTTTATTTATTGTATTTTCGAAAATGAATTTCTGGGAATTTTCGGTAAAGAATTAGACGAAACTCTAGTTGAGTTTTAGTCTTGAAATTCTATTTCCAATTTGGTGGTAAATTTTCATGATTTTCGGAGACAGTCGGTTTCGGACCGCTGTCAGGGCCGAATCTCACCCGGTACGGCTCAAAAAGTGGTTTTTGAGTTCCGTAACTCACAATCAAATTCCAATTGCACTGTTGGCTTCATAATTTCATTTCGAGTCAATATAGACCCTGAGTACACTCATGCCTATTTTCTAAATATTTTTCACTCGGAATGCCGAAATCCGAAATTCTAATCGAATATTAGGATCGGGCGATTTATAATACCCGATCGAATATTGGCCGATAATACTCGGGCATGCTTAGCGCACATGTCCGCGTAGTTGGCATTTCACATTGGGATGTGAAAGTTGACTTCCATAAAGCAAATCTCACATCACTTTCTCAAATATCTCATGAGCTCATCATTAGCCACCCTAGGAGATTTCTCATGATTGCCTAGAGGGAAATCTCTGATTTCCCTCTCCCCTTAAACCCTCACACTTTACTCTCACACTCTCTCATTTGCAAAATTTTCAAGAGAAGGTAAAAATCCTCTCTTCATCTTTTCTCTCATTTCTCATTACATCTTCCATCTTCAATCCTTGATCTCTCAACACTCAACCAATGGATGTTGATGAGATTTAAGTATGTTGTTCATGAGTATGTCAAGAACATATTCAACCGTTGAAATTTTCTAAAACGCTTTCTAACTCATTTTCTCCTCAAAACCGAAAATGGTGATGTTCTTGAACTTATGAAAATATTTTGTTGAAACCGTGAACAACTTGTGTTCATGGAGTTGTTATAATGTTTTATTACATGTATTTGGTTGTTTTAGCCAAAGGGGATGATGATGAAATCAAAGGAACCTTTAGGAAGTGTTTTGGAAAAATGAGAATGTATGTATTTCAATTTGTTGTTAGCCTTAAACCATGGCTTGGAATAAGTTGGAAGAATAAAAACTTTTGTTAAAAAGGATGTTAAGGTTTATGAGTACATGGATGCCTCATAAAAATATTAAATGATACTTTGAATAAATTACTTTAAAGTTGTGAGATTATCAAAGAACGTCTTAAATCGGAATATGTAATTTTACTAAAAATCGTACCTTTAAAAATGAATGTAAATCGTGAACGAACTTTCAATGAAAAAGGATGGTCAAGAACATGTGATGTTGGACCGGATGGATGAAAGGGATGTATGATCACGAAAGGGAAAAAGAGAAATGATTTTAAGTATTTTAAGTATTTTAGTAACGATTTTAGAAATATCGGAAACTAACAGATTTTTATTTTGGTAGTTACGAAGATTTCGGTGTTCGAACCTTGAAACCAAACCACCCTTAGTTGACGAGTTAAAGCACGCTTCATTAAGGTGAGAGAGAACACATTGTGACATAGTGGTGTCCGAAGATGACACCCGGATCTCCTAAACCAGCTCAAAGGTTTTGGAGTTAACTTGGGTTTTAAGAAACACAATATTTTTATATTTGGATGCTTTTTGAAGATATATGATTGTTGAAGAAATGTATTGAATATTGTATGTGAGATAGAACACATCGTGACATAGTGGTGTCCGAAGATGACACCCGGATCTCCTAAACCAGCTCAAAGGTTTTGGAGTTAACTTGGGTTTTAAGAAACACAATATTTTTATATTTGGATGCTTTTTGAAGATATATGATTGTTGAAGAAATGTATTGAATATTGTATGTGAGATAGAACACATCGTGACATAGTGGTGTCCGAATATGACACCCGGATCTCCTAAACCATCTCAAAGGTTTTGGAGTTAACTT
>NC_032014.1:14411434-14413844 GCF_001865875.1 Lupinus angustifolius | reverse complement strand
ATGATTGTTGATGAAATATGTTGAATATTGTATATGAATGTTGTTGGGAACTTTTCTGGGTGCAGGTGTTTGAAAAATCATGTTTAAATGTGTTTCGGTTGTCAAAAATGGCAAAAATTGGCATTCTGTCCAAGTCCCTGTCGCTTGGGCGAGCACAGACGCGCTTGGGCGAGGACTGGACGAGGGGAAGTGTTGGTTCTGGAACTCCTCGCCCGAGGCGACAAAATCTCGCTTGGGTGAAAATCCCGGGATTTTTAATGAGTCTCTAGAACCCTCTCGCTTGGGCGAGAGATGTCTCGCTTGAGCAAGAAGAGGCCTCGCTTCGGCAATAGTACCTTCGTTTGGGCGAGGAAGGCTTAAGTTTAATTGAGATTTAAAGATGAATTGTCGCTTGAGCGAGAGATGCTCAATTTTAAAATGGTATTGTTGATTGAATTTTTGCTTGAGCGAAGGGTCCTCGCTTGGGCGAGAGACAGTAATTGTGTTTGACTATTTGGATTGATTGGTTGAGTATGTAATAATCCTAGTATGGGTATATGATATAAACTACTTGATATAACACCGTAATTGAATTAAAAAGTAAAGTATTCAAGGTGTTGGAATTAAATAGTCAAACTCGGTAATTAATTTTAAAGAAAGTATTCCGAGAAGGATGTATGATTTAGGGCGATGCCCAGAAAAGGATACGTGATACCACGGAGCGAGATCGTCTGACCGTAAGTGGCTTGGTCTGGGACCGTCCAGGGTGATTCAGCGATGGTCGTAGTGGTAGGGACGTTACCCTTTGAGTTATGATGGGAATTAGGGAACTGCTCAGAAAGGAACCCAGGATACCACGTAGCGAGATCGGCTGACCGTAAGAGGCTTGGTCTGGGACCGTCCAGGGTATTCAGCGATGGTCGTAGTGGTAGGATGTATGATCGGCTGACCGAAAAATGAGAATGTATGTATTTCTATTTGTTGTTAGCCTTACACCATGGCTTGGAACAAGTTGGAAGAATAGAAACTTTTGTTAAAAAGGATGTTAAGGTTTATGAGTACATGGATGCCTCATAAAACTCTTAAATGATACTTTGAATAACTTACTTTAAAGTTGTGAGATTATCAAAGAACGTCATAGATCGGAATATGTAGTTTTACTAAAAACCGCACCTTTAAAAATGAATGTAAGTCGTGAACGAACTTTCGATGAAAAAGGATGGTCAAGAACATGTGATGTTGGACCGGATGGATGAAAGGAATGTATGATGACGAGGGGGAAAAAGAGAAATGATTTTAAGTATTGTAGTAACGATTTTAGAAATATTGGAAACTAACGGATTTTTATTGTGGTAGTTACAAAGATTTCGGTGTTCGAACCTTGAAACAAAACCACCCTTAGTTGACGAGTTAAAGCACGCTTCATTAATGTGAGAGAGAACACATCGTGACATAGTGGTGTCTGAATATGACACTCTGAACCCAAGAATTTTTATGTTTGAATGCCTTTGAATATGTATGATTGTTGATGAAATGTGTTGAATATTGTATATGAATGTTGTTGGGAACTTTTCTGTGTGCAGGTGTTTGAAAAACCATGTTTAAATGTGTTTTCGGTTGTCAAAAAGAGCAAAATTGGTATTTTGTCCAAGTCCCTATCGCTTGGGCGAGGACTGGGCGAGGGGAAGTTTTGGTTCTGGAACTCCCTCGCCCGGGCGACAAAGTTTCGCTTGGGCGAGCAAGCCTTGCCTGGCGAGTAAGGGCCTCGCTTGGTTGAGAAAGCCCATGATTTTAATGAGCTTCTAGAACACTCTCGCTTGGGCGAGAGGTCTCGCTCGAGCGAGAAGAGACCTCGCTTGGGCGATAATACTTTTTCCTGGGCGCGGAAAGGTTCAGTTTATTTGAAATTTAAAGATGAATGGTCGCTTGGGCGACTAGTCCCTACTTTGGCGAGGGACAGGGTGGAAATATTGAAATAAAATAATGTGATGAACCCGGGTAGGGTGTGTTGGGATATAAAAGGTGTGGAATGAGATCATGACTTAGATGAGAAGCATGACTCCACAAAAGTGTGAAAGTATTGTTATGTTTATGCCTTGTTGGACAAGTATCTGACTTAAGGTCGTGAACTAGGGGGTACCCTAGTAAGGATACATGATATCACTGAACAACGATCGACCGACCGTAACAGGCTTGGTCATGTGAGCGTCCAGGATTGTCCGGTGATGAGTTGTAGTGATTGAGATGTTACCTTGAGCATGTACGGTTGACGTACTATCGGGTCCCACGAGAAGCATTCCTTGTCGGGAGATGGCTTAAGGATGGGCCGATCATGTGTTTGATTAATACATTTGCATTTGATTCTGATTAAGAATGCATTGCATTGTGACCATGAAGTAGTGGAGAGGAAATGACGGGACGACTTAGAGCA
>NC_032014.1:14410470-14411334 GCF_001865875.1 Lupinus angustifolius | reverse complement strand
TTTTTACTTCCTTGCGAGGATATGTTATTTCGGGTGCGTACAAAGCGGCTTGGTACGGGACCTGTACTCTCGATTATTTCCGATTAGGATGTTGGATGGATATTGGTGTAAGGTGGATAATCATGACATATCATGCATACATTATTATTGTGGAAGTGAATTCCCACATGTGAGTTACAAGTATTTTGTATTCCTACGTTTATGCATGTGATAGGATTATGAGTAGAATGTTGACTATATTATTTGATATATTGATGATATTGGAATGAATGGTAAGTTGTGAATTTCTTCATGATGTCGATGATAAATGATGAACTGTATGTTAAAAATATGTTTTATGTCTGAGTGTGATATTCTGAGTAAGTCCACGCCGTCAATGAATTTATGTTCATTAGATGTCTTACTCTCTCTGTTCTATTGTTCTTGTTTGTGTGTATTCGCTATGCAGATGTCTAACAACAACAATCACGTTCGAGGTTATCACTTCACCATGTCCCCGATGGGACAATTGAATAGTGATGGGCACAAGTACACATACACAGGCCCCTGCGGTCTGTCGCTGCACATGATGTGCAACGGGTCATCGATGATGATCCCTCAACCTGACACCTACATTGATGCTTCCTTAACCTTGCCGCCAAAGAGGCTGATGTCTCCGGAGTTTGGATTTCGATATCCGCCATTCAGGAGTGATGGCGATGTTCCCTCCCATGGTCGTAGGACATGGTCGGATTGTTTGGATGCTCCGTCATCCAGTAGAGCCCAGAGGAGCCGGGTTCTTGGAGGAGGTCCCTACAAGAAGGCTCCGGTTTTGAGAATGTCATCCCCTCCGAATTATGCCGCTGGGTTATGGCATAACGAAGT
>NC_032014.1:14354177-14410370 GCF_001865875.1 Lupinus angustifolius | reverse complement strand
GTTAGTGGCGATGTAGTTTCCGCCTTGTTGACTTAGTTTGTATGAACTAATTCTGACTTAACCGATTATATGCATTATGTTATTCAGGAAATTGTGAATCAGGTTAAGTTATCATTCGATAACGATAAGTTGATTTTCCGCATTCGAGTTATTTAAAGTGATATCCCGGAAAAGGAAGGTTTTGAAAAGGAAACAATTTTACATCACCAATTCAAAAAAAAATTTACCCATTTTTCCACAATGTTTTTTAGAAGTATTTTTCGGGGCGTTACATGATATACCACCAACCTGTAAATTTTGTTTAAGTAGATAATATAAATAAAATATTTATTGTCTTCTTTATTAAATTTGCAACATTAATGTTAATATAGTAAAATTTTGCAACATATCTATATCTAACTTTACTAATTTGTGGTTTAATTAGTGAATCACATGTTCAACCATTATATCATATATCACTATATTGACCAATATAGTATTAATAACTCTACAACAAGATATTTGTAGGATTTCTATCCAAAAAATCATATGGAGGTAAGTTGTATAAAAGTTAGCTATAAAATTATCAAAGAAATGTAATTTTATTTTAATATTTTAATTTTTCTAAATTATTACATTCAATTCAATTTGTAAATATGTTAGTTATAGATATTCTCGTAAAAAATATTATTGCCATGCAGAGACAAACTTAAAACTATTTTTTTTATGATTTCTTCGTGTGGACATCGATATCATGTGACCTTGTTCTAATGAGAGTACAACATATCTCCAAAATGTGAACTTCTATGGATTATGTCACAAATTAAGGTTATTTGTTAAACAATTTGTCACCCTCTCCATTAAATAATAATAAAAAAGACATTCAACAGAAATTGGACAATGGTTGGGTGGAGTTAGAAAAAAGATGAAGGGAAATGAGAGTGGAAAAAGAAGGGAGAGAGAAAAAAGTGGGTGAATTCTACAAAAATTTGTTCTCTCCACTTATGAGGAGAAAGTGAGAAGAGAAAAAAAGACTTACTCGGACAATGGTCTGGTGTCCTAAATTGTATCCCAAACTATGTCGGAAACCATATCAATTGAAAATGTTAATTAAAATTATAATAAATTTATAATTTAAAATTATAACATTTATTTTTAATTAATAATAAAACAACATTTTCAAGTCTCTTTTCTTTATTCTAGAGACATTTTTGTAATTTGAACCACAACATCATCACTTTCTTCTCATTTTCTATTCAACCAAACAAAAGAGAAAGAGAATAAAATATTTTTTCTATTCATTTTATCTTATTATTCTCTTATACCAAATATCACAAAAATCTACTATATTTTCTTCTCTTTCTCTTTCTCACCTTTTTCTGTCTTCCTTATTTCTCTTTTCTTAATTTCTTTTGTCAACCAAACAAAGCAATGTAAGAGAGTCTATAAACTACAAAAGTACAAATTAAACCTGTTGACTTATACAATGTAGTATATTTGGTTTTCATTATGTAAATCTAACTTAGGCTGAATGGGTTTTTTTCTAACTCCTCCGGATTTTTAGATTTAAACTTAATTACAAATAATATAATGTGTTGTCATTTGGCCCGTTTGAAATTGAAGAAGCATTTATATTTTTAGAAATGTGGTGGTTGATCGAAAATAAAAGGACTAACAATGTGCTGGTTGACAAATAATTCATTTTGCCATTGATTGCTATCAAAGAAGACTTGGTACACCAATCTTGTACAACATTAGGTGCATTGAACGGGTGGTTAAGTGCACAGTAACACTCAGTGACGTTTAAACTTTGGGGAAGTATGTTCCGGTAAAGCTTATCCTTACTCAGTTCTAAATATTGGTATTGTTATTTTTTAGTTCCGAATTTGGTTATATACTTGAAATTAACCTGATCACATATCAGTCGAGTCAGCATTTGAATCTGAACTTGGTCTCAGACCTATTAAATATAATTTATGACCTTTTAGATAAAGTCTTTTTAATATTACATATTATTATGAATATGTAATTTGACATATGAAATGATATATATATATATATATATATATATATTTATATATTTATATATTTATATATTTATATTTATTGTAGATCACACATAAATGATAAAGTTCTTAGAGAACGAATGATATTTTGATTCAAATACATGAGATTACTTTGTACACAATTGAATAGATACATAAACAAAACATGACGAATGAGTGACATATGATGAGCCAGGCTAAATCATGCATATCCCTTAATCGACTCTAAATATTGTGTATGTCTAATCTTTGAACCTGAACCTATACCTCATGAAATCTGACCATATTCAATCTTTGGCCATGATCGGGTAAAACCAGGTGAGCGAGCAAGGTAAGATCATGCTCACCCCTAGTTGAAAAAGTTGTTATTTGGTTGTTAGTGTTCATTGAAGTTTTCTATATTTAGGTGTTAGGGTTGCTAGAAATTTATAATTTCTATATCCAAGAGTAAGTTTAAAAACTAACTCATCAACTTAGTTATCAATTCTAAGAAAATGAAATAGTTTAGATCTGCTCATTAATTCAAACAAATGAATTTTCCTAGAATTGATTGCTAAAATGTGAAGTAAGATTTTAAAACTTACTATTTGAGTACGTGAATCACCTCCCTTAATACAATTATATGAGGTATTTATTTGACGAGTTATAAAACAAATGATCTAATTTTAACAACATTTAGGATTTTTAAATTTTTTTTTTGATCAGCAGGAATTTTAAAATTGATAACTAATATGAGCTTACTGGTTGGATACCAAACAATTTACCAATATGACATAATGAGAACCTTGTATGTTAACATTGGAACAATTATGATCTAATTTTTCCACTCCCCCTTATTTGAATGATTGTATTTTTTGTGTATGAATCCTTCTTATATGTGTTGAAATAGATATTTAGATTTGTGTCTGTCATGGACTGATGGACATTGTTTTTTTTACTGCACAATGTTACAATTTGTTGATGTATATGTATTACGAACATCTTGTTTTCCAGAATTTGGCTATCTTGTTTTGGTCATTTTTCCAAAACAATATTTATTTACCAATACTGTTGGATAAAGATATAATAGATTTATTTGTTATGCATATACTATATGTTAATTATAATGTTTAGTATTTATATAATATTATAATTTAGAATTATATTGAGGTATTAGATTTATTAGTCATGAAAGTGATTGAATCTGAAAATTTTAATTCTAAAATTGTATTTCTTATAATAGATTCATATTGTTTCATTTTGTCTAGTAATATTTTAATTAAGTTAGTTGTTACAATATGTTGTCAAAATAACATATATTGTGCAAATTGATTTGATTAAAATTACACATATGCTAGTAATATATTATTTATGCAATTGTTATTAGCATAAATGTAGATACAATTTGGCCAAAAAATAACATATTTGTGATGATAAATATCTAATAATTACAAAATTATTTTTTTCTATATGAATAATTTCAATCTAGAGAAAAACTATTGGTTGACAAAACTAATTGTTAATATTTAATTATTGCATTGAGAGTACCACTTACACCTTAATTTCCATGTTTAAAGACTAGAAATTGATGTTATGATGAGTTTATTATGTAAACATGTCTTGTTGTATACACTACATGACTTATTTGTTTTATATGTAAACATATTATTAATATTTTGTTTTATAGATTTAGGATCTTTTGATAGTGCTACAAATATTTCTCCTCATATTAATAGTATCTCAATATTGAATAAGACAAATTTTAAGGTCTAGAAGAAAAATGTGGAAGTTATTTTCAGTTGTATAGATTTAGATATACCACTTCGTATGGAGAAATACATTTATACTTTGAAAACTCTGGATTAGATTAAAACTAAGAAATGAAAACGCTCTAACTGAATGTGACTAATAATCACAAAGCGCTCTATTCCAAAAATGTTTCGATGCTCTACTTCTGTGAAGAAATTAAACAATACTTTGATAAAAATGAAAAGGCAGAGACATGTAACCTTTAGGCTAAACTCATCTCCACTAAGTATAAAGGCAAATAAAACATAACATAGATACCTAATTTTGCATCAAAACTCAAGTCACTCAAGACTTGCTCGTGCACTTGGTTTTGATCTCACTTTGTGCACACTTTGAGCAATTCAAATTGAGTTATAATACTCAAAATGACAAATGGCCCCTCAATGAGCTTATATTTTATTATATGCAAGAGGAAGAGAGTTTATAGAGAGATACGATTAAAAGTACTAACTTGACTACAAACTCCCAAAATAATAATAAAAGAATAATAAGGGTTCATGAAAGGACCTTATCAGCAAAAGAAACTAAAAATGATGATGAATTTACCCACTACTTCTGTAAGAAGTAAGTACACATAAAGAAAAGTTATCCTAAATATGCTACATGACATGTTAAGGTAAATTTATGAGTGCACTTTGCTCTGAAATTAATTTAGCTTTTGTAGCCAATAATACTTGGTGGGTGAATTTTGGAAAACACATCTTTTGTCTCATAATTTGTGTAGCTCAATGTGCCACCAACAATGATTGATGAGAAAAATGCTTAATAATTAAAATTTTAACTTAAATATATTTTTTTCAACCAATTACAACTGAAGGCACATTGAGTGACACAAAATGTGGGACAACAAATGTGCTCCTAAATAATGGTGCTACTACTCACATGTATATCACTATGCAGAATTGTATGTGGAATCGATAACCAAGTGATGATGAAATATTCGTCTTTGTGCGCAATGATAAAATGATTGCAATTGAGACTATTGGAACTTTTGAATTACATTTAAGAACTAATTTTCATTTAGATTTATTTGAGATTTTTGTTGTGTCGTCTTTTAAATGAAATTTAATTTGTATTTTCAACTTAGACAAATTAAATTTTTCTTCTTCCATTGAAAATAATAAAGTTATTATCTACCAAAATTGCATATAATATACCTAATAATGTACTTATACCTAATGAATTTTCGGGCTTTAGCAAACTGACCCATTTTGAAAGGTGTATGATGAGAGAATAAATTCCATTATCTTCTTTTTAAGACTTTATTTGTTTCTTATGAAACATTCATGTGAATGCGATTGACTTTCTAAAAATACGATCCATTGTTTGAAAAAGGATGACATGTGGGCTAAAAAATCTGAATTAAAAAAAAGATACTTAATAAAATATTTATGTTCCATGAATTTCTGGGCTTTGAAGAACCAATCCTTTTTCAAAGGTGTATGATCGGAGGATAAATTTTGTTCACCTTTTTAGTGCCTTATTTGTTTCTTATGAAATATTCATGTAAATATGATTGACTTTCCAAAAATATATTTAATTATTGAAAATGATAAATCTGAGCTCAATAAATTTTTGGGCTTTGATGAATCGACTCATTTCTAAAGGTGTATGATTAGAGGGTAAATTTTGTTTTCCTTTTTATTGCATTATCTGTTTTATGAAACATTCATGTGATTGGTTTCCCAAAAATATCCTTCATTTTGAAAAACGACGACATTCAAGTTAAAAAGTCTAAATTAAATAAAAGATACCTAGTAAGGTTGTCATGCTCAATAAATTTTTGGGATTTGGTTGATCAACCCATTTTGGAAGGTGTAAGTTATATAGTAAATTTTGTTCTCCTTTTTTATCATCTTGTTTGTTTCTTATGACATGATGATGTGAATGCGATTATTTTGTTTTCCTTTTTTACCATCTTATTTGTTTCTTTTGAAACATGAATGTAATTGAGTTTCAAAAAGTGTTCTTCATTATTTGAAAATGAATACATTCAAGTTATTTTCTCATATAAAAAAAATATGAAATATTCTCAAGGAAACCTAACACTTTCCATCTTAAAAGAGGATGAAATCAAACACTTTCCATCTTAAAAGAGGATGAAATCAAACACTTCTACTTTATGCAAAAATCCATATTCTTGAATGTGTCATTTTCCTAAATATTATTTTTTTTCTAAATTTTTCACCAAAACTGAGTATATCATATTCCTAAATGAGATGTAAGATTGTGAGTATAAAAATATTCCATATACCAAAGGAGGACTTCCAAGTTAATGGACTAAACAAGTAAACATGATTAAACAATTATATATGCTTATTATCCCATAAAAAAAAGTTTTCTTCACTTCAAAACAAACAAGTGAATGTAAAAAAACTAAAACTAATAAGAGTAATGTTCTTTAGTGTGTAATCAAGTGACTGAGCCGGGTAGTAGCCGAGCAAGAGGTCTTCTTGGAGTGTCTAATCCGAGCTTTGATACACTGACAGAGGTACCTGAAAAGGCACTCCAACAATCAAGTTAATATGTGGATGAGGAGAGATGTTAGATAAAATAGAATGACAAAACTAAGAGTTCAAGATATGAGGGAATAATGTTACTTCCTTATGGGGTAGATCCCCTATTTATAGTGAAGGTTGGTGGAATATTCTTTAGCAGATGTTGTTGACATTGCCGACCATTTGGGCTTGTCTGCATGTCCTGATTGATTAGGGCACTGCTTTATCCATGTCGGGCGGTCTGACAAGATCGTACTATGTACATAGTTGACTTTTAGCCAACAATAGGCTTAATAGCTATAATATAAACATGTTTTTGCTGCAGAGCAGAGGCTTAGGTAAGAGTTGCAGGTGGCATGTAATAGATGTTTGGTGCAGGCGGGGTGATAGTCCTGTGTTAATATGACAAATGGATGACAAATGTGTGATCCTAGTATTGACCCGTTGATCGTATCCGATCAACGATGTACCTCTCAGTGTTTTTTGGTCTTTGGTTAGCTTTGAGTGCTCTAGCCTGATCAAGATGGGGACTACTTGGCCGGGATGTAACAAGCACATTAAAACTAAATCTACTATACAGTAGAATATTAAATATAGGGTTGCTAACCTAAGGAAGCTCATTTTTTAGTTAGGTACATGTTAACATTATGTACCATAAAATTTGGTCAAAAATGACATTTTTATTTTGAAGAGATATGAATACTAGTAAGATTATTTTAGTAACACCAACTTTTTATGTTCACCCCTTTGTGTTGTTTGCTCTCTATCTCCATACATATCACTCTCCATCTTAAAAAACTTATCATTCTTCCATAATCACCAATCATCACCTACTATATAGCCAAAAGAGATTATGACCATTGCCCACTTCTGTTAATATAGTAACATTGACTCCACGAAAAACTACATGATTTCATCTTCTCTATCGCGTGAGAATAATTTATTTCAATGGTATTTAAATGGTTTTACCCTCAATTGGATACTTAGATGAATTTTTTTACCCTTTTTTCATAAATTCATTCCTCATCCGTACAGTGTTGCAATATCCATCTCTTACTTTTCAAGTTATTTGGATTTATTCCATTCAATTACTTCTAATTATAAAAAATGTTGGCATATAGTTTTATAGTCGCGATGAACAAATGAGTTCTGGTAACAATGGTGAATTAGTGGGACAAGGAAGAAAATTGGGATAATGGGTTTTTGATTTTATAGAATGAGAGAGCAACATGAGATTGAGAACGAGGGAGAGGAGTTAGAAATTTTTACTACAGAATGAGAGAGTAACCCAAGGTTGAGGATAAGAGAGAAGGAATTGAGATTTTTATTTTTTATTTTTTAAAGTTATGTTACTAAAATAACCTTACTAGTATTGATATCTCTCTAAAATAAAGAGGCTATTTTTGACCAAATTTTATAATACACAATGCAAACATGTATCTAACTAAAAAAGGAGATTCCCTAGGTTAGCAAACCCCATTAAATATTTAGTTAAATATTGTTTTAGATATGTTATCTACTTTGAGTTTAACACAATAGTAAAAAATAATAAATGAAGATCATTTATCCAATTCTATATCTCAACCTAATTAAAAAGTGACACTTTATTAAAAATACAAATTAGAAAAACAAAAATTAACATCTTTATAATTACAATTTGATTGGCTAAAAAATATGAGTATTGTTTGGGACATTCTATCATGCAAAAAGTGACAATAGACAAATTCCGTAAAAATTAAAGATTCCAGAACATGTGACATTGTATTCCCCCCTTAAAAATAAATAAAAAAGGCTCAGTATTTTTACCAATTCCTTTTGTTTGATATGATCCCATGATCTTTAAACTTGGTACACGATTCTTAGCTTCCCCGAATACCTACGGAATCCCGAGCAAACCGAGTGCGCACCAGCGCTGCATAGGTGCTATTGTGCGCACTTGGCATCGTATGCTACTAACTGAATCAAAACAGTGAAATCGAGAATCAGAGAGAAAAAGCATGGTTGATCTGTTTGCATGGCTCATATCCTTTTTCATCCTTATTGCCTTACTTGTCATCCTCATCTACCAGGTCAACCCCTGTTTTTTTCACTTATTTTTCTTTAGTTCCTCTTTTAATTTTATTTGAAAATCAAATTGAAAGCAATTTAAACCCCATTATGTAAAGATTGTTTCTTTGATTCAAGTACTCAACTGGGTATGTGTCCAATTCCAGAAAGTTTTTTTTAATTTTTTTAATTTTTTTAATTTTTTTATTGCTGTGTGGATAACTTGTATTGGGTGGAATGGAATGGTATGAGATAGAATGTTGCAAAGATTTCATAATATTGTCTGGATATTCAAGGATGAAATGGAAAAAACATGGTTTTAAATTGTGGTTACGGTTCAGAGGCCAACAAAACCTTAATATTTCGGTTTATGCTGCGGCCGCAGACCCGGATTTAAAACCTTTTCCATTCCATTATTTGGAAAATTGTAATGGAGGTGGATGGAATATGTTAATCATTCCATTCCTTCCAATTTAGGGGAAAAAGGTGGGGTTTAGGATGGAATAGATGTTGCCGAATGCCATTGCATTCCATCTTAATTTTTAAAAACCGAATCGCGATACCCAAGCATGTTCCATCCCTTTTCCAGCAATGAAGTAATTCATATTTGAAAGAAGATTAAAAAAAGGAAGTTTTATTTACTGACCACAAGAGAAGAAAATGTTTAAGAGAACCTTCTGTATGAAGGGGCTCCATTTGAGTGTTTCCTGAGATGTTTTTTCGTTAAGGTGTAATGGACATGTATTTTATTGATCAGGGTGCATGTATTACACTCTTTGTTCTATATACTTAACAAGCATATAAACATTTTATATATAAGAGTTGATATTATTAAAATAACTTTGTTGCATACTTGAAAATATGATTAAGTTGCATATGATTTTTGTTCTAATTTTGGAAAGAGGTGATATAAAAAGGATTTGGGAGAAATTGCTGGAGATTACCTAATTTTCTTATGCTTATGTTCTCGTGTCTTCACCTTGCTGTATCTCATATTTACAGATATAAGAGTTTCAGCTATTGTCCCTGTGTCCATATTGTATTAGTTCAATGTTTCTGCTTCAAGAGCCTTCTTAAGATGGTTTTAAGTGTTCTTCACAATACTAGCAAATCATGTTGTCATTAATTCATCGATATTTTCTCAAATGAACTTGGTTGCTATTGGTGCACTGTTAACCTTTCTTTGTCCCTCTCTTTTGATTTATCTGACAAACGCTGACTTTGTCCAACATTTGTTGCAGCTAATGTGCCTGGCAGACTTAGAATTTGATTATATAAATCCGTATGACTCCTCATCTCGAATAAACAAAGTGGTTTTGCCTGAGTTTATTACACAAGGTGTCCTATGCTTCTTCTACCTTGTAACGGGGCATTGGATTATGTCACTGTTCTGTGCTCCTTACCTCTACTATAATGTTAGATTGTAAGTGTTCCATCTACAATAAAAATAAGCTATGCAAATTTATTGTTCCTGATTGATACTGTTACTGAAGATATTGTGAAGATCTATTTAAGTGGAAATAATCCATGTATGCATACTATAATTTGATAGTGGGTCTGGGATGGCAATTTGAATTTGAAATCTTTGTATCCTTCAGCATTATGGTAGTGGGACTACCTAGAAAAAGTAACTTGTTGATGGCTCATGAAACAAGCCAATTTGATGTAGTTATAATATACGTTTTGGTTTATGCATTCATGGAGGTACTTAGCAGGCTACAAATTTGCTATTAGTAATTTTGTAAATGACTTAGGTTTCTTTTATAACCTCATTGAGGGGGAAATATATCCATGTGTGCGTAGTAGTTTAAGTCAGGGAGGGAGTTTAAATTTGAATTTGGGGTCTTTTCATTCTTCTGCATTTTAATTTGAGTGTAGGATTGGTAAGTGAAGATGATCGGACTGATTAACCCAATTGTTGTACTAGATGGTAGTCATATTCATTTATTCACTGTATTTCTGTATGATTTGGTTTGAGTTGTTTTGATTTGTGAGTTTTGGGTGAGTCTCAGTCCAATGATAAGGTTGATATTAAGTGACCAAGAGGTCACAAATTCAAATCCTAGAATCAACCTTTATGCTTGTGAGGGTAAGGTTGTGTACAACTAGGTGGGAGCCGAGTGCACTGGGCGCTCTTTATGTTTTGATTTGTGAGCATAATAAAGATTTTTGGCAGTGTTTTTCTTTTATCAGTTGTATGATTTAGCCCCAAAGGCTAACTGCTTTTATTTACCCCCTAAGTCTCATCTTAGTTATATGACTACTTAAGTTATGTTATTTACTCCTTTAATTGATATCTTGAAAAAGGTCATAACATTTATCATATAATTGATTCACCATTGGTAGGTAATCAAAAAACCGAATCAAACTAGGATCAGTAATTCATTTATTCTGTTTAATAAGTTCAAATTGCCTCAGTTTGGTTTCGAAAATTTGAGGATTATTGAATGCTTGTATGGTGCAATTTGAATTTTAAACAGAACCAAACTCAAACATAGAAAAAGGAGTGAGATACTGATGCATGAGATAAAAGTTAATAGCAATAAGTATTTTGCTCTATATGTTAAGATAATTGCGAAGCAGTCTTACAGTTTTAGATGTGTTAGTTGGTTCTCAGATATCAACTGCGTAACTTGAGGGACTTATCTTTTGATAAAAAAGATATATTATTAGATTAGAAGATAGAAGATTATAGGCTAAGAATAAGACATACTCAAAATAAAAAAGAAACAAAAACTATCAACACACCATGCAACAAAGCATATAAGTTCTTCTGTATGTCTACCAAAGAAACACCACTAAAAGCCCATGCGCAGAACACTAAAGCAAAGCCAAAAATTTCACCCTATCCTAAACAAGTCAAGAGAAGAAATGGAGTCATAGAAATTTCTGTTGTTCCTTCCCACCAAAAGATAGCATAAACAGAGAGCACTGCCACAGAATTTTGGCATCTGTATGTGTGCCAAAACCATTTAGTTAGGAGAAAAGCATCCCAAGTCCAAATGGCAGATCCATGACTCACCTATCCCAAACAAACTTTTCCAAAGCACTTTTGTCACTGAGAAAAGTGAAAAGAGATGTGGCCAACTTTTGGAATCTGAACCACATCGTGCACATATTAGGAATAAAAGAGGTTAGAGTTTTGCACTTATAGAGCATGTTGTTGGTGTTAATCCTGTTAAAAACGATGGACTAGGCAAAAGCTTCAACCTTTGAGGGAGCTTTGGACTTCCAAAAGAGACCTGTTTGAGTTGTGAGTAAGTGTCAA
The DNA here is from genome assembly GCF_001865875.1 of Lupinus angustifolius. Classification (NCBI taxonomy): domain Eukaryota; kingdom Viridiplantae; phylum Streptophyta; class Magnoliopsida; order Fabales; family Fabaceae; genus Lupinus; species Lupinus angustifolius. The sequence continues at coordinate 14,398,746 of NC_032014.1, read as the reverse complement.
GAATGGACAAAAAGATTCGCATGTGAACATTCCCGAGGGATCATGGACCCAAATTCTAGAATCAGGAAAAAAGAGTAGGATCAATTAAGACCGAAGAAACTGTAGCTCAATAACCTCCCTACCATGCAAATTTCTAAATAGAATGGAGGTTCTAAGAGAAATTAACTTGAGAGTAGAACCGATAAACAGGGGCATTATGTAGAGAGGAAAGATGAAAGAGTTTTGGAAAAAGACTCTATTAGAGGGTATTGCCAACCGAAACATCTTCCTCAAAGTTAATATGAGAATCACCCATAACTTCAAAGGGGAGTGAGGGTTAAAAGAAGGTAAACCCTGAGAAATGAATTTCCAAGGACCGACATGAGTGCCTCCTCTCACTGAGTTGGTATTCCACCCATTAGATGCCAACCATACTTGCTACAAATGCTTTGGTGCCATAAAAAGGATGTATTTGTAGGAAATCACCAAAGCCACTTAGTTATCAATGCTTTATTCTTGGAAACTAAATTAGTCACACCTAAGACCCCCTCCTTCTTTGCTTTACAACAATCTCCCAACTAACAAGGTGGTAATGCCTTGAATAACTCCCCAGACCAAATGAAATCACACATAACTTTACTCATAATCTGACTACCAAAAGAGAAAAATTCCACCCTTTTAGAAATTTAATTGCTTTAAAAATTATAAACCACCAGATCCAAAAAGGATAAAGTATGCAGATTACCTCCGAAAAGAATGCAAAGATAGGTGAGAAACCACTAAAGAATTCAGCAACTTGCTAAAGAAGCAAAAGCACCTAAAGATTTACTATCTACACTCGCACTAGTCAGACCGTTTTAGACAAGTTAACCTTAAGACTAGAGGTAAGCACGTAAATTCAGAATAGACAAAATGTTAACAAAAAAGTTAGCATCAGGTTTCAAGAAATACACTATATCATCAACAAACTGAAGATGAGAGTCAAAAGTGACCCATTGCTGCTCTGCCCTGCAACAACATAGTCTAATGATATTACATACATATACATCTTAAAGCTGCCGTAGAAGAGTCATTCATGTTTGTCAGTTGTCAGTTGTTGCGAGTTTTTCTATTGATGGTTTTTGCTACTTGGTGAATCGAAGGAGATGTATCTTTTGTAATTTTCTTTAATCATGCTCAATATCTTAATATATGGAATGTGCTTAGCATGGTTATGCTAATTTCATAATCTACTCTCTTAATCCTTTCAACAGGTACAGACAAGGAAAGCATCTGGTTGATGTTACAGAGATATTCAACTTACTCCCGCAGGAAAAGAAGCAGCGGCTGATCAAACTCTTTTATCTTGTTTTTCTCCTTTTCCTGTCGATATTTTGGTATGGTATCTCGAAAAAACAGCATTGTTCTCATTCAAAAAAAGAGGTGTTATTAACTTGTTATGCTTACATGTGCATACTTTGCTACAGGATGATCTACACATCATTGGATGACCATGATGACTAATCAGAGTTCATTGCTTGTTTTGTGGGGTGCTACCTGGATATTTCCATTGCGTGAAAGTACCCGACATGCGCGGTAGAGAGCAGCTAATTATATCAAATGTTGGACACCATTGTGGACTAACGTGTACTTTTAGGCGCGAGTTGCATGCTTGTTTCAATTGTTGGACTATAGGCTTTACAATATTTATATTAATACACTTCCTGCAGTTTCATTGCCTCATAGCCTGGACATTATGTGCTTATTTTATTTATATTTTCGCTTTCTTTTATATTCGTAGATGGCACTAGGAAAACAATGTTGTGAGAGGTATGAGACTTTTGAGTAGTAAGTTCAATCGTCTCTACTTGTCATTGTACCAAAAAAGCATTGCGCATGAGGAATGTTATTCCTACAAAATTTGAATCATGACTTTGGGTTTGACTTTTGTGACAAGTATTTATCAAACACTTCATTGCTAGAGATGCTTTTAGAGTTTTAAGCAACTCTTTTGCCTCATGGTGCATTTGATATTTTATTTCCCCCTAGAACTTAGGAGGGGGTTCATTGGCTCTCTAATTCTCATGCTAGGCTATTCCTTATGCTGTAGTGGAAGTGAGGGAAACCTCTCTTGCATTAGTTCATTCAAAAGGTATGTATGATTCATTTTGATGCTTGATAGCTGATAGTGATAGACTTACGAGAATGGATCTACTTACTCTAAGAATAAAGTAAGTGAGAAAAGCTTATTCTACATATTAGCCATCAATTGTAGGAAAATTCAATGGATTGAATTAGTGAGTAGATCTAAATTATTAGATTTTCTTAGAATGAATGACTAAGATGTGGAGTATGTTTTTTTCCTGGACTTACATTTTATTGTTTAGATTTTTGATGCTTTGTTGGTTGGGAAACATAGGAATGAAACTATGTTGAGTTATGATAGTAACTATTGGTTGATGGTGTTGGTTTGGAAGTTACAAACTTGTGCCTGATCTCTCTGCACTGAGACAAATTTACGTATTACATGAGACAACAGCTGTAGGTTGCTTGTTTGTAAATTAGACTCCATGAATGTCTAAATCAGAAGACTCCTTTCCCCACACACGTTTTGGGGATGTATCTTATGAGAATGACCAACTTATATGAGAGTGAGATGAATAATTCTCAACTATTTGATTGAAATCAATGATTAAATTAGAAGCTACTTTTAAAATCAAGGGCTCATTAAGACATTATGGCAAACATATTGTTGACTATAAATTTAAAATACTCGAAAACTCAACCAAAAACATGCTGAACAAGCATAGAATTATATTCAAAAAAGTATTAGTGTGTAGGATATAAAAAGTATTAGTGTGTAGGATATTTAGTTAACTACTTATATAAATTTCGTAACATGAAAGAAAGAGTGCTCCAAGAAAATCAAGAAAAATGGAAAATCACATTTTGTTAACATAATAATCAATGTTATTAATATCGTATCGATTATCAAATTGATTAGAGTATTGGTATAATGATATGCTGGTTCAACTAATGTTCATTAATTAAACCGCATGTGAGTGAAGTTAGATATAAATATATAATATATTAACATTAATGTTGAAAAATCAATAAAAACCCAATTTTTTGATTAAAAAATTATTTTTAAATAAAAATCAGCCGGTATGACTGTATGGTTCAATCGAAAACTATTCAGTATAACCGGTTTCGACTAGTATGATTGCATGACCGATATGATTATTGTATCGTACTAGTATTGAGATCGGTTGAATCGGACAACATGAACCAATTTTTACAATACTGATAAAAACATTATGGCACATCTTCCACAGTTTTGATTGTCTTTTGACATTTTTTATACTATGAGAAAAATCTATAAAAACACTATTATATGCTCTATTTGGTTGATGGAAGAAAATAGAAGGAGAGAAGATAAAAAGAAAGAGGAAGAGAAAAAATAAAGTGAGGAGAAAGAGAGTAGATTTTGATAGTTGTTTGGTATAAGAGAAAGAGTAGAGAAAGAAAAGTAATATTTGTTGTATAGACTATGATATCCTTGCCATATTAACTTTAACACTAAATTATAATTTAAAAATAATTTTATTACTAAAATTAATAAATACACTTTTTTAAAATTATTTTGAAATTTAATTAAAAGAATAGCTATACATTAAATACTTAGAAACATATACAAATTTAAGTGTTTTTTCAATTTTATGTGTTATTATAATTTTTTGAAAACGAGGACAAAATTGTCATTTACTAAATTCAAACTCTCGTTTATCACTTTCTCTTCTCACGTGAGGAGAAGAAAATTATGGTGGGACCCACCATAATTTCTTCTCTCTTCCCTCTTCTTCTCTTCAACCAAACAAGAGAGAAATGAAAACTCTCTTCTTATTCTCTCGCTCATCTTCTTTCCACTCAAAATCACCCCAACCAAAGTCTAGCTATGCTTTATGCCTATTGTAAGTCATTAATACGAACTATTTCTTATGACTTACTTATTATTTTATTTATAGTGAGATAATACTTTTATCTTTAAAAATAAAACAAAAATAAGAAATTATCTCTTTAATTGAGAGGATATTTGTCCAATTTTAACAAAGTTATTCTTTTAAAACAATTTGCTAAAATATCATATCTAATGCTATTATTAAATAGTACGAAAAGTTCAAAACTTTTTTAAAATCGATGCACCGTTGGTATAAATTTTTTTAGACGGTTAATACATTATTCACTATTGATTTGTATTACTTTTTTTAATAGTTAATAATAATTAACACATGAATTATGAATCATTTACTTATAGTGTAAAAAATATTGAGTATATACATATTAAATCCAACTTTTAATAACTACATGGTAGAAGCTTACAATTTTTCTTCTCTCATGTCATCAAAAACCTTTCCTATAAAAAAATAAATAAAAATTAATCAAACTTGAAATTCTTTATTGAATTACAGAATTTTATTAAATTAAAAAAAAAAATCAGATGGGACTAGATTAGAGATTATACACTATATAGAGAGTATAATCAAAACCACATCGTCTCCATCTCAATTCATCTTTATCAATATTTCAATCTCCCTCATATTCAGGTTTTCAAGCAAGCAAAGACAAGTGCTTTTCCCTTATCTTCTATATTCTTTACCTCCAAAAATGGCGGTCGCACCTTTTACGACCGTTTCCGCTTCTCGTTCCTGTCCTCCTTCTCCTAGGTTTAACAAATTCAATTTCTCTATCGTATTTTTTTTCGTTGATTACAGTTCGTAGAAACCTTGAACTAATTAATTCTAACTTTTTTTAATCTCTATTTTTTTTTCTGTTTTGTGATTATAGTTGTGGCACGAAACTCTACTCAGGATTGAAGCTTCAATCTGGAAGTGTGTCTTTAAATCCCTCGCGTTATCATAATCTTGTTGTGATTGGTTGGTTCCTCACAATTTTCACTTTTTCAATTGCAGGTCTTTTTAGTTCGTCTAAACCTAATGTCACTGCTGCATTTTATGGAAAAGTTTACAAGAGTCTTCAGCTCCGGTAATTCTTGCTTACAATTCTGTTTGGTTATGCCAAGTTTTGATTGATTTATTTATTTATTATTGTTATTATTTAAATTTGATGCATGTTGGTGTAATGTTTTTACACAATTAACCAATCCCTACTTGGTTGGGAGTTAGTATGAGTTTGCGGCCATTTATTTTTAATGTTGTAGCACTATATGATTTGAATGATGTTGTTATATTGACAGTACATTCAAATAAATTCCTATTGTTGTTTTGTTTTTTGCAAGTTAAAACATAAATGACATAGTTTTCAGCTTGGAGTATGGTTTATATAGAATTGGTGCCATCTTTGTTGTGGCTAAACCTTGCAGAATAAACTGTAACATGAACAATGTTGTTATACATTTGAATTGCCACTCTCAGCAAGAATTATATGTGCAAGTAATCGATTGTGTGACTAGAATTGTACTTATGCAACCCAAACCTTTCCTGAAAGGAAGACTTTTTCGTCACTCTAATTCTTTTCCCCTCTCTGCAACTCATTTTGGAATGGGAGTTAATAATTTTTATTGTCGTTTTATACTTGATGGTTGTGGTTCGTTGCTTTATTTTGAAACTTCATACCTGGCACATTTACAACCTCTCTGATTCATGATATCTGCAATACAGTGCTTTTATTCCAATGCAGTTTTCCTTGGTGCAAGAAGCAAGCCCAAGCACATCTTTATTATTTATTATGGTTATCACTATTTTTGTATAGTGAGTAGTTTTAAACTGCAATTGAGTTCATAGTAGGGATAACATGAGATATTATCTATCATAATTAGTTTTTTATTAAAATGTGAATTGTGAAGTGCATTCTATACTTATAATCTGAGCCTGGCGAAAGGAATAAAACATGGTTTATGCCATTTGAGGACACACAATGTCACACTTTGTAGAAGAGTTTGTCATATATGTTATGTATATCATTGAATTAAGAGATTGAAACAAATATATGTCATGACTCATGAGATTGATGCAAGCAGTATAATTTTTTGACGTTTTCAGGTATCCTAACCAGAAACCAGCCAGGGCACAAATTCATATGATGCCTATAGGTACCCCTAGAGTTCCCTATAGGACACCTGGTGAAGGAACTTGGCAATGGGTTGATTTATGGAATGCTCTTGTAAGTCATTAAGCCTTAATGTGTATCATTAATTTTACAATATATGCATATAGAAGATATCAGTGTCCTTTGCGTCAGAGGTATAGACAATCATTATTAACATGCAAATATCTAACTTCCTTTATATTTTCATATCTTTTTTAAAACTCTTAAAAAACCATCAAGTTATTGGATGCAGTATCGAGAACGTGTTATCTTCATTGGGCAAAACATAGATGAAGAGTTTAGTAACCAAATATTGGCAACCATGCTGTATCTTGACAGCATAGATAATGCCAAGAAGCTCTATATGTACATCAATGGCCCTGGTGGGGATGTAAGTCTCTCGTGACTATAGTGTTAGATGATTTATCAATCAAATGCTGCTCTTTCCTGCTTCATCTTGTTAATTAATCATGTCTTTGCAACTTTTGCAGCTTACACCAAGCATGGCTATCTATGACACCATGCAGAGCTTACAAAGTCCAGTAGCCACCCATTGTGTTGGCTATGCCTATAATCTTGCCGCATTTCTTCTTGCAGCTGGAGAAAAGGTACTATATTATCACGCTGTCCATTAATACAACCAGTCTAAATTTAAGTTTGTCATATTGAGGGGTTTTATACTTCTATGCTGAGAGACTTTGAATCACAATATAATTAAACATGACTTGTGTTGTATGGACTTCGGACTTGTCTACAAGAGAGTTATATCTGCATCATGTATTTGTATTACTGGTTCATCACCATTAATATCATTTATGGCCACAAGTGTACCTGACACATGTCTTTTATATTTATTGTTATGTTTTATGGATCAACATATTATCTGTATCTTCAGTTATGTTACTGTATGTTATAACTAAAAAGTTGGAAATGTATGAAGTTTTAAATGGTAATAACAAAATGATAAGAAAATTGAGAGAGAAGGAACAGTAAGTCAGTAACACAGAGTTACTTTGTTAGTTTATGTCTTAAATTCTTTCCTATTTATACTCCTAAGCTCTTTATGCTCCAATTTTTTGTGTCATCATGTTCATGTCTAGGTGGTTTCATATGATGTGTGTCATATGTCATTAACGTTTTGTGTTATTCTACTGTATTAAGGGAAATCGCTTTGCAATGCCTCTTTCAAGAATTGCTCTGCAATCTCCAGCAGGAGCTGCTCGTGGTCAGGTATATCTATTTTTCGTCTGGGATTAGGTTCATTATCAGTTTTCACATGTATGAATGGGATTGGTTTTACTTTTGATGCTACTAACATCATGAAAATTGTCAGGCTGATGACATTCAAAATGAAGCAAATGAACTACTTAGAATCAGAGATTACCTCTTCAAGGAGTTGGCTAACAAAACAGGTCAGCCTGTTGAGAAGGTGAGTTCACTCAAGAAATACATTTGTGTAGCTTCTGTTGTATCCCATGACTATTTATTTACTTGACGAAATTACTCAAAGCAAGACAGGAAAAAAATAATGGGTACTAGAAAAGTCATAAGCTTTTCTTTGGGGGATGTAGTCTAGTTGAACCTTGACGCTTCAACCAGTTTGTGCTTTTTCAACCTCAATTAAGTTTTTGAGCTTCTTAGTATAAAAAACTAAGAATATGAAAAGAGGTGCTTGATTTTTTTCTTCTTATTTTCATTTTACTTGAATTTCTTATTATTTACAAAATGCCTACTTGTTTTCATTCCGATTCCTTTTTTAATTTTGTCCTGTGAAGAAAATAGTACAAACAATTTCCAAAGAATTTCAAAAACAGGGAACCCAATGAAAACATCACATTTTTTGTAGCCATGACGAAATAATTAAAATATATATACTGAAAAATGGAAGCAGAGAACGTAGCAAGCACCTAGGAGCTTTATTAGGTTCAAAACTAATTTTCAATGCATCTCTTCAGATTACCCAAGATCTGAGCAGGATGAAACGCTTCAATGCACAGGAGGCTCTCGAATATGGGCTAATCGATAGAATTGTCAGGCCACCCCGGATTAAGGCTGATGCACCTCGCAAGGATGCAGGGACAGGTCTTGGTTAAGAACTCATGATTTGCCACCCATATTGCTGAACAGTAGAATCACATGTTTGCCATGCTTGCCATGCTTTATTTCCTTCATAATTTTGGCAATTGTATAATAGTTGGAATGTTGGATAGTTAGAACTTGCTGGCTAGATATTGATGTTTGTTGAAAAATTAGAAATGGGTAAATTTTAATTCTTATTGAAAGTGTCAACCTACGGTAACTGAAGTTGTTGAGGATCTCTATAACAACCCTTGGCTTTATTTTCCCTTGCAATATTACCTACCCTTTAATGAGATTTGAGCAAGTGGCAGAAAGGCTTGAGGTTTTGGCTTTAGGCTTGTAACACAGTGGTTGCTTCAATTAGTAGAACAAGACATACTTATTTTTATGTTTGTCTTTTTCCAATGCTGTTTCTGCTTCAGTGCTTTTGGCTGTTTCGTTTTTTTATCCTGCATTTCGAAGTTCCATATGAAAGAATCATTTTAAGTCACAAGGCTACTAAATTCGGACTTCTCAGCTGAGGCTTATACATTACAATAGGACCATAATTATTACTTCGAATATTACTGAATATGATATTTTGGAAATGGGTTTATTTTATGTATTCTTGTCTCGTGGTAAATGAAGGAGAGATATTAAAAAATATTGTATAAGTGTGATGGAATTAAGATTTTGTTGCTGGCATCCCTGTTCATGTTGATGGAACTACCTTGACTTGACCACAAATCCTAGAACCAAACAATTGAGATTGTTAAATTTATTTTGTATGCTTTGTTGTCCATATCTTACTTTTATATGACAGGGCAATGTTAAGAGAATAGGAGAGAAACCATACTAATTGTTCTTAACGTTGTTCTTTATAGAATAAGAAGCTTTTTATTTTGTTCTTTATTGTGATATTTTTATTTTATGAATTTTGTTCTAAAACAAAAATGAGGAGAGAGAAATAAGAATAATGAGAGAACGAAAAAGTTAAATATTTGGTTAAGAATGAGCTAGGTTGTGAGATTCAAATAAAAATAAGAATGATGATTGTCATTGTGAAGAAAAAGTAAATATTTTTATTTTATGGGGAGTTATAATAAATTATAAAATAATGTATGAGACCCAAATAAGAATGGAAATGTTGTTTATCATTGTAGTTGCTCTAAGAGTCGGTTGCATTTAATATTTAGAGAATCTAAGTGTTTATTTGTAAGTCGGATTTTGGAGGGGAATAAAGAGAAAATAAAGGTTTCATAACCATAAAAAACATTTTGAGATAAAAAATCATCTAAAACATTCGATTTCTCTTTTTTTCTTTCTAAAATTCAACTCACAAGCAAACTTTAAATTTAAATTAAATTTAAATTGCTTTTAATAAAGAAAATTCAATGTTAATATTTGTGAAGGCAGTGTCCTAATTACACTCTTTAATGAGTGTCTCCTACTACCATATGTTTGTAATTAGTTGGAAAAAAAAATATTGAAGTTAAAGTTAATTATTAAGTATTTTTTTGATCAATTAATAGCTTATGACACATTAAGTGACATAAATTATGGGATGCTTCCCTCTTTAATGGGTACATATCTGATGTCCCACAAGTTGTGCCACTACATTTATTATTAGTTGTGATTAGTCAGAAAAATAATTAATTATTATTTTTTAACTAAAATATATTTTTTCAATCAATCACATACTAAGTAACAATTTGTGAAATAATAGATGTGTTCCCAGCTTTAATACAATGTGGGATGATACGAAAAATACATAAAGAAACCCTTCTCTATTCTTTCCTTCCTATATGTCAACTTTTTATATTATCTCCTTTGTGTAAGAGATACATATTGAGCTTTGTCCCACCAAAAAAGTTATATATAACCTGTTGGATCAGACCGCGACCGGGGAGCCTCCAACCACCGGGGAGTTCCATTGTTACATGGGTATGGGAAGAGTGAAGAGTCACAAGTGAGACACCACGTCTTGAACCAAAACCTTAAGGCATTAGTTCCATGGGCTTTTCCTTCTTATAAACTCTTTCACTCCTCCTTGCATATCCAATGTGGGACTTCACACTTGAATAAACCCAACAATCTCCCCCTCAAGTGTGGGTACCACACACTTTCCGGTCCGCTCCCCCTTGAGTCCACCATGTCCCAGCCGAACCATCGGCTCTGATACCACTTTGTTGTAGCGGAATACACATGGAGAAAACTAAATAGAGAAAATGACACCGAGAAATTAACGTGGTTCAGCAATTTGCCTACATCCACGGTTGAAGAGCAACAATGATATTATCACTATGATAAAAGAGAATTACAAGTTCACTCAAGTGTTTCACTCACTTCCCAAAACCCAAGTACACCCAATATCACTCTCACTCAAGTATATCTTAAACACTAAAATATTCCTCACAATATTAGAACAAAAGAAGAAGAGAGAATATGCACTAAAGCTAGAATATTGGTCCTTGAGGATCCTATGGCCAAAAACAAAGATGCTTCACCACAACCTCTTCTTCTCATTGGCTACAAAAGAGGTTACACTATAGCCACTCATTTTACTTGGCCACAAGAAGGTTTCATCATAGCCACTTCTTTTGCCACATCATTCTCTTTTTCTTTTAAACCAATATTTAATAAATCTCCACCTTGGCTAAAAAACTATCATAACTATTTTCATGTTGCTCTTCTTCATGCCCACTAGAGATTCTGGACATCAATCAAGTCCAGACAATGTCTGAACTTCGTTGTTGGAACTGGCTTCATCATCATGTCATCAGGATTATTTGCACTCGGTATTTTCTCCACTTTAACAATTCCTTTTCTTTGTGTAAAACCTTTGTCCACTAATCGCGCTTTGAATCTTGCATCTTCAACTCCAGGAATTACTTCCTTCTTCTTGAAGACCCATTTGCATCCAACAACCTTTTGAGACTTTGATCGTTTCTTAAGAACCCAAGTATGATTCTTATGAAGAGACTCAATTTCCTCTCTCATGGCAGAAATCCATTTGGAAGCTTCTTTATTGTTGATAGCTTCTTCATATGATTGTGGCTCACAATTGCTGATATCATCAGCAACATTTAGAGCATAAGACACCAGATCAGCATAACCATATTTCTCAGGAGGTTTTATATGTCTCCTTTGCCTATCCCTAGCCAACTGATAATGTTGCAATTGGGATACATCACTACTAGTAGATGCATCATGAACTTCTTCTTCTTGATCAAATGTATTTTCCTTCGTTGGCTCCACCTCAAACTCCACCTCAAACTCCACCTTCTCCGAGATACTAGGGTCTTTGTTTTCACTTGAAGACTCTTTATGAGGCTTTAGCATTTCAGCTTCATTAAAAGTAACATCCCTACTGATAATACATTTTCTTTTCTCTGGCCACCACAACTTATATCCTTTTACACCATCAGGATATCCAAGAAAAATGCATTTCAATGCTCTTGCATCAAGTTTTCCTTCTTTGTTATGAGCATATGCAGGGCAACCAAATATCCTCAAATTATCATAATTTGCAGGAACACCCGACCACATCTCTTCTGGAGTTTTAAAGTCAATAGCCGTTGATGGACATCTGTTGATCAAGTAACAAGCTGTATTGACAGCTTCCGCCCAGAATTGTTTTGGCAATCCAGCATTTGACAACATACACCTTGTCCTTTCAAGTAAGGTTCTGTTCATCCGTTCTGCAAGTCCATTTTGTTGAGGAGTGTGCCTCACAGTATAATGTCTGACAATACCATGATCCTTGCAAAAGTTTCCGAATTCTCTGCTACAAAACTCTAGGCCATTGTCAGTTCTCAGTCGCTTGATCTTCCTCCCAGTTTGCTTTTCGATCAAGGTGAGGACCCCACAAGTCAGAATGTACATAGTCCAACGTGCCTTTTGTTCGATGAACTGCATTGTTGAATTTTATTCGACATTGCTTCCCAAAAATGCAATGTTCACAGAAGTCTACCTTCCCGACTTGTTGACCACATAGCAATCCTTGCTTGGCCAACTCGGCTAGGCCTCTTTCACTAACATGACCCATTCTTAGATGCCACAATTTGGTGACATCATAATCACTTGTTGATGAGACAGCAGCAACACCCGTGATTGTGTTTCCTTGTAGCATGTAGAGACTATTCTTTTTCTTTCCTTTCATTACAACCATAGCGCCTTTAGATATTCTTATAGCTCCACCTTCACCTTTGTAGCTATAACCTTTTGAATCTAGTGTTCCCAAGGAAATCAGATTTTTCTTCAATTCTGGAACATGCCTTACATCTGTCAACGTCCTTACGATTCCATCGAACATCTTGATTCTAATTGAGCCGATGCCAATGACCTTGCAGGGAGCATTATTTCCCAAAAGGACCTTGCCCCCATCTAAGGGTTGGTAAGTTGAAAACCAATCCTTAATGGGACACATGTGATATGAGCATCCAGAATCAAGTACCCATTCATCTTTTGAATCGTGCTCTGAGACTATTAGTGCATCTGCACTATCATAGTCATTTGCTACAGCTGCATCTCCATATTCACAAATCTTTTCCTTGCCTTTGCGCTCTGGACAATTCTTTCTTATATGACCTTCCTTATGACAATGAAAACATTTATACTTTCTAGGTTTCGCTTTAGACTTGGACCTAGATTTCCCTCTTTCACCAAATTGATTTCGCCTCTCTGTTCTTCCTCTGGCAAAAAGACTATCACCTGAGCCTTCAGATCTCGAATATGATACTCTTTTCTTCAGTTCTTTTGAGTGCAACGCCGCCTTTACTTCGTCTAAGGTCAGATCTTCTCGACCATACATCATGGTGTCGATGAAGTGCTCATAAGAACTTGGAAGGGAACATAGTAGAAGAATTGCTTGGTCTTCATCTTCAATTTTAACATCAATATTCTTTAGATCAAAATTGCACTATGTGCTCTTTCCAGGTTTTCATCATTCTCGTCCTCGGTCAGACTCTGTGGTAACTTGTTTCTATCTTCCAAGGCTTTTCCCAAGCCTTGATGAACTAGTAGAGCCAGTATTAGATCAGACAATGCTACAAACACAGAGTCTACGAGCTCTGATACCAGTTGTTGGACCAGACCGCGACCGGGGAGCCTCCAACCACCGGGGAGCTCCATTGTTACATGGGTATGGGAAGAGTGAAGAGTAACAAGTGAGACACCACGTCTTGAACCAAAACCTTAGGGCATTAGTTCCATGGGCCTTTCCTTCTTATAAATTCTTTCACTCCTCCTTGCATATCCAATGTGGGACTTCACACTTGAATAAATCCAACATAACCTTTTTTTTTTTCTTCTAAACGTATCATTTATGTACATAAATCATCGAAACTACAAAGCTTTCACTACGGCTAATGCAGAATTGAGCTGTTTTAAAGAAAAAAAATGTGAGATACTAAACAAAGAATTACTATATACATCTAAATCATATGTCCAAGCTATACTTATTCTGGAGCACATATTCTATTCCATATTTTATGCCACTCAATGTATTACGAGTTATGATTGGTTGAAATAATATATTTAAGTTAAAAATTTAATTATTAAATATTTTTCTGATCAATCATGTCTCGTGGCACATGAAATGATACTATCGTGGGACAGAAAACGTATTCCCTAGTTATACTTATCCTTATACATCTATCTCATATGTCCAAGCCATAATTATACTTATCCCATTGTTTCTCTTCAATCCACCCTTTGTATACCTTGGCAATGAAGTTTTCAATTCTTGTCTTCAAATTGTCATCATACTCTTCTTGCTTTGTAATTTCATTAGTATAGTCAACACCTTCATCTTTATTATAACCTTGCGATTTACAATACTCATCACCATTTTCATTAACTTCATCATCATCGGTTTCGTACTCTAAAATGCCTTCTTGTGTTTCTCCCCCGGCCTCAAATATGGAAGGAAAAACAAAAACCTTATCAATATCAGCCGAAGCTGGTTTGCGACTTCCATCACTTACGGCGAAAATGATTGCGTTAATCATGGAAAACACTAGAAAACAAATTGATGAGATTGACTTGAGAACTAAGATTCCAACTATAGTCAAAATCACAAGTATTAGTATCCTATCCAATTCCACGACCATATCTACAAACAATTTGGTGATCATGCTTGTATGTCTTTTGCTTCAACTTTGAACACCTTGACATATATTTATGCTGTTTTTTTTCTTGAATACTTCATAGGGTTTTCTTAACAATACCCTTAGAGGATTATTTCGTGGAAAGCTAGATAGAGTGTGTTAGTGGAAAAAGTAGATCATAATGGAATAGAAGCCCCCAAGCATTAATAAGCATTTAATTTTCCTCCTACGTTATAGGAAACTTCCTTTTAGCGCAAACACGGGCTTTCAGCTACGGCCTGTGGCCTGCATAGATAAATTTTGTCGCATGTGAAAAGAAAACGAAAATAATAATAATACTTCAATTAGCTTCTAAATAATTAAAATGATCATTTCAACAACAAAATTGTTTATCCTATATTAAAATATATTTTTACACCTTCACTCCTTTCTTATCTCTTTCCCCCACCATATCATTGTTAGATATTTCATGATGATTGGTGAAATACTAATATAGAATCTTGAATATCATGATTCTCACACATAATATAAAACAAGAATAAAAAGTCATACCTGAATCCATGTTGTCTAATCTACTTTGATATACCTTTTGAGAGAGTTTTGGTATGATGATATTCCTCAATCAAATCTTTAATTCCTTTTGAGACTTTCATTTTCTCTCTGATGGGGAGAGTTGAAAACTATTTGTGATTAGGTGTATTGGGGATCATAAGTGTTCTTCCCTTATGTGTTAACTTATAGGCATAGTTATTAAAACCGTACCGTACCGGCCGGTTCAACCGGAAAACCGGCGAACCGGTCCCCTAACCGGTACGGTACAGGTGTTGAACCGACCAAGTATCAAAACCGGTCAAAAACCGGTCCAAACCGGTCAGAACTGGTGAACCGGCCGGTATTTTACTAAACCGGTCACTTTATACACATATATATATATTTTTTTAAAAACTTAAAAACCCATTACAAGGATGACCTATCTTTCCAACCCTTCTTCAACACTTCAAGACACATGCTTCCAAGACATACTTAGATTACACATTTTGGTTCCTAACATTCGTGTGTAATCTCAGTGACATTTGTGTAATCTTGGAGTACTGTCTGAAGATAGAATTTGATAGAAAAGTATAATATTCATATAAGACAATTTTGACTCATTGATGTTAAATGTTAAAACTCTAAATTTATTTGTTTTATAGAGTGAGTTGTGAAGTTATGTCATTTATTTATATTTTGTGGTTGTTAAGTGATACTTTTGGATTGATATATGTTTTTTAATTTAGACTTTGAATTTGTTAAAGACTTAAAGTTGTTTATTTATGTGAATTTTGAGTAGATTATAAATATGAATTATAAATTTGAGTATTTACTTTGAAATTTTTTTGTTATAGGTTTATATATATATAAATATAAGTAGGTATGTCCGGTTTAACCGGCATGCAGTTTAATTACTGAACCACTGGTTGAACCACTGTACCACTATACCAGTACCCTGACCGGTTTGATAACCGGTATGGTTTTAACAACACTGCTTATAGGGTTCCCATTATCCCTATAGGCCAACTGTTTGGGTATCTACTCATTCAACCCATATCCGTTATCAGTTTCAGAAGCCCTTTAGGTTGTCATTAATTAGATCAATTGTTTTGTAACCCCAAAATAAATAGTCGATATAATTGTATTAAATATATGATGTCCACCTTAATTATAAATTATGAATTTCTAACAATCTCCCACTTGAGCTTCATATTTTTCCTGAAACAATTATATCACATATTCTTTAGGTGCACATATGTATGCTATTTATATTTAGACTTTTCCTTAATACAATCTGGTTCATCTCATATATCAACTATGGAACCACTGTGACTTTCATCACATTCAAACGTGACTCAACCACGATGATCACCATACCAATCTACTAAATGACATAAATCAAATATGGATGAATGACATGGAAATTTCATGCAATGTGATCTTAAACATGTTTATTTCCAATCGATCATTCTTTATTCTTTAGCGAGATCAACCCAAAGTCCTTAATTACAACACAATAGTTACAATACAGAAGTTTATAATAGAACAATAAACCATAAACTTTATTATGCATAAAAAAACTGTATATATCATCCAAAAATATAAATCATAAAACATATAGACTCCCACTGAACTAAGGTATCCTAAGGAGCAATACTCATATGAGAAATATGCTCATGAAAGACTTTAGGTACCAAACCCTTAGTTAGTGGATCACCTAGCATAAAATTTGTCCCTATATGTTCTGTGGAAATTTGTCTATTTTGAACATTTTCTTTAACAACCAGAAACTTGATATCAATAAAATTTGACTTTGTAGAACTCCTATTATTGTTGGAGTATAGAACCATGGACTTACTATTATAATAAATTATCGCTGGTCTTTTAGTACCATCAACCACATGTAAGCCACTGACAAAATTTCCACAACCATATGTCATGGTCT
Organism: Lupinus angustifolius; assembly: GCF_001865875.1. Taxonomy (NCBI): domain Eukaryota; kingdom Viridiplantae; phylum Streptophyta; class Magnoliopsida; order Fabales; family Fabaceae; genus Lupinus; species Lupinus angustifolius. The sequence continues at coordinate 14,382,039 of NC_032014.1, read as the reverse complement.
GATATTTCAAAACAAACCATGAACTTCGCAACCATGGTTAAAAGAGATATGAGCGTCTATTTAGCAGACTTCCAAGAGATAGCACCTTCAACCAAGATAAACACATATCCAGAGGTGGAGTGTTTATTGTCTAGACACCCAAAAATTGGAGTCAGAGTACCCAATGATCTCTACATTCTCAAACTTTTGATAAATGAACATGTAATCTTTTGTTCTCTTTAAGTAACGCATAATATGTTTGATTGCCTTTTAGTGATGCATTACAGAATTGCTCAAATACCTTTTCAAAACTCCAACGACAAGCGCTATGTCTAGACGTGTACAAACTTGAGCATACATTAGACTTCCTACTACAGATGCATAAGAAATCTTTTGTATCTCGTATCTTTCAAGGTCATTTTTGGGACACTGTTCGAGACTAAACTTGTCTCCCTTAACTATAGTGGTATCCCCTGGTTTACTGTCTTTCATGCCAAATCTATCTAGGACTTTATCTATATAGCTTTCTTGTGATAACCTTAGGATACCTTGATACCTAATACAAAAGAAGCTTCCCAAGATCTTTCATTTCAAAATTCTTTGTTTGAAATCTCTTGGTCTTATGCAATAGTCTCATATCACTACTAGCAAGTAGTATATCATTGACTTATAATACGAGGAATATAAATTTAGTCCTACTGAACCTATAGTACATGCAATCATCAACTTTATTTGCCTCAAAACCCTACGAGGTAATAGCTTGATGAAATTTGTGATTCCATTGACGGGAAGCTTGTTTCAGGCCATAAATGGATTTTTTTTTAATTTGCATACCATAGACTTTGAGCCAATTGACACAAAGTTTTTTGGTTGCGCCATATAGATCATTTGTTTAATGTCACCATTTAGAAACACAATCTTAACATCCATCTAGTGTAGCTTTAAATCAAAATGAGCTACTAGTGCCAATATTATTCTAAAAGAATCCTTCGAAAAAACTGGAGAGAATGTTTCTTTATAATCAATGCATTCTTTATGAGTGAAGCCTTTAGCAACTAGAAGAGCTTTATATTTTTCAATATTACCCTTTGAATCTCTCTTGGTTTTAAATAACCATTTGAAACCAATAGGTTTCGCACCTTCAGGTAATTCGACAATATCTCAAACGTCATTATCATGCATAAACGTCATTTCATCCTTCATGGAATCAATCCACTTTTGAGAGTTAGAACTTTTTATGGCTTGATAGAAGTTCAATGGATCATCTTCTGTTAACTCAATGTCATTCTCATGTTCTTGAAGAAATACAATATAATCACCAGAAATTGCACTTCTCCTCTCTCTAGTGGATCTCCTTAATGACACTTCTACTTCTTGAGGTTGTTGAATTTTTTCTATAGGTACTTGAGGGAGAACCTCATTGTTGTCTTGTTCTGAAATATTGTCAAAGATAATATTCTGAACATTGTCTTCTATTATCGAATTTATTCTTTGAATGGTAATAGGCACAAGAACGTGTTCACTATTAATGGCACGTTCTTCCTCAAAGACAACATTCCTTATGTTCTCTTCCTTCCCAAAATCAACTTCCTCAAGAAATCATACATTTCTCGTCTCAAAAAAGAGTCTTGAAGTGGGATCAGAAAATTTATAGTCTCGAGAGCGTTTAACATAGCCAACAAAATAACAGCTAACTGTTCTTGAGTCTAGTTTTCTTTCATGTGGCCTATAAGGCCGCGCCTCAGCTGGACAACCCCGAATGTGCAAGTGTTTTAAGCTTGGTTTTTTTGTTACTCCAAAGCTCATATGGAGTTTTGTTAACTACTTTACTTGACATCCTATTAAGGATGTAAACTGCGGTCTTTAAACCTCCCCCTACAGAGACTCTGGTAATGAAGAATGACTAATCATACTTCTCACCATATCCTTAAGAGTTCATTTTAATCGCTCAATAACACCTTTCATGCTAGGTTTGCCTAACATAGTGTATTGCAGAACAATTCCACATTCATGAGGAAAAACACAAATAGCCCTTTCACAACATCCTCATTGTTCTTTCTTATATTTTTCTGAGAGGTCATAGCTAAGTGAGCACTTTCAATCTTGTCTGCCCACAACCTCTCTTTCTCTTACACGCAGTGAGATATAAACTCATTGAGAGATAATTTGTCCTTATGAGTGTTATAGCTCATTTTGAATTGCCCAAAGTGTGCAGGAAGGAAGATCATAACCAAGTGCACGAGCAAATCATCACCAAGCTCTAACTTAAGTTTCTTGAGTTTTGATGCGAGATTAGACATCTCCATAATTTACTCCCTTATGTTCCCCTTGCCTTTATACTTAATGGAGATGAGTTTAGCCAAAAGGCTAATCGTCTCCGCCTTTTTTTTCTTTTCATTTTTGGCAAAGTATGGTTCTATTTATTCAAGAAACTTCATTGCACTCTGACCCTAAAAAATAGAGCCCCAAAACGCTTCTCGAATAGAGTGTTTCATAATCATTAGACACATTCGGTTAGACTGTTCCAATTTCTCAATTTTAACCTCATCGAAGATTTCTATAGTAGAAATGGATTTCTCCACCTGAAGTGTCAGATCTAAATTGATACAACCGAGAATAATTTCTACGACCTCCTTATAGACCTTAAAGTTTGTTCCATTCAACAATGAGATATTCTTAATTTGAGTAGAAATATTTGCAACACTAGTAAAAGAACAAAACAAATTGCAATCATTCTTGCAATTAAACTCACATTCAACTTCGATACTTAAATTCAAATGAAGTGGGGCACATCATGAGTTACCTAGCACAACATTAATATTCAGTCTTTGGACAAAAATATTAACTCGAAAGTGGTACACTCAATGTAGTAATCAAACATTGATAATCAGTTCTGTCAAACAATAAGCTTTTCTTTGGACCTACTTACTATTCACATGGAAAGCCATATGATTATTACATATTTATTGCTACAAGTATGTTTGTAATTTAGCCAAATAATAATCTTCCTTTGGGCCGATCACTATTCGTATAAAATGCAAACATACAATTGGCTTGATATTTCATATCAATCACTAATGATACTCCTCTTTGTAATGGTTAAACATTGATCATAATACATGTCAAATAATAAACCTTCTTTGGATTGATTTATCATTAACATAAGCAACTTTATAATAATTATATGTTTACCATCACATGTTGTATATAATCCGGCCAAATAATAATATTCATTTGGGCCGATTAATAGTCGCATGAATACATATACATACTACCACTTGACATTTATTATGAACATTTCACAGAAAAAATATTACTTTGGCGATTTCTTGTTTAATAGGTTTACTTAAAATGTCAAACAATTTTATTTTTTCTAAAAGAAAAATCATTAGTTGAGATTGATTCAACATGACCTTAATCTAAAACATATATTATTTATATTCACATGTAAATACATATATCCATTATAGTCTATTGATAGAATTGCATCATTTTCATCACAAGGACTACATTTCAAATTCCAGTGATGGTCCTTTCTAATTTTCCATAAAAAAACTATTACCATTTTATACATGATTAAACATGGCAAGGCAAGCTATCCAAACAGAAGCAATATTTCAACAATAGCAACCACTTAATAATGCAATCAATCACCAACCAATGCAACAAACCATAAGTATTGCAACCATTTAAAAAAACAAGTCAGGTAATATATATTAGGGGTGACAATTAGATGAGTTTGGATGGATTTGGATCCTAATGGGTGGATAGAAAACTATCCACCAATCCATATAAATCCATTACATCACATTTTTAAATTATCCAATCCATTCATATCCAATGGATTCCAATCCATCCAGTCTATCCATGTATCCATTTTAATGGATTGGATGGATGAATATCCAACCGATTTTTTTTAATTGGAACAAAACAATTTAATAAAGCAATTTGAAGAAAAAAATTCTTTTAAATTTTTTATTTAATAATTCATTTTCAAATATCAATTTTAAAAAAAATTAAAAAGTGTTTTTTAAAAAAAGTACTCTTAAAAAGTGATTTTGTTTTAAAAAAAAACAAATTTTAAAAAAATAATTTTCTTAAAGAACACTTTTAAAAATTGATTTTTTGATAAGCACTTTTATAAAGGTGAATTTGTGAAGTTTTTTTATAAGCACTCTTATTGGTAAGAATCTCTAGTGCAACATAATTGTCAGGGGTGTAAAAGTTTGGTTCGGTTTTTGACGCAATTTAGTGACCGAACCTAACACAAAGATACACTTCGGTTCTACTCGATTAAACACAAATTTTATTTAGGCACCAAACTGATCCGGTCATTAATTGTTCGGTTCCGCGGTTTATAAGTTATTTAAAGAAAATCCTTTAAGAAATAGATGAACAAAATTGGCAAGATATACAGTCAACAAAATGAATACTAAACACATCAATAATAAAATATTTAATACTCTTTCTAGTAAACTAATAATAATTCAACATCTCAACGCACTACAAACTTGAAATTTTAGTCCACAAAATCTTCGACAATGTCCAACAAAATTTAAGAATGACAAACTTGGTATCAATATTTTAGTCCAACAGTAACAACTAATACTCCACATCATTAGTAATGTCATCAAGTTCTTTCTTTATTTTATTTTAGTTCCTTAATTTCTTTATTTAATTAATTCCATCTCTGAATATTGACAAAATATATACTAGTTTTTTAGTTTTCTTTCTATCTTCTCAATGGATAATAGATATTTAGGTTTGTTTACTAATTTAATTTTCTATTTGCGTCTTATTTATAGCCTATATGTATTAATAATCCTAAATTCTTAATCATATTTTATCTCATAACTTTAAAGCTTAACCATTCAAATATAAAAGAAAATTAGTTTTTAATATGCGGTTCGGTTCTAACGGGTCCAATATTTATAAAACCGTGAACCGAACCAAACTTAAATGGTTCTAAATAAAAAAAACTGAACCAAACCGCGTAACCGAACCGAACCATAGAGCCAAGCCGAACCGAACCACATTTTATGGTTCGGTTCGATTTCATCGGTTTCAGGTTTAAACCAGAATCGCTTATATTCCTAATAATTGGGATTTCCATAAGTTTTATTTAACAGTCTATCATCCTGAAATATTTTATTTTTTTATTATATTATCACATTAGTCAATAACAAAAATGATATATTTATACTTTGCATTAAGATGTTAGGGTAAAACACTAAGGCCGAAATCATTTATACTTTTTTGATAAGGACTTTTTAAAATCACAATTGCAATTTTTAACTTTTGTAAAATGTGTGGTATTATGCTTAGAAAGGTGAGAAAGATTTTTTATATTAATACTGAATTAATTGAAAAAAATTGTTTTTATTTTTATTTTTTTGGATGGATTGAGTATCCATCCAAATGGATATACCCATGGATATCCATTGGATATAATGGATGGATTTGAATCCATATATTATCAACACTATCCATTGGATTATATCCATTTAAATCCATTAATTCTAACAGATGGATTTGGATGGATATGGATGGATTTAATTTGGATGGATATGGATGGATTTTGGATTATGGATAATTTTGTCACCCCTTATATATATAAAACAAGACTTGTTCACATAATAGACTCATCACAAGATACATTGCATAACATCAATGTCTAGTCTTTGGACAAAAAAATTAATTTGTAAGTGGTACTCTCGACGTAATGATCAAATATTAATAATTAATTATGTCAAACAATAGTCTTTCTTTGGACCGACTATTATTCACATGAAAAAACTTTATAATTGTTACTTATTTATCATCACATGTATGTTATTACTTAGCCAAATTGTGTTTTCCTTTGGGCCGAACACAATTTGCATAAACAATCTCATACCCATATGTGTAATCTTAATCAATTTCCAAAATAGAGGTTACTTTGACGACATATTGTATCAATTAATTCAAAATAATCGTCAAACAAAAAAGGAAAACAATATGTGTCTATTATAAAAAAAATCAGGATATTGGAATTAAAACTTTCAATCTTGATATCTTTTAGATTAACAAATTTAATCTTATAATATAATTCCAAATCAAAAAAGACATATTACATATATAATGATGCATAAAAATGAATGCAATCTTATATTAAATGCAATTTGGATTCAGATTGAAGAAAGAAATATAAATGCAAATCATTATTGAAATTCCAAATCCAATATAATCATGCATATCTTAAAACGTATATGTAACACTAAACATATACACTTTCGCACATTAACATAATAAATATATATAATTTTAAGCATTAACCGTAACCATTATATATATATTAACTTTAATCAGCAACTCCAGAAATCACAACAACCTCAAGCTGGAAATAATTACATATATATACATATTATAAAATAAAAAATCACATCTTAACATATATATAACTTATATGTATACTTTAACAAATTGCAAAATTGTAAAGTGACAAAAGTCAATGTCTAACAATAAGGTATTAATACACGTATTATATACATATTGCATAACAAAGTCATAAAAAGTTAATGCAATGTTCATGCACATATTTGAATATATATTTCAACACATGTTACAAGGATTCATAATACAAATTACTCATAATTCAAATAAGCGGAAACAGATAAAAGTTATCATCATTATTCACAAATACTCAATTTTCATAACCAATAAGGAAGCATAAAAAAATCCCCAAATTTTAAAATTAGGATTCATAAAAAAATTGGGGAGAAAACAACTTTAATGGAGAATCATAAAATTCAAAACACTCTAATACCACTTGTTAGATATTTCCTGATGATTGGTGAAATACCAATCCTAGGATCTTGAATATCATGATTATCACACATGTATATAAAACAAGAATACAAAGTTATACCTGAATCCCTGAATCCATGTTCTCTGATCTACTCCTTTGATATACCTTTTGAGAGAGTTTTGGCATGTTGGTCTTCCTCAACCAAATCTTTAATTCATTTTGGGACCTTCGTTTTCTCTCTGATAGGGAAAGGTGAAAACTATTTGTGATAGAGTTCCCATTATCCCTTATAGGCTAACCATTTGAGTATCCACTCATTAAGCCCATATTTGTTATCAATTTCAGAAGTCTTTTAAGTTGTCATTAATTAGACTACTTGTTTTGTAACCCCGAAATAAATAGCCGACATAATTGTATTAAATATATGATGTCCACTTTAATTAGAAATTATGAATTTGTAACAATCATATATATATCATTATCTGCATCTAATATTTTCTCTCTTTTCGCTTTCAATTTCCCTCCTTTCTACATAATCTATATTTTTAAAAGGGAAAAGTGCACAAGACCCCTTAAACTTTATGTCTTTGATAAGTAGACATTGCAAACTATTTTTTCTTCCTAATTATTCTTTAGACTTTAACTATTGATAAAATTGGTCCCTATCTATATATACAATTTTGCATTCTCTTTTAATCGATAGTATGTACATCAATAATGTTTTACATTCCCAATTCTTAATTTTTTGTTTATGTTTTCTAGGAAATCTAGAGAAAGGTGTTGTTGTAAAAGCCATTTGTTCTGGGTTTGTAGAAATTGCTGAATCATCAACTATTTGTTTAAGCAACGGTTAATGCTTACTTTCTTTTATCATGCATATAATATATTTTAATTTACTTGTTAGTCTTGACCTTATTCTTTTTGAGTGGCAAAATTATCTTGGCAGATGCGGAGACAAATGGTAGCTGTTGGCCGGATAAAACAATTAAAATCACAACATCTAATGTGTTAATTTTAATTTTATTGCTAGTAATTTAAAATTGTATGTATGCATAGATCAATTTCAACAATAGTTAAAGTTTATGGAGTAATTAGAAAGAAAAAATAGTTTAGGTGTCTACTTACAAAAGACATAAAGTTTAAGAGGGTCTTATGAACTTTTCCCATTTCAAAAAACTAAGATTATCATTTATTGAATCATAATGTAAAACATGTTAAGAATAGGGGTATATAAATTGATGTAAGGTGTTAAAAGTTAGGTAATTAGCAATTCTTGTTAAACTTATTTTTAAGCTTAACTCTCCCTTTCCTCGCTCTCTATCACCCCCTACCTTCATAACTCCCTATAACTCATTTTCCTCCCTCTCGACTCCCTTATGAAAGAACAATTTCATTCACCTTGATTCATCTCCTCACCCTTGCATCTTCATAGCACAATCACTATCTTGTATTACTCTTTTTTGTTTTGTTTTGTGATATTGTTTTGCTTTCACTATTTTTTTGCAGTGTTTCTTAATTTCTCTCTTTCTTTATTCACTACAACAATTTTGCATTTTTTAGAGTTTTTTGTGTGGAGGTTACTCAAACCTCCCCAAATAAATTAAATGATATGGGCCAGACAATTAACTAGATATATAGTGAAGGGTTTTATTTAACTTACGGAGGTTTTCAACTCTACTATACTTTTACTTAGCAATGGACAACACCCCGAATAAAGAAAGAGAGAAATAGGAATATGGCCATATTTTTCATTCTATTTTCCTGTAATACCGTTACTCTTTTTATAGTGAATGTTTGATTGTTATGGCTAATTAACTGACTTGGACAAATTACTCTTTTTAATAGATGCCATAAAGTTACTATATTTATCAAAAATCAAATTTTTTATCGTAAATGCATGGATGGGAGGGAAATTTGTTGAATGTGAGAGATGGTTCTTCTGATTCTCCATTTTCAGTATAGCTTCCTCAACATGATACTTTTAGTCATGGCCTTAGCATTGGTACCCCTTCTGGAGTGGTACCTTCTTCAGGGGAGTTTGTGAAGAAGAGAAGAGGGAGGCCATGAAAATAAGGTCCCAATGATAGTCCCGTTTCCTTGAGACTCTCTCCAATGTCTGCCAATGTTAAGTCCACCCCTGCTTCAACAACCACTCCTGGAAGTGGAAGGAAGCAACAACCAACCTCTCTATGTATATATATATATATATTTCTCCTTGAGAATTATCATTTGTTGTTGGTTACTCCATTGTGTTTATCTATTATATTATGGATCCGGGGTCACTGTAGTGAAGATGAATAAGTTAGGACTTAAGGAGTTAGAATTGTTGTTGAGAAATTGGGGGAGCCAAATTTGTTAAATGCCTATATTATATGGTTATTTGGTATTGTTGTGTTTTATGTTACTTGTTATTGTTTAAATTCACCCAAAAAACTGGTTTAGAAACCTTGCAAAATTAGATAGATTTTCACATTTTCCCTTCCCTTTATGGTGCAATTACATTTTTTATTGTTTTGATAGTAACTCACAGTAGTAACAACCAATATAATGAAGTGCATGTACTCCTAGCTTTTTTGTTTCTCTCTTTCTAGGTGAATGGATGAACAATTCTGCAGGACAAGCTTTTTCACCTCATGTTATCACCATACGAGTTGGGGAGGTAGTCACATTCTTCCATTTCATAAGAGACATGTTTTGATGCTCTTATTTGTTTAGTTTTCTTATTCTTCATTTCTAGGATCTGATTATAAAGATGTTGAGGGTGTAGACATGATTACCAAACATGTGTTATAGTGGTCCTATCTTGCTGTTGATTTGTGGTAAATATAGTAATTTGATTTGGAAAAGCCTGGGGAATAATCATAATCATAATCATAAAATATATATGAACCAAGTGTATATAATGACGTGTTAATTATCAATGTTTATTATTTCAGGCAAATGATGATGCAAGTATGTCTGATTCACCTTTGTGTACAAGAGGATTATCTAGAGCTAGCAACATTTAGGATTTTTGTTATGTATTTTGTTTTTAAAGTGTCATATGAAACTACTTTTAGTTTTTTTTTAGAGATTTTATGGTATTTTTGGATCTATAATGAAGGATGAATTATAACTCTTTCAACTATGTTACACCACCTTGCTAATTTGCAATAAAACTTTATTATTGTTAAGAACATTTGTATTTACTATTGTATATTTAAATAATAATTATAAATTAATGAGATTAAAATTGTGAAAAATATGAAATTAAATTGAGGTTGAAATCCTCTAGAAATACATAATAATTACCTCTTATAACAGGTCTCTATATGTTATTTCGAGTTGTGGATGTTGAAAATCTCCACAATTAATCTTCTCAAATAGTGGAGGTTTAAAGCCTCCATAGTAAACATTATAAAGACCTCATCAAATAGTGGAGGTTAAAAACCTCCACAAATAAACCGCTACAAACGTAGAGGTACTAGAGGTTTTCAAAAACCTTCGCTAAATGCTTCTAGCGGTCATAACTGTGGAGGTTTTTGAAAACCTCCGCTAGTTCTAATTTGAAGGTTAAAAACCTCCACTAATCGCATAAAAAACCTCCACTAATCGCATAAAAACCTCCACTAACTATAAAATATGTTGTAGTGATTTTTGGAATCTTTGCATCTCTACTGTTTCTTTATTTCTTCCATCATATTTCATTTTCTCAATGTTTCTTTATTTTCTTTCTGGATTGAGGATTGGGTAACATATTGCTTTTATTTAACATATTTCTGTATTTCTCCCTACAACTCATTTAACAGATTGCTTTTATTTAACATATTGCTTTTGTTTTTTTTCCACATCCTCCCAATTGTTTGATAATTAATTTCCTTCAATAGTTTCATTTTAATTAATACTATTTGTAATCCAACTAATATTATTGAGTTCTAATTTCTCTTGACATTTTTTAATTGTTTGTCAGGTAAATATCATTTGGTAGATGCTGGTTATCCAACACCATGAATACTTAGGGCCATATAAATGTGAGCGATATCATCTTCCTGAATTCAAGTGAGCTGTTGGATTTAATAGACAAAATGAAGTCTTCACTTATCATCACTCTAGCTTAAGGAACACCATAGAAAAAACATTCGATGTTTTGAAGAATAAATTTGTAATTTTATGTCGCATGCCCAAATTTAAATATTCTACTTAGGTCCAACTAGTTATTGCTACAATGACAATACACAATTTTATTAGACAAAATAGCATCTCAGATCCTGAGTTTAAATTATGGATGACCATGATGATGATATACCAAATATTGATGATGATGTTACCAATGATGATGATGGTGATCTTGCTGAACATATAGATAATATTTCTTCTGAGCACATTTGTCTTGTTCAAGATTCAATTATGGATGACATTATTAAAATTTTTGTATGAAACTTGATATTTGTGTATTATTTATCTTGGCAATTGTATAATTCAAGTTTAACAACTTCTATTTATTTATGTATCATATTATTTTTTAATATTGATATTGGTTTTTATATTATATTTTTTATTTTAATATATTTTTAGCGTTTCTTATGCAATATTAAAAATTAAAAAATTATAATAAAAATATATATGATGGTAGATGTTAAAAAATGTATATTTAAATAGTGTAAAAACAAATAAAATAATCATAACATAAACAAATAACCTCATACCCTTTTCTGTAATTTACTATGTAAAAAATAAGTTTTTTACCTTATCCAAACAAAACAAGTTAGTTTATATTCAATTCTTAGTTAAGGTACTCAAACATAAACAAGTTATAATCTTAAGAGATTATAATCTCATAGTTTATAATCTCAAATTTATAAACTTAATCTATACCAAACACACCCATAGAATATCTAATGTCTTAACATACTTCACTTATGTTAAGAGTATTTTTTGTCTAGTTATCAATCTCTGTATCATATTCTTTTAGCTTAACGCACCAATAGTTAGAGTACTTCCCTATATTTGGTGTCATATTTCAATCATTTATCCACCTTTTACATTTATTCATTTTTTATTAGTTATATTACTTTCATCATTTTCTTGCCTTTAGCATATGTGGTGAGATCTTATCACTATATTTTTACCTTGAATCTCTACACAGGTTCCATTGTTTAAGTTTTTAATAGAAAAATCATTTTTTTTAATAAATCGGAGTCTAAATAAAAACCTATTTTTAGATGTTTTTGGGTGTATATTTTAGAATCTATTTACTATATAACAAAAAAACTCTTGCCACATCAGCTAGGGACACAAGTCAACACTTGATGCAAAATTTACTCTTGCCACATTAGCTAGGGACACATGTCAATAGCCTACACAAAGTTTTCCTCCAAAAGTTCCTTATCTCTTACTATACAACCTTACATACAAGATTAAAACTACCAAAACTGAACATAATAACTCATTAAATAAATAATAAAGGAGACAAAAGTTCCTTATCTCTCTCACATTGGTTATGATTGACGTTTCGTTAGGGCGTCTCTTCATTTCTCAACACATCTACCATCTTCAACTCTAAAACTCACTCACAACTATGATTTTCTATTCTTCTCACATGTATGATTTTATATTCTTTTAATTTCAGTCTTTGTTGGTAAATGTAACGCCCCGAAAAATACTCTTGATTTATTACGCGGAAAAGTGAGTAATTTTTTTTTTGAATTGGTGTTATAAAAATTGTTTCCTTTTAAAAACCTTCTTTTCCGGGACATCACTTTAAGTGACATATAACGCGGAAAATTAAAACCGGTTACCTGACGGTAACTGAAATGATACAACATTTCCTGAATATACATCTTCATAGATATAAAAGATCATAAGTACTTAATATACATATCCATCAAGAAAGGGCGGAAATATTAATCATCGCCAATAGACACTAAACAAAGACATGAACAAGCTAAAGCCGTCAGTGTTTCAAAAGTCACAAAATGATAAGTAACTCCTAGTGGCTAATCTCCAAAGTTAGGGCACTGCCTCTCCTCAATTCCGCATGCCCCCTCCTGGAACATTACGGACGGGTAGCTCCAAATCCAAGCAAAGCTGCCTACCTGACGAGCACACGTCTGAAAAGCAAGCAATAGAAAAAGAAGAGAAATAGAGAGAGTAAGACATCTAATGAACATAAATTCATTGACGGTGTGGACTTACTCATAATATTACACACAGACATGAAAAACAGTTCATATATGTATAACATATTACATTATAACTCATCAGTTGTTCTCGTAAACAATTATCCAATTTACATGAGTAATATAACCAGACTCATCAATTGTTCTCATAAACAATTATCTAATCAACCTATGTAATTTAAACAACACTTATTCCCCAAACAATATCATAATTCACCGTTTATCAATATATAATTCATCGACAAGATATCATGACTATAATTAAATAACACATAAGTGGATATAATACTCCAAATAATAACATACACATATATTATCTATAACCGACATCATAACCCACCATTTATCAATATACATAATAATGTATCAACATACCTTTCATAAACAAATACCATAACCATAAGTAATAATATGTGCATAATGTTGATGATGCATGATGTTTGTAACTCAAATGTGAGAATCCACTTCCACAAGTGCAATATATGCATGCTATGTCATGATCATTCACCTTACACCAATATTCTCCCAATAACCTAGTCGTAAAAAAATCAAGAGTACAGGTCCCATACCAAGCCACTTTGTACGCACCCGAAAAACATATCCTCGCAAGAAATTAAAAATAGATCGATCGAATCCCTCAGGAACAGTCCTACCCGGACCTAGGTCGTACAAACGCTTTGTGGGCATCCCTCTCATTGATCCAGATTGCAAAGAGGGGTTGTCAGAGATCGTCTAGTTTGGCGTGTGAGAACTGCCCGATCCAACAGGGTGTCCTCTCCCAGGAATACAAGGGACTCACCTCACCTAGACTCTCCCTCAAGACATTGTTGATGAATCACCGCTTACTTCACGGTGCTCTAAGTCATACCGTCAATTTCCTCTCCACTACTCCATTATTAACCATATGCATATGAACACTAACTGCAGTTAGATGATTAAATCTTTTAATCATTATTTACCATGATCGGTCCACCTTAAGTCATCTCCCTCAGGAATGCTTCTTGTGGGTCCCGATCTTACGTTAACACGTAATATAAAGGAAATACATCCCACCACTACGACCATCGCTGAGTACCCTGGACGATCCCCGACCAAGCCTCTTACGGTCAGCCGATCTCGCTCCGTAGTATCCCGGGTTCCTTTCTGGGCAGTGCCCTAATTCACATCATAACTCAAAGGGTAACGTCCCTACCACTACGACTATCGCTGAATCACCCTGGACGGTCCCAGACCAAGCCACTTACGGTCAGACGATCTCGCTCCGTGGTATCACGTATCCTTTTCTGGGCATCGCCCTAAGTCATACATCCTTCTCGGAATACTTTCTTTAAAATTAATTACCGAGTTTGACTATTTAATTCCAACACCTTGAATACTTTACTTTTTAATTCAATTACGACGTTATATCAAAGTAGTTTATATCACATACACATACTAGGGTTATTACATACTCAACCAATCAATCCAAATAGTCAAGCACAATTACTGTCTCTCGCTCAAGCGAGGACGCTTCGCTCAAGCGAAAATTCAATCAACAATACCATTTTAAAACTGGGCATCTCTCGCTCAAGCGAGACCCTCTCGCCCAAGCAACAATCCATCTTTAAATCTCAATTAAACTTAAGCCTTCCTCGCCCAAGCAAGGCCCATTCTCGCTCAAACGATAAATCATTAAAATCCTATTTTTTTTTCGTTTTCGTTTTCGCCCGAGCGAAGCCTTTGCTCGCCAGGGCGAAAGATTTCCAGAATTTCATCGAAATCCTAGGCTTTCTCGCCTAAGCGGGACCCTGGCTCGCCCAGGCGAGGCTTGCTCGCCCAAGCGAGGATTTATCGCCCGGGCGAGGAGTTCCAGAACCAAAAGTTCCCCTCGCCCAAGCGAGGCTGAGCTTGCCCAGGCGAGAGTTTCTCGCCCAAGCGATAGGGGCTTGGACAGAATACCAACTTTTGCCCTTTTCGACAACCGAAACATATTTGAACTTAGTTTTTCAAACACCTGCACTCAGAAAAGTTTCCAACAACATTCATATACAATATTCAACACATTTCATCAACAATCATATATATTCAAAAAGCATTCAAACATAAAAATCTTGGGTTTCTTAAAACCCAAGTTAACCCCAAAACCTTTGAGATGGTTTAGGAGATCCGGGTGTCATATTCGGACACCACTATGTCACGATGTGTTCTCTCTCACCTTAATGAAACGTGCTTTAACTCTTCAACTAATGGTGTTTTGGTTTCAAGGTTCGAACACGAAATCTTCGTAACTACCATAATAAAAATTCGTTAGTTTTCGATATTTCTAAAATCGTTACTAAAATACTTAAAATCATTTCTCTTTTTCCCCATCGTGATTCTCACCTTAATGAAGTGTGCTTTAAATTGTCAACTACGGGTGGTTTTGTTTCAAGGTTCGAACACTGAAATCTTCGTAACTACCATCATAAAAACTCGTTAGTTTTCCGATATTTCAAAACTCATTACTATTAAAATATTTAAAACTCTTTCATCCATCCATTTTATAACTTGTCCAAAGCCATGGTTAAAGGCTTAAACAAGTAAAAATTCATATATTACAACAATGTAATAACTTCTTGAAAACCACTTGTTCATAGTTTCAAAACACATTTTTCATGAGTTCAAGAACACTCATTTTCGGTTTTGCTTCCAAAATGAGTTAGAAAGTGTTTTAGAAAATTTCAACGGTTGAATATGTTCTTGACATACTCATGAACAACATACTTAAATCTCATCAACATCCATTGGTTGAATGTTGAGAGATCAAAGATTGAAGATGGAAGAAGACATGAGAAAAATGAGAGAAAAATGGAGAGAAGGTGAGAGTGTGAGGGTTTAAGGGAAGAGGGAAATCAGATTTTCCCTATGCAATAATGACAAAATCTCCTAGGGTGGCTAATGAGGTCATGAGATATTTGAGAAAGTGATGGGAGATTTGCTTTATGGAAGTCAACTCTCACATCTCAATGCAAAATGATCACCTTGTGGACACGTGTAATAACCATGCCCGAGTATTATCGGCCAATACTCGATCGGGTATTTTAAATCGCCCGATCCTAATATCCGATTAGAATTTCGGATTTCGGCATTCCGGCGTGATTAAAACCCTGCTCGAGTATTTTCGGCCAATATTCGAGTAGTAAAAAATGATCGCCCAATTTTACTTTGCGGTTGTAACTTCGAATTTCGGCATTCCGAGTTAAAATATTCTAGAAAATAGGTATGGGTGTACTCAGAGTCTATCTTGACTCGAAATGAAATTACAAAGTCAACGGTGTGATCGGAATTCGATTCCGAGTTACGAAACTCAAAAATCACTTTTTGAGCCGTACCGGGTGGATTTCCGCCCCGACAGTGGTTCAGAATCGACTGTCTCCGAAAATTACCAAACTTTACCAAACAATAGGAAATAAAATTACAAGACTAAAACTCAACTAGAGTTTTGTCTAATTATTTACCTAAAATTATCAGAAATTCATTTTCGAATATACAATTAATAAAAATATTAATAAAATCTTATAATTCCAAATCGTAAAATTCGCGGTGTTACAGTAAATATACTGTATAATATTTCTCAAATTGTGTTCAACAAACTTATAATCTTCAACTCTCAAACCAACACAAATGTATGATTTTATTTTATACTCTTTCAATTTTTTCATTTGTGGTATATATAATTTCTTCATCATATAAATTTCACATATTTTATTCAATAAATATATCATTTGTGGTACGATTTCATATTCTTTTAATTATTGTCTTTGTTGGTAGATATATTTTATACTATTTCAATTTTTCATTTCACATGTATGATTTTCTATTATTTTAATTTATGTCTTTGTTTGTAGTTGGTAGATATACTTTTTACTATTTATCAAATTGCGATCAACAAATTTATCATCATCAACTTTCAAAATCAATTCATAGGTATGATTTTAATTTTATACTCTTCCAAATTTTTCTTCATTTTTGGTAGATATAATTTATTCATCATATAAATTTCACATATTTTGTTCAACAAATCTATCATCTTCTACTCTCAAACTCAGTTAATGATTTTTATTCTTTTAATTATTGTCTTTGTTGGTAGATATATTATATTATTTTCCAATTTTTAATTTTTTTGTAGACTCTTTCAATGTTTCTTTTGTTGATAGATATAATTTCTTCATCATATAAATTTTTGCATCATAATCGTTTTTTGTCAATGATGTATGTTAAATTTTCTCCCCGATGTGTTTATTTTTATCACATATTTTGTTCAACAAATTTGTCATCTTCAAATCTCAAACTCACTCACAGATATAATTTTATTTTTATACTCTTTCAATATTTCCTTTGTATTCTCTTTCAATTTTTCTTCTATTGATAAATATAATTTCTTCATCATATAAATTTTTGCATCATGATTGTTTTTTTCCACATGATGTATGTTAATTTTTCTCAATGTGTATATTTTTCTCAGCTAAAATATGGATTGGTCATGGTCTTTGTTTCAACCTTTGTACAAGAGAAAACTCACCTGCTCGAACATAATTTTTAGAGATTGCAATTACAATGTGAGTGTATAAGAATTATGGATGAGTCATGTTATTTTTTTTAACATTTTTAGAAGATAAAACACACCTACTATAATATAATGATTAGAGGTTACCATTACTATATGAGTATAGAAAAATAATGTCTTTATTTTTATTATGTGTTTGTTGTAATTCATTTTTAATATAAAATTGTTCTGGATTTTTGGCATTTCCATATATGGACAAGAATAATATCATATTTTTTGTATTTATAATTCGTTTAAATTATTTGCGATTTCCCAATTTTATGCAATTCTCATTATGAGATAAACCGTTATAACAGTTTTTGAATATATATTAGTTACTAGAATAAATTATTACCTATTAATGACACCAATGAATACATCCTTAAATAATATAACAGGTGATATCCTTATTTTTTGAATATATATTAGTTACTATGATTGTGTTATTTAAATATACAAAGCAATCATATTTAAAAGTAAGAAATCAATTGTGAGTATATTCTTATATTAGATTAATAATGGCTGACGAATCTGGTGGAAAAGTGGAAACTATGACGTCCATTACAAATAGGGCGGTAAATGTGAATTCAATGGGTGAACAAAGAAATGACAAGTATATTGTTCAAGAGTCATTGTAACTTTATGGAAATTAAATTGATTGACTATTACTAGAAATAAGAAGATTTGTAAGAAACAATATGTCAATATTTATGAAATTAAATTGGGAGATGTTAATCACTTTTGGCCAAAATAATAATTCGGTTTCAACTTTAATGCATAATTTAAGGTGACCCACCAAACAATCTAGGCAACCAAAAAAATGTTACCAAGGAGAGAATTATTAGCATTAATAACAATAACTATAATTCTCATAATAATTCTATTATCAATTCTCGTGGGAACTAGGAACATGCCATTAATGTCAGCATGATTGAAGGAAATGCTCACTCTTCTTTTATTAAGGCTATTTCATTAAGGAATTTGTGACATTAATAACGAATTAAGGAATTTGTAACAATCGTAAGATGATCTTATGGTTAAGGTGAAAAAGTTTAAGGAATGAGATGGATGAGGTTGTGGGTTCGAGCCTCACCCATAGCAAATTGAAAACAATAAAAAATGAGTTACAATGTGGTTTGGTTGTTAGGGGTGGAGTGAAGGAGATTAAGGTTCAATTATCGACCACAACATATACTAACATACTAACAATTTTCAATAAAAAAAATAACAATGATTTTGTTTCTACTTTAAAATTATATTTTAAAGTTGTTATGAAACTTTGAAAAAATATTTTAAAAATAGTAAATTAAATATGGAGTAATTACGCATTTAAATAGATCTTAAAGTGTCTTAATTAATATAATTTAATCATTTTTTAAAACTTAAATTGTAGGAATCTAATTTTATTATTAAATGAAAGAATGTGTTATCACATTACATTAATAATGAAATCTGTTGTTATTCTATCTGACATAAAAATGATAGACATAGTGAATTTATTTATTAAAAATAAATTTTTTTAATACTATTTATTTAAATAGATTTTAAAACATTCTCATTTAATTATTTTTAAAAACTTTAATATCAGATATCCAATCTTATTATTAATAGAGTAAACTATGATATTAGAATTAATAAGGAGATATGTTGATATTTAATTTATTTCATAAAAATAATTATTTTTAATATTAATTAGAAGAAAAATTGAGAATTCCTAAATGTTTCTTTCTTATAATTAAAGAATTTAAGGCATTAATTATGGAGTGTTGACCCACTTACTCCAAGGGTATATTTTTACACTTACTACTCATCTTAGCCATCAACTTTATGGATAACTAATAATTTAGATCTACTCACTAATTCAGACCATTGAATTTCCGTAGAATTGATGACTATGATGAGGAATAAGTGGATCCTTCATCTTAATTGTGATGATTTAGTTTCTACTTTAAAATTATGTATTAAAGTTGTTATGAAACTTTGAAAACATATTTTAAATATAATAAATGGAGCATTTAATCATTTAATCATTTTATGTGTCATATATCATTCTTGCAGATCATTAAAATATTATTGTATAAAATTTGTATGGATGAAGACATATAATCAAGACAATGATACAATTTTAAAATATTATATTAAACTATTGTAATTGTACGTAATTGCTAGCACAAAAATATAATAACATTGGTCTGTATTAGTTAAATTATATTATTTATTTTTCTTTACAATTCTCATAACTACGTCATTCCCTATCTAATGACATATACATTTGTCATAGTTCAAAGTACTTATCCAAATCTATAAGATTGCTAAAAAAATGAAGAGTTTTTACAATCAATGACAATACTTGCATCAACTATTGAAATTAGTGAACAAATAAATGACTTTTTTAGTTTAATTCCAAGTAAAAATATTTATAATTCAATTCATCCAATTATAAAGTTGAAGCAAATATGTTTTAACTTAATAATATTAGGTGATGAAAATGAATACAATAGTTCTGATTCTATTGATATGCGTAATACTAATGAGGACCATAATTCAACCTATTAACTCATCAATTTTTAAATGTATTTACAATATTTTGTATTCCAGATCATAAAATCAAGTTTTTCCATACTATGGTATTATATATATTTAATATTTGTTAGGTTGAACAATGAAAGACATTGAATTTTGAAGGATATATCAATTTCAAAATAACAAATTTGAAGTTGTTCCTTATACTTAAAGAAACAATATAGATATAATATGTATATTCTTAATCATGTGGTAAAAAATATCACCAGTGCATTCATACGGGTAACTTGCTAGTTATTTTAGTTATAACTTCATGTACACGAAGTTTTAATTATTTTAGTTATTGTTATTTATAAATTTTTAGTTTTATGTGGAATAAAAGTTTGATTGCTAGTTGTATCTTAGTTAATTGGAATGCTTATATGGTAACAGTGTATATGATAAACTTGTTTAGATCAATTTGATTTTGAAACATCTTATAATTAGAAGATGTTAATTGCACACTCCTCATGTGCCTACTAAATTATATCATATCATGAATGACAACCACTAAATTATGAAGAATTAACTACGTAAGTTATAAGTGTGATAAATTATGAATAAATTATAAGTGTGATAAATTATTAAAGACTTACATTTATAAGTTGTAAAAACCTCTTTATATACAAAATTTATTGTGGAACATCATTTTTTCCCTTCATATAAAATCAAAATTTTCAAATTAGTTCTCTTCCTACCAAAACTTGATTATACCCAAGGTTTAGGTGAGTAACTTTTCTACAAAAAATATATGCTAAATGCTTAAACTTGGTCTTTCAAGCTTAAGTTAGCAAGATCGAATAATATATTTCTATAATTGTACTTTATATTTATTATTCCTCCATATTCTAATAATTTTTTTATTTCTCTGTATGTTAAAATGGTAGGAGTCATGAATAAGAGAGATCTTCTTGATGAACAAGAATGAATGAGAAAATATTATTGAATTGAAAAAATGAGTTACAAGGAATAAGGGAATCACCCTTTATATACTACAATGCATAACTAATAACTAAATAGTTAATCGATTAATTAAACTCTTAGTCGATTAAAGAAAACAATATTACAACTAACAACTTTAACATCCCCTCAAGTTGGAATGTGTCAAACATTCCAAGCTTGAAATGATTGTGATAAACACCACACTTAGTCTAATACCTCCTCTTGCTGGTGATCAAATCTTCATCTCCCAGTCTTGAAATCTGTACGTGAAGCAATACTGACGCTTAACCATAATTTGACATAAGCAATTTCATTCAACGCTTAACCATATTTTTGACAGAAGCAAAACCAACCATAACGTATGAAAGAGAGAAATAAGATGAACCTTAATCTTGATCCTTATATGTTGCTTCAATGAGGGGGGATGGAAATTACTCACTATAATGTTGTGTGTTTATTGAGAGAGAGAGGTAAAAAAACTAGAGTAATAAAGAAATGAGAAATAATTGGGGTAATTGATGAAAGAATGAGAAAATGTAGCATCCAGCGCCTGTTGTAAGCCTAGATCCTTTAATAATATCATGTCAGTTGACCCTAACTCTTGGGCTAGAGAACTATTCAAAGCACTAACTAGCACATCCAGAATATTGAAATTTACTTGGGGCTTCATCCATGATGGCGAGTAGTTTCCTATGTAAGAATTATGTTGCCTCAATTGAAGTAATGCATTAGAAACCATGCCATAATGCTTCTCGAAAGCCTCTGAAACACTCTACACCATTTTGGTTTTCCAATATGTCATCATAGGAGATATTGTTGGTTCCATTACTAATTTCTCCTTTTTATCTAGAGCACATGTAAACTCGGATAGGGCATATATATTAGCTTCCTTAATTTGATGATCGACCATTGTGCATGGTTGGGCACACACTATTGCATGGTATTCTTGTTTCTTGATGTTGTTCTTGGTCTTCCCTATCTTCTTCACGTTGTTGGACTTCCCTTCCTTGACAAAGATAAATTGACAATGGAACAAGGGAATATCAACAGTGTCTAACAATCCACTCCAACCCAAAACAAGCAAACAACCACTACAAAAGATGCAATAACTCCACTAGCTCAGACGTAATTGAGAATACGAAGGTCACAAACAATAGGAAGAATAACCAAGGTGGAAAAAGAGTACAAGAATAGTGTGTGAATTCAATTCAATTCCACTCAAACTTAAGTGCGCATCTGAAAATAATGAAGACAAGTCCATGCTCTCCAAGATTATACAGTCAATGCGAAAAAATAATATCCAAGCCTCTTTTATTCCTTTCTTGTTCATTTTCTTTTGATTGCTCCCAATTCTCCCAACTCAACATACCATAAGGATATGGATATAAGTTGTATGAAATAGTATTAGTTAACATGCATGCACTAAAGAAAAAGGAATTACAGAGTTGAATACTCAATTCCCATAACTCTTGATTTCAGAATTGTGACAAAAGGAATACCGAGGTTCTTGAACCGCAAAGCATCTTGGTTGCTGTATGGAAAAAAAAAGAATGATTGTTTGAGAAGTCCATACATATCTCACCAAATTAGATCTGTTGAAGTTGATGTAATGGCTGCCATTCTCTCCATCTGGTAACCTTTCTTAGCGTGGAATGTCACCATGATCCTAGCCGATGAAGAAAACCACCAACGCAAGAATGTTGAACACATCTTTTGGCTTGTAAAACTAATGTATAGAACAAGCTCTTCTAAAAAGCATCTCCATGCTCACCACACCATTTGATTGATGAAGGAAAAAAGGAAAGGATAGTGGCATAAGCGGAAGCCACCCAAAAAATAATTGTCGCTCTGATACCATGTTAAAATGATAGGAGTCATGAATAAGAAAGATCTTTTTGATGAACAAGAAGGAATGAGAAAATATTATTGAATTGAAAAAATGAGTTACAGGGAATAAGGGAATCACCATTTATATACTACAATGTCTAACTAATAACTAACTAGTTAATCGATTAATTAAACTTTAATCGATTAACGAAAACAATATTACAACTAACAAACTGAAATCAACTAACAACTTTAACACTGTAAATGAATGAAGTGATAATTTTAGAATGTTAATATAATTTTTAATAAATTTGAGAGTTAGGACTAATCTCTTATGTTTCTATATACAAGCATTATATGCATGAAAACCTTGCATCAACGTATATTAAGTATGGATACTAACCAGTGGGTCAAGTTCATTGACACAACTTAGGTAAAGTTTGATAAATGTTACTTATTAGAAGTTTTCATTGATTACTACCTCGTTTTATTATTGAAAAAAATCATTAGAAGTTTTCACTGATTACTACCTCGTTTTATTATTGAAAACAATCACCACCGTCGTATAAAGGGGAGTATATATGCTTGCCCAACTTACCACTTTATGTATCATCAACTTTGATTGATTAAAAAAAATTAAATTAAAATTGTAATTATTAAATATTTTTCCGACTAATAACTTTTGATATATAGAGGAGTAACATAAAATAGTGAGACAACAAATTTACTCTTCTTATATAAAACTTACCGTAAGTTTTTGTCTATTCATTTTTGCTTCTATGCATATTTTAAAGATTCCAAAGTCCTGCACGGCGCACCTACCTGCTTAAGACAGCTGATTAATGTTACGTACACGGCACATTTTGTTGAAAATTCAATGTCGCCTTGCCTCAATTACCATGATGCGAATTTTATGATTCATTTCCAATTTCACTATATGGGAATTGCGTTTGAGATGAAATCTAGCAAAATATAAATGTAAAACCTTGCATGCAAGCATGGGTACATAATAGTATAATACAATATTGGGGACGAGTTTTCACATATCCGAACTTGAACTCAACGGGGTTGAAAATAAAGATATCATCCCCGAATCCGGAAAAAAACCGAAATTAAAGATGTACCAAGGAAAATATGATATCATTTTCTTTTCATTTTTCTCTAGCATTTCTATTTTCTGTTGTATTATTTCATTTCTTTTATGTTTGAAGATCCAATAATATGTAAAGTAAAATTAGAAATTAAAAACAAAAGACACATTATATAAATTTCAATTATAAATTGAATTACATTACTTCGTGGCGAGTTTGAGTTAGGGTCTTTGCTCTACCAAACTCGAACCCGAAAATTAAACTCGGGTAAAACCCAAACCCAAATTTAATCACATCGAGTTTTCCTCATTATATTCAAGTTCGGTTTAGGTAGGTACCCATGAGTTCAGTTTTCATTGTTATCCCTAAGATTTTGGTATGATAACTTTACTAAAAGGTGATTTCATTAAACCTGGATCTTTAATTAAGATTTAACAACTTACATTTTAGATTCTGTTTTAGTATAATCAAAATTTGAACAATCAAATTTTATTTCAATTTTAGTTAAGTCACAATTTGTTGAAGCCATTGTATTGTACTATTGTATTTATTGAATATTGGCTAAAAGAAAAAGATGATGAAAAGACTTTCTTGAGTCAAACAAAAAAGTAGTGGCTAAAGATCATCTTGAAGAAATTGAGAATTTCTAGCCAAGTAAAAAGAAGTGGCTATGGTGAAACCAACATTAATGCTCTTTTCCTTTGGCCACTTAATCTTCAAGAGCTTTGACTATAAATATGAGTGTTTCATACCATTGTAAGACACACCAAATACTTAGCTTAGTGCATATTTTCTATTCTCGTTCTCTTGTTCTAATTGTGTGAAAAATACTTGAGTGAGAGTGAAATTGGGTGTACTTGAGTTTTGGGAAGTGAGTGAAAAACTCGTAGTTCTCTTTTATCATAGTGGAATAATCTTTGTTGCTCTTCAGCTGTGGGCGTAGACAAATTGCCGAACCACATTAAATTCTTGGTGTCATTTTCTCTATTATATTTTCTCCATGGGTCTTCCGCTCCAACAAATTGGTATCAGAGCTCGTAGAGCTATTGCATGCTAAGTTGTACGATCTAAAAGAAAATTCTTAGTATGCTCTGTGTTTGCAGCATTGTCTGATCTTACACACCAGAAAAGAATTGTTCTTGTTACTAGAAATGTATAATAGTGTGAAAGTGCATGTCTAGGAAAGTTCTGTCTTAGGAAAGACCTGATATTTAAGTGTGTCTGTTAAAACCCACATCTCTTTCCTAGGAACTTTCCTGATGTATGTTCATGGACTACGATATTGTTCCGGTATACAGTTATCATGGCGAGTGCTAAATTTGATTTGGAGAAATTTAATGGAGAAAATGATTTCAACCTCTGGCGATTGAAGATGAAAGCTCTACTAGTTCATCAAGGCTTGGGCAAAGCCTTGGAAGGTAGAAACAAGTTACTAGAGATCCTGACTGAGGACGGGAAGGATGAAAACTTGGAAAAAACACATAGTGCAATTTTGTTGTGCTTGAGAGATGAAGTTCTACGAGAAGTGTCAGATGAAACTACAATTGCTTCATTATGGTTGAAGCTGGAAAGCCTGTACATGACGAAGTCACTCACCAACACGTTGTATTTGAAGAAAAGAATATATACTCTTCAAATGCAAGAAGGAAAGCCCATAAGAGATCATCTGGATGAATTTAACAAAATTGTTATTGATCTAAAGAATATTGATGTTAAAATTGAAGATGAAGACCAAGCAATTCTTCTACTATGTTCCCTTCCAAGTTCTTACGAGCACTTCATCGACACCATGATGTATGGTCGAGAAGATCTAACCTTGGATGAAGTAAAGGCGGCGTTGCACTCGAAAGAACTGAATAAAAGAGTATCAGATTCAAGATCTGAAGGCTTAGGTGATAATCTTTTTGCTAGTGGAAGATTAGAAAAGCGAAATCAATTTGGTAAAAGATGAAAATCTAGGTGCAAGTCTAAAGCAAAACCTAGAAAGTATAAATGCTTCCATTGTCGCAAGGAGGGGCATATAAGAAAGAATTGTCCAGAACGCAAAGGTAAGGAAAAGATTTATGAATTTGGAGATGCAGCTGTAGCAAATGGCTATGATAGTGCAGATGCACTAATAGTCTCAGAGCACGACTCCAAAGAGGAATGGATACTTGATTCTGGATGCTCATATCACATGTGTCCCATTAAGGATTGGTTTTCCACTTGCCAACCCTTAGATGGGGGCAATGTCCTTTTGGGAAATAATGCTCCCTGCAAGGTCATCGACACAATTAGAATCAAGATGTTCGATGGAATCGTAAGGACGTTGGCATATGTAAGGCATGTTCCAGAATTAAAGAAAGATCTGATTTCCTTGGGAACACTGGATTCAAAAGGTTATAGCTACAAAGGTGAAGGTGGAGCTATAAGAATATCTAAAGGCGCTATGGTTGTAATGAAAGGAAAGAAAGAGAATAGTCTTTATATGTTACAAGGAAACACAATCAAGGGTGTTGTTGTTGTCTCCTCAACATCTGTTTCTGATGTCACCAAACTATGACATCTAAGAATGGGTCATGTCAGTGAAATAGGTCTAGCCGAGTTAGCCAAACAAGGATTACTATGCGGCCAACAAGTCGGGAAGGTAGACTTTTGTGAACATTGTATTTTCAGACAGCAATGTCGGATAAAATTCAATGTTGCAGTTCATCGAACAAGAGACACATTGGATTATGTACATTCTAACTTGTGGGGTCCTTCTCAAGTACCTTCTCATGGTGGTAGTAGATACATGTTAGCATTCATTGATGACTATTCAAGGAAAGTGTGGATTTTCATTTTGAAACACAAAAGTGAAGCATTTGTCAAGTTCAAACAGTGGAAAACCTTGATCGAAAAGCAAACTGGGAGAAAAATCAAGAGATTGAGAACTGACAATGGTCTAAAATTCTGTAGTAGAGAATTCAGAAATTTTTGCAAGGATCACGGTATTATCAAACATTTTATCGTGAGACACACTCCACAACAAAATGGACTTGCAGAACGAATGAATAGAACCTTACTTGAAAGGACAAGATGTATGTTGTCAAATGCTGGATTGCCAAAATAATTTGGATGGAAGCTGTCAGTACAACTTGTTACTTGATCAACTAATGTCCATCAATGACCATTGGTTTCAAAACTCCAGAAGAGATGTGGTCGGGTATTCTGGCAAATTATGAAAATTTGAGGATATTTGGTTGTTCTGCACATGCTCATAACAAAGAAGGAAAACTTGATGCAAGAGCATTGAAATACATTTTTCTTGGATATCCTGATAGTGTGAAAAGATATAAGTTATGGTGGCTAGAGAAAAGATAGTGCATTATTAGTAGAGATGTTAATTTTAATGAAGCAGGAATATTAAAGCCTCATACAAAGTCATCAAGTGAAAATGAAGATCCTAATATCTTGGAGAAGATAGAGTTTGAGGTGGAGCCAACAAAAGAAAAAACACTTGATCAAGAAGAAGAAGTCCATGATGCATGTACTGATAATGATATCTCCCAATTACAATATTATTAGTTGGCTAGGGACAGGCGAAGGAGTCATATAAAACCTCCAGAAAAGTATGGTTATACTGATCTAGTGTCATACACTCTAAATGTTGTTGATGATATCAGTAATTGTGAACCACAGTCATATGAAGAAGCTATCAACAACAAAGAAGCTTCCAAATGGATTTCTGCCATGCCATAGGAAATTGAGTCTCTTCACAAGAATCATAATTGGGTTCTTCTGAAGCGGCCGAAGGCTTAAAAGATTGTTGGATGCAAATGGGTCTTTAAGAAGAAGGAAGGAATCACTAGAGTTGAAGATGCAAGATTCAAGGCGCGATTAGTGGCCACAGGTTTTACACAAAGAGAAGGCATTGATTTCAATGAAGTTTTCTCTCCTGTGGTAAAACATAGCTCTATTCGCATCCTACTTG
>NC_032014.1:14350663-14354077 GCF_001865875.1 Lupinus angustifolius | reverse complement strand
GAACTTGAGCAACTAGATGTCAAAACAGCATTCTTGCATGGTGAGTTGGAGGAACAAATTTATATGAAACAACCTGAAGGATTTGAAGTTCAAGGGATGAAAGATCATGTATGCTTGCTAAAGAAATCTTTATATGGCCTAAAGCAATCTTCCAGATAATGGTATCAACTATTTAACACCTTCATGCTTGAAAATGGATATTCCAGAAGTGAATATGATAGTTGCGTCTACTACAAGAAGCTGCCAAATAAGTCATTCATATATTTACTATTATATGTTGACGACATATTGATCGTATGTAAGAACATGTCAAACATTAGAAACTTGAAAGCTCAATTGAGCTGAGAGTTTGAAATGAAGGACTTGAGAGCTGGAAAGAAAATTCTAGGAATGGATAGAAAAGAGGGGACACTCTTTCTGTCACAAAAGAAGTATATTGAGAAAGTGTTGGAACACTTTGGCATGCAAAATGCTAAACCAGTCACTACTCCATTGGCAACTCATTTCAAACTTTCAATGACCTTGTATCCACAAACTAAGAATGAAAAAGAGGAGATGTCAAGTGTACCTTATGCTAGTGCGGTTGGTAGACTCATATATGTCATGGTGTGCACTAGACCAGATATTGCACATGCAGTTAGTGTGGTAAGGAGATATATGGCAAATCCTGGTAAAGTTCACCAGAAGGCTGTGAAGTAGATTATGCGCTACTTGAAAGATACCACAAATATAGGGCTTTTGTATGGTAAAGTCAAAGATGTTCGAAGCAAGATCACTGGATATGTTGACTCGGATTATGCTGGAGATCTAGATAAGCGAAGATCGCTCACCGGGTATGTCTTTACACTGTGTGGTTGTTGTAACGCCCCGAAAAATACTTCTAAAAAACATTGCGGAAAAGTGGGTAGTTTTTTTTTGTTGAAATGGTGATATAAAATTGTTTCTTTTTAAAACCTTCCTTTCTCGGGACATCACTTTAAGTAACTCAAATGCAGAAAATCAACTTATCGTTATCGAATGATAACCAAACCTGATTCACAATTTCCTGAATAACACAATGCATATAAACGGTTAAGTCATCTTTAGTTCATACAAACTAAGTCAACAAGGCGTAAACTACATCGCCACTAACATATACAAAATCCAAAAAGAAAGGGTGCAAGTATTAATCATCGCCAACAGACACTAAACAAAGACATGAACAAGCTGAAGCCGTCAGTGTTTCAAAAGTCACAAAATGATAAGCAACTCCTAGTGGCTCGCTCCAAGACTAGGATAATGCCTCTCCTCAATTCCTCATGCCCCCTCATGGAACATCACGGACGGGTAGCTCCAAATCCGAGCAAAGCTGTCTATCTGACGAACACACGTCCGAAAAGCAAGCAATAGAAAAGAAGAGAAGTAGATAGAGTAAGACATCTAATGAACATAAATTCATTGACGGCGAGGACTTACTCAGAATATTACACTCAGATATGAAAAACAGTTCATATATATAACATATTACATTATAACTCATCAGTTGTTCTCGTAAACAATTATCCAATTTACCTGAGTGATATAACCACACTCATCAATTGTTCTCATAAACAATTATCTAATTCACATGAGTAATATAACCAGACTCATCAATTGTTCTCATAAACAATTATCTAAACAACCTATGTAATGTAAACAACACTAATTCCCATCAATATCATAATTCACCATTTATCAATATATCATTCATCGACAAGATGTCATGACTATAATTAAATAACACACACGTGGAGATCATACTCCAAATAATAACATACACATATATTATCTATCACCGACATTATAACCCACCATTTATTAA
Organism: Lupinus angustifolius; assembly: GCF_001865875.1. NCBI lineage: Eukaryota > Viridiplantae > Streptophyta > Magnoliopsida > Fabales > Fabaceae > Lupinus > Lupinus angustifolius. The sequence continues at coordinate 14,352,237 of NC_032014.1, read as the reverse complement.
TATACCCAATAATATATCAACATACATTTCATAAACAAATATCATAACCATAAGTAATAATATGTGCATAATGTTAATGATGCATGATGTTTGTAACTCAAATGTGGGAATCCACTTCCACAAATGCAATATATGTCATCCACCTTACACCAATATCCTCCCAATAACCTAGTCGGAAACAAATCAAGAGTACAGGTCCCATACCAAGCCACTTTGTACGCACCCGAAATAACATATCCTCGCAAGGAATTAAAAATAGATCGATCGGTTCCCTCAGGAACAGTCCTACCTGGACCTAGGTCGTACAAACGCTTTTTGGGCATCCCTCTCATTGATCTCGAATACAATCGAGGGGTTGTCAGAGATTGTCTAGTTTGGTCTGTGAGAACTGTCCGATCCAACAGGGTACCTCCCTAGGAATACAAGGGACTCGTCTCACCCAGACTCTCCCTCAAGACATTGTTGGCAAATCACCGTCCAATCAGTGACGTCCCTGCTTACTTCACGGTGCTCTAAGTAATACCGTCAATTTCCTCTCCACTACTCCATTATTAACCATATGCATATGAACACTAACCGCAGTTAGATGATTAAATCTTTTAATCAATATTTACCATGTTCGGCCCACCTTAAGTCATCTCCCTTAGGAATGCTTCTTGTGGGTCAATACCCTGGACGGTCCCAGACCAAGCCTCTTACGGTCAGCCGATTTCGCTCTGTGGTATCCTGGGTTCCTTTCTGGGCAGTGCCCTAATTCACATCATAACTCAAAGGGTAACGTCCCTACCACTACGACCATCGCTGAATAAGCCTGGACGGTCCCAGACCAAGCCACTTACGGTCAGACGATCTCGCTCTGTGGTATCACGTATCCTTTTCTGGGCATCGCCCTAAATCATACATCCTTCTCGGATTACTTTCTTTAAAATTAATTTCCGAGTTTGACTATTTAATTCCAACACCTTGAATACTTTACTTTTTAATTCAATTACGGTGTTATACCAAAGTAGTTTATATCACATACCCATACTAGGGTTATTACATACTCAACCAATCAATCCAAATAGTCAAACACAATCACTGTCTCTCGCCCAAGCGAGGACCCTTCGCTCAAGCGAAAATTCAATCAACAATACCATTTTAAAACTCGGCATCTCTGGCTCAAGCGAGGCCCTCTCGCCCAAGCGACAATTCATCTTCATCATTAAAATCCTGGTTTTTTTTTCGCCGAAGCAAAACTTTTGCTCGCCCGGGCGAGAAAGTTCCAGAATCTCATCGAAATCTTGGGCTTTTTCGCCTAAGCGGGACCCTTGCTCGCCCAAGCGAGGATTTGTCGCCCGGGCGAGGAGTTCCAGAACCAAAACTTCCCCCTCGCCTAGTCCTCGCCCAAGTGAGACTGTGCTCGCCCAAGCGAGACTATGCTCGCCCAGGCGAGAGTTTCTCGCCCAAGCGACAGGGACTTGGACATAATACCAATCTTGCTCTTTTTGACAACTGAAACACATTCAAACATGATTTTTCAAACACGTGCACTCAGAAAAGTTCCCAACAACATTCATATACAATATTCAACA
>NC_032014.1:14314950-14350563 GCF_001865875.1 Lupinus angustifolius | reverse complement strand
CATCAACATCCATTGGTTGAATGTTGAGAGATCAAAGATTGAAGATGGAAGAACAAATGAGAAAAATGAGAGAAAAGGTGAAGAGAGGATTTACCTCTTCTTTGAAAATGCAAGAGTGAGTGAGTGAAGTGTGGAGTGTGAGAGTTTAAGGGGAGAGGGAAATCAGATTTCCCTCTAGGCACTCATGGCAAATCTCCTAGGGTGGCTAATGATGAGATTGAGTGATGTAAGGTTTACTTTATGGAAAGTCAAATCTCACATCCCAATGCGAAATGACCACTTCGTGGACACGAGAGATAAACATGCTCGATTATTATCGGCTTATACTCGATCGGATATTATAAATCGCCTGATCGTAATATCCGATTAGAATTTCGGATTTCAGCATTCCGAGTGAAAAATACTTAGAAAATAGGTATGGACCAGCTCAGGGTCTATCTTGACTCGAAATATGATTACGAAGCCAACGGTGCGATCGGAATTCGATTCCGAGTTACGGAACTCAAAAACCATTTTTTGAGCCGTATCGGGTGGATTTCGGCCCAGACAGTGGTTCAGAACCGACTGTCTCCGAAAATTACCAAAATTTACCAAAAAATAGGAAATAAAATTTCAAGACTAAGACTCAACTAGAGTTTCATCTAATTCTTTATCGAAATTTCCCAGAAATTCATTTTCGAATATATAATTAATAAAAATATTAATAAAATCTCATAATTCAAAATCGTAAAATTCGCAGTGTTACAGTTGTACTATTAGTTGGAAAGCAACACTGCAATTAATTGTTGCTTTGTCTACAACTGAGACATAGTACATCGCAGTAACAGAAGCTATAAGGAAGTCATTTAGGTGAAAGGTCTAATTGAAGAGTTATGTATACAACTCGAAGAAACAACCATCTACTGTGATAGTCAAAGTGCTATACATCTGACAAAAAATCTAATGTATCATGAAAGAATTAAGCATATTGTTGTCCAGATGCACTTTATCAGAGACATAGTGGAGAGAGGATTTGTTAGAGTGGAGAAAATACTCACTGTAGATAATCCGGCGAACATGATGACAAAGTCAGTTCCAACTACCAAGTTTAGACATTGTCTAGACTTGGTTAATATTCAGAATCTCTAGTGAGCATGAAGAAGAGTAGCAGGAGATAACTATGATAGTCTTTTAGTCAATGTGAAGATTTATTGAACATTGACTAAAAGAAAAGATGATGAAAATACTTTCTTGAGCCAAGCAAAAAAGAAGTGGTTAAAGATCATCTTGAAAAAATGGAGAATTTCTAGCCAAGTAAAAAGAAGTGTCTATGGTGAAACCAACATTAATTCTCTTTTCCCTTTGGCCACATAATCTTCAAGAGCTTTGGCTATAAATAGGAGTGTTCCATGTCATTGTAAGACACATCAAATACTTAGTTTAGTGCATATTCTCTCTTCTTGTTCTCTTGTTCTAATTGTGTCAGAAATACTTGAGTGAGAGTGAATGGAAGTGAAATTTAGTGTACTTAGGTTTTGAGAAGTGAGTAAAACACATGTAGTTCTCTTTTATCATAGAGGAATAATCCTTATTGCTCTTCAGCTGTGGACATATTTTCTCCATGCGTCTTCCGCTCCAAGAGTATTCATATGGGCATTAAGAATATTGGAGAATATGCCATTAACCACAAAGCCCTCCAGTTTCTTGGAAAACAGCTACCGTAAATCAAATAATCCAACCAACCTTCTCCATTGATCTTTTACTTTCTAGAATAATAAAAGATTAAATATGAAAAAAAAATGAAACTTCGTTAAATTTGTACTCTTGAAGAAAAAACAGGGACTCATTCCATTATTACTCAAATTGTTAGTTTCTAGAATATGAAAAATCGTATTCTTCATTATTGAATACGTGACAAATCAGTTACAGGAACAAAATAACCATCCACAAGAAATGTGAGACATGATGAAACAAAATCAATATTATGAAACTCGAGCCGACGTCAAACCGACAGAAGTCTCGTATTAGGTTTAATTGGTTTAAACGGTTAAACTGTCTTGTTTGACCGGGTGATTCCATACATAATTAATATTTTTTATCTATAAATATATAGTTATATAAATGTAAAACTTTATAAAATTAATAATTATGTATAATTATATTGAAGTAATAACATTTTCATCTTTTTTAGACGGTAGTAAAATAAAATATTAGAGCAGTGTTCCATTTTTTTAACTAAACCATCCGGTTAACTTTCTGGGTTAATTCAGTTTAACCGATGATTTAATACGGTCGGACCAGAATTTCCCCAATTTAAAACGGTTTACTCTCATTCGATTAAAACTGCTGCATTACATAGCCGTTTTCAGTCCGGTCAGCAGTCAGACTAACCAGACCGTCCAGTTCTCACGCCACTCCACAAAACAAGAGATATGACTTATATGAGAACACCTAAAAAATTGAATTGATCCTCCCAGCTATCAGTGTGAAATGAGAAATTTATATGTTTTAATATTATTTAATTAAAAAATAATTTACTGCCTTATATTGACATCTTTATCCATAATTGGACTTATAGCATCTGCACTCAAGATAATTCCTTTACTACTCTTCAGTAATTTTAAATAGTACAATAAGCACTGAAATATTCTTTAATTAGAGATTTATGTAATAACAAGAATTAACTTCGATTGCACAATCAATCAACTCCAAACAAAGCTAGACTTTGAGAAACTATTACAACATTCTACATGACCCAACATCAGCATTAAAAGCATACCTAATTAGCTACTTCAGTTCTACATGGTCAGAACACAGTAAATCTTTTAAAACATGCTGGTTCTAAAACCCAATCAATAATCTTACAGACACAACAAACAAGGGAAAGCAATACAACAACTAGGAAACCGATTACAACATCGTTAGGAGCGAATTTAAATGCCATATGGGATGAAGCCTTATTGATTACCCTCCAGGAAGTGCTGCATTAATGCCCGTTTGCTTGTTTGCGGCATCCGCTGGCATGGCAGACCAATTATCTCCACGGAAGGATGGTGGTGATGATAGAAAAGGTATTGCATCAGGAGTGGAGAAAGGAACAATTGCAGTCGGTGTCGCAGTTGATATAACATCATGTTTATGCTTTCTTGGCCTCTGCTCGTGTTGATTTCCTGCCAGAAAACTGCCTACCACTACCTGATACACATCAACCGATAGGAAGTTAGAACAATAAGAATCACATAAACTTGTCATGGATATAAGGGATTCGATTTCTGGAGTCATTAACTTTACCTAACCGATACTATCACTGGCCCGAAACTGCATAAGCAATTGGTCAAAGACCAAAACGAATACTATTTACTAGCTAATGCATGGTACTAGAACCTGGATCATCATCTTCATTTATCAAGATAATAGCATAAAAATTGTGCTAAGCAGTCTTTAGTATGTGAAGCATATTAGCAAATTGCATATATGATATTATGATTTTAGGCCTATTGTAACTTTACCAGTACAAAAGAGAAAAAACTTATGGATTGAAAAGATACCTGCACAGGACTAGCAGCCACCAACAGACCAGCTACTCCCCCACCTACGACACGTCCATCTGGACTAGCTAAAGAAATACTCATGCCGCCTGCTCTGCTTCGTGTTCCTCCACTATCATTCGGCACAAATGAGCCAGATAGAGACAGAATTTCAAACCGTCCCTGTTGAAAAAGCATCAGAAAATATGCGATTTGTAATTTTGATAAGGAGAAAAAACGACAGAATGAGCTAGAGTTTTGACCAGATTCAATTAAACTGTTGTAGGGTAAGTAGGAACAGTGACCAAGAGTGATACACTGGAACTATAAAAATCCAAATACAAAAGCACACAAAACAAAGGATATGCTGAAACTTAAATGCCAAAACAAAGACCAGAAAGGCAGGAATGTTGATACTCTTAAACTGTGTAGATTGTTAAGTGCATTGTGCAACATGAAATGTCTCTTCTCACACCACCTCATTCACAACAGCGCCAAAATTTTAGAAGTATTCATTTTACTACATATCATATTAGCACAATATTTTTTACACAAATAATCACCATGTGGACTGAAATGCTCATTTTTAAGCATATATCGTTTACACTAGTATGGTTGAGAAACAGTCGAACTCAGTCAGTCTTGGAATTAAGGCAGATCTGCATGCTATACAAAATTTTTTACTATTTATTTTCACTGAAACTAGGGCTCCACTAGATTGTACATAACTCAGAATCAATAGAGACCAACAACAATTTAGAAAGGTCATACAATAAAATAAAAAGAAAGGTTAAAACACATATCCAATAATTGAGACTAAAACAGTGAGTCTGGCATGCGATTTTCATCTATGAAAGGTACACCAAGAATCGACAGACAAATAAATTTTATATTATGTTCAATGAATTAGAGAAAATGATACTATAAAAAATGATTCACCTCATATGTCAATGTACCCCCAGAAGAATCAGGCTGACCAAGTGTGACACTTGATATGACACCATTTGCCGAAAGAATGCATATAGCTCGAGGCCCTTGCTGAGACAATGATATTACTTTCATGGTAACATCCTAAAATGATCAAAACAAAAAAGTTGTCAAACCCAAGATATGTTACTATTTTCCAGTTGTCATAGACTCAACAGTTAAAAAAAATGAAAATAGCTATTCCTGAAAATTATCAAGATAAATATATTACATGCTGTTTCTTTCTCATTGTGATTCTTTTAAATAATTAATCTTCGAGACTTCGATTTTACATATATCTTATCACTCCACATGATGAAAGATATGCATATAACTTGTCATCTCTGGTGAAAAAAGAGTAAGTTGTAAAAGTGACAACTGAGGAAAAAATGAAAGGGGAGTAAAAAAGTCAGATTCAATGCTGATCTATGGTGAAAATTTGCTTCTACCCATGAAAAATATCAGATAATGTGTCACCACTAATAATTTTCGATGTACCCTGACCATGAATATCAGTAAATTCTCTGCATTGTGTAAGGTAGTGCAGCATAGGCAATTGATTTTTCAGACCCTTACCTCTCCGGCATTAACAGTGATGATATGGGGTGTAAATTTGGCACCAACTGAGCTTGCAACCCATTCACCTAATAAAGTTAAGAAAATTTAGTAATTAATAATCATGATTATAATGAAGATATTCCCTATCAAACTGGAAGAGTAAACAGTATCAGAGTAAAGAACGTGACCCTAGTTACCATTAAAAAAGTTAAAACAATCTAACATTAAAATAGCTAAGAGTTCCGTTTTCAGAATAATCTGACAGTTTTTTCTATGATGTTTGCGACAAAAGGTATGCAATTAAATAAACCAAGAGTTCTCATAGAAGTTGAAACTAATGTTTGTGCAAATATGTAATAGCTTGAGTTGGTGAAATTTGAATGATCACTTAACTATAATACGAAGCTCATCAAAAGTGTTAAAAAAAAGAAACGCAAGCTCATATTTGACAACAGAGTAGGACAAAATTAATACAAAGTAAAAATTATTTTGTATAACAGATTATCATCTTTTATACAACAAACAAAACTCTACAAAGCTTAAACTATTCCAATTTATACCTCTGTTATTTTGTTTTCGAATTGAAAATTATATTAACCAATTTAACTTTTTACGCTATTCAACCAAACAGATTGTTTCCCTATTAGCACATCATAGCTTGGAACTAATCAGTACCCAAAGAATTCATAGCAGCCTTGTGATAAAGTAAATTGTATCAGAAGGAAGTACCACACAACAGCATCAACTGACTACTAAGTAGTAGTTAGAGATGATGCGAGAAGACAAAAAAAGAGAGATTGTTGGTTATGGGCCAACATCCTGCCTTAGTAATAGTGTAATACTTGTGCACTCTCAGAGTCAAAGTGAAACTAACACCGATACTGGTGTTACGCTAAAGCAAATAGTGTTGCGGAACTAACAACCGTAGCTTTCAGCCTAGCCTAGTTTTAAGCGCTTAATCCAAACAGAGAAAACATCACAGAATTAGCCTAACTAACAAAGTCCAACAAAACCAATCAGTCACAGGTCCCACACAACCCATAGAAAACATAACCAAACACAACCCAACACAGCAACACCTGGCACTCAAACTTAATTGTATTTTAAAAAGAGAACATTAAAAAAGAGAAAATAATGTCAATGTCGCCTTCCAGTAACCACAATTGCGGGAAAATACAGACGAACCGAAACCTCAATATTGCAGCCGCATTTACAATTGTGAAGTACAATTTAAAACATGCACATTAAACTAAAATGAAGTGTTTTTCTTTGTTACCTAAATTCTCTATCTCAAACTTGGCTTTGCTCACTGAGCTTGGCCTCACTTTTTCGCGCCTCTCCGCCGAGAAATCAATCACAGGTGGCATCGGAGCAGCAGAAGATATCGGCTTCGGGGACAGCGCCATAGTCACCGAACCGTCCGGTGCATACTTTCTAGGCCTGCCCCTCTTCTTCTTCCCCGGTACCGGTGTCCCAGACGGCGCCGCCGTCACAACCGCCGTAAGCGACGGTGGAACACTCTCTATAGTGGCCGGATTCGGTGTCGTGGATCCACCGGCCGGAGCTGAGTTTTCCGTCCTCGGAGCTACATGGTATTCCGACGGAGCATCTGATCCCACCACCGTAACGCCGCCGCTAACTCCGTCACTGGCCTCCATGTTTAAACACTTGTAAAGTCACACTTCAACTTGTCATTTTCCTTACAAGCTCAAGCACTCAAAACCAAAATGGGTTGCTGGGAAATTTTTTTAACCAAAAAAGTAAAAAAAATTAAGCTAAAAAAATCAAATTAAAAGCTGTAGAAGCTGAGCATCAAATGAAACGTGAAGTAGAAAACTTCAAATTTGAACCACTTGCATAAACTCTATTATTAAAAAAATAAGCTAAGGAGAACAAAAATTTGATCTCAAATTTTCTGTAAGAAAATTAAAATCAGTTTTGAGAAAAGAGATGGTGGAAAATTGCAAAAAAGGAAGAGTGAAATTTTTTGAGTTATCCGAAGGAAACAAATACTTATTTTTCTTGAGGTAATTGAGTTCCTAACTTTCACATGACTGTCCAAAACTCCAAATTGAGATTAAAAAATCAACTGAAGGAAAAGGAGGTATCTAGAAAAATATTTTGGTGAACAATATTTAATGGGAATAATTATTTGTTTAGGTTGGAATCTGGTGGAGGAATGTATAAAAATAACATTAAAGTTGTTGGGAGGGGCTTTCTTTTTCTTTTCCCATGTTAAAATACATATTGTATGAATATGAGCAAAAGAAATAAAGAAAAGCAAAAAAATAATAAGGAAATTGATTAAGTTAAAAAAACATATTTTATATCTTAATTATTAATTCTAAGAAAATATAATAATTTAAAATAGTAAATAGATCTAAAACATTAGATTTTTCTACTATAAATAAATAAAATGAGGAGTAATTTTTTTTAACTTACTGAAAGTGAATGTATCAACTCCCAATAAATAATCACCACACATGTTACCATATATTGTTGTTTTATTAGGTGAATGAATAAAGCAAAATAGGTTGGTTGCCAAGAAATAAAGAAACCTAATACTAGAAAGGAAAAAGAAGGCATGGTAGACAGTCTCAAAAGGCAAGCCATATATGACAATATCATAATAGCTAAATAAATGTTAGGGTTATGGCATGAATTGTATGTAATGAGTACCACACTCCAATATTCAGAACAAATATTTATTTAACAATACATAAGGTAGAAATTGAAAAGGATATCTGACCTACACTTTCACTTTTTTCACGCTTAGACAAACCTTTATTTATCATTGGAATAAATTGGAAAGCAAAGCATTCATAAATTCTCCTCCCACTTACTTACAAATAAAAAGTATTTTAACATATATTATAAAGTAATAAATACACAGTACAATGTACACAGCTTCTTCTGAGTTCTTATATTAAATGATATACAAAGTGACACATTTGTTGGATAGTAAATATGTTGTCACCACAAACAATTTCTTTTCTACTTTCTTCGTTCTTTATTCAACCATGCTTTTTTAAATTAATTTATTTCGTATCCGAAGTAAATCATAATAGTAATATGTAAAGAAAATAAATAAATAAACGATTATTTCTCCAAAGAGAATCTAATTCAAACGTTCCTGAGTGCAAATAAATATCAAATTTTTGTTGTCATAGCTTGTATTGCTAACTCTTCAATAGATAACTATGACATATTTTTCTTTCAAATTGTAGTCAAGATGTCTCATTTTCAAAACAAAAGGAAAAGATGGTTATGTTTTTTTTTCTCAATTTGAATGCATTTTTAAATAGTAGATATAAATTATTTATACTAGAGAGGTAATTTCTTATTTTTTTTTATCAGTAGAGGTAATTCCTTATTTTGTGCTGACAGTTTACTCATAACCTTTTCTATTTTAAAACAATTTTATAGTCCTTAATATAAAATCAAATGCCCAGTAACGGTCTATCTCTGTAAGAACTTCATGTGCTTAAATGACTACTGGTTGTTACTTGTTAGTGGCTGCACATATTGGGGTATAAAAATGAGTGCACTCTCTTCATTTGTTTTTGTTGAATATGCATGAGAATCTATTATCACTCTCATTTTATTTTATATTGTATGATTTACCTTTATTTTAATTTAGAGTAAATAGTCCATCATGTTTTTCGACCTATTTAGTCTTTCAAAAAAAGGAAAGACCTAAATTGATTTACAAAAGTTTTAAATGTAGGTCAATTTAGTCCTTTTTGGATTAAATTAGTCCCTACCAAATGATGTAAAACATACTAAAAAGACTAATTTAACATAAATTTAAAAATTTTGTGGACCATTTTTAGGTTTTTCTTTTTTTTGAAGAACTAAAATATAAAATAAAAAAATATGAATGATTAAAATGAATATTTACCCTTTAATTAATTTTAAAAAATTGAAATAGAAAACGCTAGTGACAAAAAAAAGTAAGAGAATGATAATAAACAAATATGTTTGAGGGAGTGTTGATGTCGTGTACGTATCCAAGAACAACTTACTTCATAACCTATATGAAAAAAGTGAAAGAGAAAATATTTGGGTTTCTACTTCGTTCTTCAAAATGAATTTAACAACAATTGTTTTACTTTTATTACTGGAAACAAATGATCATGACTCGTATTAGGTGAGTAATAATTAGGATGGAGCAGGGGCCTACTAAGATTCCATTTATCTCATCTTAAATGTGGTTAATTTTTTAATCCATTCTAAACTTAGATTCGAAATTAACTTGAGCCAATGAGTTAATCTTTGAATCTAAGTAGGACTTTATACCTCATTAAACATGATACTTTTTATTCTTTTAGATAAAGTTTCTTAATATTGTTTGTTATTATGTATATATAAATTAACATATGAAATAATATGTACATTATTATGCATATATGATAGAAAATTGAAGAATAAATAACACTTTCAGCCAAAAAATATCATTTTCTATACAATTGAATATGCATATACAAACATGAGGAATGAATGATCATGAAATGAGTCGAGTCAAGTCATGTTTTTTTCTTATCCGACCCTAAATATTATCAGGTATAATGTTTAACCTCAAATACAACCTTAAACCCAATGAAACCTAACTACACTTGAATCTGATCACAACTTACCAAATCAGGTGAGCAAATAAGGTCGGGTGTTACTCACCCTAGTTAACAACAATTGTTTTTATCACATTCTATCAAATTAACATTTCTCTTATTTAAAATTCAATTTGTTTTTAAGCACTAAAGTTCTTCACTTATACAATTCTATTCAAACAGAATAAAATATTAAATAAAGCTCTCCTTATTAAATATATAATACAACTATATTTCTAAAACTCTAAGTTCAGACCCAACCACGAATCTTCATGAGAGCAGGTAGGAACTATTGCTACCCGGAAATTTTGCCACCAAAAATTCCCCATTTAGGCCTTAGATTTTGACTAAGGAATAAGAAGTGCTTCAATCAGGGGAATGCAAATGAAGAGATGATGAGAATGCAACATAAATGAAATTAGGCACGTATGAGACAGAGCACGTAATGGATCAGTATGTATTTTTTTCTACTATGGTTTTATCACCTGTTTTTTTTGGGTACTGCGGAAGCATAAAATGAAAAGAAAAGAAACTAAGCCACACTAGGACAATTGAAGGCTAGTAACATATTGCACTCAGGAGGTGTTAAAGACCACATCGAGCGCTGGATAGAAGAATGGGACCTTCTTCTAGCTAAGCAGTCCGCCACCTTGTTAGCTTCACAAACAACAAACTTAATCACTACCTCTCACTCCTGGGACATCCAAGCACACACCTTAGAGACAGCTCCAAAGATGCTAAAAATATGGATTTGAAATTCCTCAGCAAGAATGTGGACGACCTCAAGACAGTCGCTCTTAAGTATGAGCTTCTTCACACCCAAATTCCAAGCCATATCTAAGCCTTGTTCCATAGCCAAGAGTTCAGCTAGGATAGGGGATCCCACTCCAAAGTTGGAAGAGAAACCCGAAATCTACAAACCTGAATGATCCCGAAGAACACCACCTCCTCCCATGATATTGGAGTCACGAATACAACTACCATCAACATTGAGCTTGACTTGACCTTCCGTAGGACAACTCCAAAAAATGGAAGGTAGGTCTTCATCCATATCAGGACTACTCCCTAAGTTAACCCAATCTCAGTAATCATGGTGGGTATAATTTACAACCTGATGGATATCCCAAGGAACATCTCCAAGAATAACGTTATTTCTCCATCTCCATGCCCATCACACACTAGCAAGGAAAAGAAGGCCATTGTGACGCTAATAATTCTTCAAGATCCAGCTTTGAAACGAACACGTCACCCAAAAAGAAGGAGAATTCCACCCAAGTCTAGACCATAAAAGCTTTGACTTGGGACAATCCCTGAAAATGTGCATAAAGTCCTCCATCCCAAACTGACATCTCATACATGTAGCATTATCTGAAATATTCCTTTTGAAACAAAGATCATTAGAGGGCAAGGCATCATGAAACCCCAACCACAACATAAACTTCAGCTTCTCAGGAACACGGAGCCTCCAAACCGACCTCCAATCATCAGAAACTGTACCACTGCCATCATCAGATGAAAGAAGCCACCAATACCCCGACTTAGTTCAATAAGATCCTATGACATGACCATCCCAAATCCAACCATCTTCATGAACCGGAGAGCCAGGAGAGAAATTACTGCAAATAAAATCTGTCACTCCAGCATGCATGCTAGTGTAGAGCATACTAAAGTCTCAACTACCTTCTTTCCAAAGATCCTTCACATGAAGAAGAGTGTCAGATATATGAACAAAACTAACATAACTGTAAAGGGCACCAATACCAGCCCAATTGTAGTACCATGGAGACTGCTCCCTAGTACCCAAATGAAGAGAGAAACCGGTCCTAAGCTCACTAGAAGCCTTCAACATACTACGCCAAGTATAGGAAGCTGTTGTACGGATAGGAGCAAACACCATAGACCTTGCTCCCAGATATTTGTCTTTAAGAACTTGACACTAAAGTTTATCACTATTGATAAGCAAATTCCAACAGAGTTTTCCCAGAAGTGAAATGTTGGTAGCTCTAGAATCATAAATCCCAAGACTACCATCCTTTTTGCTTTTAGTGAGGATATCTCATCTCACCAAATTCACACTTCTAGAGTTTACGTCCCCACCACAAACAAAATTTCGAGTCATCCTATCGATACTGTTGAAAACATATTGGGGAAGCCACATGACCAGTATAGTATAAACATGAATAGAGGATATAACCGACTTCGCAAGGCAAAAACACCAAACCTTATTAAGAAGATTAGCCTTCCAGGTAGCCATGTGCCCCTGAATTTTCTCCAAAATTGGATTAAAAACCGCTCTACTAACCCTCCCTTGGATGAGAGGGATGCCCAATTACTTCCCAAGGTTGCTAACCACTCGCATGGAACATAACGACAAAAATCTGTTCTTTTTCCTGGAAGTTACTGATCTAGAGCAAATAAACTTGGATTTGTCCACATTAACCTTTAACCTTGAAACCTGATAGAAATCTTTGAGGATGGAAGATACCATCTAAACCTGGGCATTTGAAGCCTTACAAAACAAAAGAACATCATTACCAAATAAAAGATGAGAGATAGTCGGGCCACCCTGAGAAAACCTAATAGTCTGCCACTCACCCAGCTCCACCTTCCGAGAGATAAGAAGAGACAATTTCTCCATACATAGAACAAACATATAAGGAGACATTGGATCCCCTTGGCGAAGACCCCACATAGGTTTGAACCCCTCTAGCCGAGATCCATTCCATAAAAGAGACACATCCCCCAAGTGAACACACCAAATAATAAGACAGATTGAAATATTGGGAAAGCCAAAATCCAAGAGAGTATTTTGGAGAAAATCCCAATTCACCCTATCATACGCCTTTTCCAGATCAACCTTGAAAGCCACAAGACCCGCTTAGCCTTGGTTTTATGAATATGATGCATAACCTTTTGAGCCAAAATAATGTTGTCGGTTGTGCCCCGTCCAGGAATAAAACTACTTTGAAGCGGACCCACTAGCTCCTCCAAAAAAGAACGCAGTCTACCCACCAAAACTTTGGTGATGAGCTTGTAGACCACATTGCAAAGGCTGATAGGACGAAACTCTTTAAAAGAGGTAGGACTATTGACCTTGGGAATCATAATAATAAGAGTCTCCACAAAACGAGATTCTGAAACATCATATCTGAAGGCCTCAGCAACAAGTCTCCAAATATCATCACCCACCAAATGCAAATACTTTTTGAAAAAGATTGGTTGGAATCCATCTGGACCGAGAGCCTTAAAGGATTTCATAGTCATAAGAGCACGAGTCACCTCCTTCTTAGTCATATGGGTCGTTAGAGCCTCAACCCCAACACTAGACAGAGACGGAGCATTCACTACACAATGAACATTCTGGACGTGGACATTATCATAAAACAATCCCTCAAAATAACGCCTTGCCTCTGTTCTAAGAGCCTCGGGATCAATGCACCAAGTACCATCCTCAAGAAACAACTCATGTATCTTATTCCTTTTCCTCCTAAGAATGGTTTGAGTGTGAAAGAATTTCGTATTTCTATCACCAAATTTTACCCATTACTCCCTTAACTTCTGAAACCAAAGGAGTTCCTCCTGCTTGAGAATACTGTTATATTCCTGCCTGAGTTGCATATCCAACCTAGCTAGATCATGATCCTCGAAATAATTCAACTATTGTTGAACACCCCTGAGTCCAGCTTCAACTTTCCTCTTCCGCTGAAAAATATTCCCAAAAATATGTTCGTTGAAAAGAATGGAGTCCTCACAAACTCTATGAAGACCCTCAACCACATCCACATCACCCTTCAGCTAAGCCTCTTTGACAACATTATGGAACACCCGATGAGTTGCCCAGTCTGCCTGAAAACGAAAAGGCCTACCACTCATCGCTTCAACTTGACCCCCACACCGAACCAACAAGAGACAATGATCAGAATGCATCTTAGTAAGATTCTCAACATACCCCTCAGGAAAAGCTGTATGCCAGGAATTATCATAGAGACCTCTATCCAGCCTTTTGGCAATACTACGACTAGTCACTTCTCTTCTGAACCAAGTAAAGCGACTACCAACAGCACCAATATCCATAAGCCTACACCTTTCGAGAACCTGAGAAAATTTATCAGCCTGAGAGGAATTATAGAGACCATCCCGTACCTCAGACGACAAAAGTATTTCATTAAAATCACCCAACAGGAACCAAGGAGGATGCATGTTTGTTCGGAAGGACATCAAGTAGTTCCATAATAAATCTCGGTCCCGAGCAAAAGGGGCTGCGTACACAACAATACAAATCCACTCACTAGAACCACAAGTGAGTTTAATCAAGATAGCTTGGTTGCAGTAATTCACCACCGTAGTCTGAAACCCAATACCATTCACCGAGAGAACCCAAATACTACTTGCATGGCCAATAGCTTCAACAATCCTACACTCGACATAACCCAAGGAAAACCAAAAGTTCTTTGCACTACTAAACTAGCAATGAGTTTCCATAAGAATGATAATAGAAGGCTTAAACCTCCTAACCAAATCTCTAGCATGCTGACGACCATCCCTATTAATGGCGCCACGAATATTCCAAGATAATATAGAACAATCATTAAACTCAATCATAAATAAATCACAAGAAAGAGGCACCAAAACAGAACCTTTATTGGCAATCCATAGAAACCTCTCCATTAATAGTGCTCCCATCATGGTCTCCCATAACCTTCAAGTTGGACCCAGTAGCATTTGAGACCACCTCCTGTCCATTGTCACAAACCAGATTAGATGTAGGAAGAGTGTGCATATCCTGCCCTAGCATCCCAGTATTGTTCATACTTGTTAGCGTGTGCATGGGACTAGTATGGTTGGCCGAACCCCGTTCCATGACACTGTTAGCCCCAACGCCATCCACCTTAGGGTCCATGACATTGGCAGTGGCATGGGTTTGCATAGTAGACGTGTGCATGGCATGAGCAACCTCATTCATTTTTGTTTTATCCTCATGCATGAGAGATGCACTTTTGCCCTTGAAGACCAAAGAGGAAGAATTTATTGTTTTGTTATTGTTAGACTTGGATGGGATATTTCCAAGCTGTTTGCTATTGAGATTCGGCACACCTTGAAGGGAATTTAAGCCAGAATTAATGTCCACCCTATTTTCCATTCGTAGCCTCTCTTTATTCACCCAATTATTACTCTTAAACGACTCATTAAAAGAGTATGTCCCACTTGCAGTTAAAACCTCCATGGAGCCCGTTCCATCCCCTCAGAGAGCACTAAATTGTTTAGCATTAAACGAGTTTTTAATGACAACCTTTGAATTAATCCCCTTAACCGTGTTCTGATTCCTTTTTTACGCGTAACCACCAACCATTCTTCATGCACCACATTAATCATGGTTGGGGCAGTTTTGAATGCACCATTAGTGGCTGACGTGGACAGAGGTTGCACCTCTTCAGCTTCCTTACCTAGTGTGTCACCACCATTGGAAGATGCCGACACCTTCTCCTTAGGAGCCATAGAAGATTCTGCAACATTTTGAACTGTGCAGTTTCGGGACAAATGGTCGTATCACCCACACGAGGTGCACAATACATGGAGCCCTTCATACTCCACCTTGTGCCAATGACCTTGAACACAAACTTTCCCAACAACTGGCTGATTGAGATCAATCTCAACACATATCCTTGTGAATCTCCCTCGTGCACACCTTAGAGTATTATTATCAATCTTGTAAGGACGCCTGATTGTCGACCCTATTGGTAAGAGAAGGTTTTTATCATAGAAAAGAAGATTGAGACCTGTCAATCGAATCCAAATCAAAGTTTTAGAAACCTTGGCTACTGTGGAGTCAAAATGAGGTGTCCATGTTGTGATTGCAACATAATGATCAAAGACCATCCATGGACCACTTTGTAAGACCTTTTCGCTATCATGAGTATTGCCAAATTTGATCATGAAGTATCCATTCTCAATATCCATCATGTCAAACTTGCTTGTTAATCTCCATACATTCCTCAGCTTCTCACGCATAACCCTGTAACCCAGCCTCTTCCCGATAACAGTGACAATCAAAGCATCCTTCCATTCCTTACTGTACTCAATTACAACACTATCTGAAAAAGTTAAAAAAGGAAGAAGATGGTTTCTTCCAAGCAAATCCAAACGCATGAGACCCGCTGCCATGAAATCAACCTCCTCTCTAAACGAAACCGGTTGCCTATCCGCCATCATTTTGTCACGAAATGAAACCTTAATGCTCTCCGGAGAGGAACCATTACTAATCCCAAGCGGTTTATCAGGAGGCTTTTTCCCATCCAAGTTATCTTGCGGCATGAACACAAAGGAGTCACTCATAATCTTAAGAGAATTAGAAGGTAATTTGGACAAAGGATGTTAGTTGCTGCGGAAAATATCCCTGTTTTCTTTTGATCAATAACAGAAATAATAATAATTATTTTGGTATATAACTCTGATTTATACAATTTCAGTCAAGTAAATAACCCTTCTTGCATGAGCTAGTGTAAAGATGGAAAAGGCTCGTATTAAATAAATTTGTCCCGAATTAAGAGAGAATAAAATTCCACATCTTCACCATAAAAAAGAGAACAAACAATGGGCTAACATCCTTTCATGTGCTCGAATACTAAAATTTGAGATACAGTTGAGTTTAATAGTTTATAATTTTTTATTTTTCAAGAATAAATATCATTATCTCTATTCAATATTAAACTCTCTATGGAGGATATGGTTCCACAAACAATAATAGAAAAGTAATAGAAATAAAATATAAAAATTCTTAATAATGGTAAAATATGGTACATAGACTTTCACCGTCTAACTACTACTGATTCCCTTTATAATATGGAGTAAGTGCGGAAACAAGATAAACTTTGTCTTACACATAATTGACTTATCTAACTACTACCTATTTGACTGTTTAAGATTTTTTAAGTTTAAATCTGATTTATTTAAAAGTTCTGTCTAACATATTAACCTATTTAAAAACATGTTATAATATAAGATACTTAAATAGATAAACAAACATTTATATATGTTAACATGTTGTGCCTTAAAATTTCCAAATATCTAAGCTCAATGCCAAATTATTTATAGGATTTACATATATTTTTTATTTTTTTATGTCTATATATTAGACACATATATTCCGTGTTGTGAGAACTGGACTGTATTAGACAGTCTGACTGGTTTAACAACTGATCAGACTTAAAAATGGCTCTGGTTTGCGGCCTTAATCAAATGAGAGTTGGATTATTTTTAACTGAGAAAATTTGATCTGATTGTGTTAAATACTGTTAAATCGAAATAACCCGGGAAGTAAACAAGATAGTTTACTTAAAATTTTGAAAAATGGAATACTAATTTAATCTTTTGTTTTACTTCGGTCCAAAATAATATTAAGAGATATTATTTCAATATAATTATACATAATTATTATTTATATAATTTTTTAGACTTATATATAATTATATATTTTTTGATAAAATTATTAATTGTATATGAAATCATTTAATTCGATTTAACCATTTAAACCTGATAGAAGATCTCTTCCAATTTAACGTCTGATTTATATATTTGTGTCAGCCTAATTTTTTTATTCTTCAATGTTTCTCAATGTTTAAGTGAAAATCTATCAGTAGTTAACTTTAACGTTGTATTGAAGTTTCTAATCAGTTATGATAACGTTCAATAAAGTTCCTCTCAATTATAGTGGTTTGACATCATCAAACTACTCACAAAACTTGCACACGTGTATGAAGAAAATATAAAAATCAAAGTATGATATGTATAAAGCATTCTTATTTGTGATTCTTAATATTTCTGAGTATGACACATGGTTATGTTCTAGTTGATATTTCCATAGTGTAGTTTGATTCTGAATTTATCTACTTTTGCAAACATTTCTGTTTGTGTTGGTTCTTGTCGAAACAACAGTAAAGAAGTATCATGGTGGTATTTTTACTTTTTTAGACTAGATATTAGTGTAAGTGAAATTTACTAAACTTAACGGGGATCTGTTTCTCACTCCTCCTTACATAAGAAATCTCATTACTATGATAGGGTCACTTGAAAAATCATGCCTTTATTTCAGTTATTTAGACATAGCTTTATTTGGCAACCTTTTGATTATTATGGATTTTAAAATTTGTCTCTTTCCTGTTCGGTGCTTCATCCAAATTCTATAGAAAAGACTATCTTGTTCCTTAGCTTTTTGATGTTTTAATAGAATCGTATATATGTGTATTATGAAATAATTCTAAACCTGGTAATTCCTTTCCTTCATTCTAGTTTCTTCCTCTGTGATGTGTGTTATTTTGGATTTTATTATATGTAAGGAACATTTGTGCTTAAAGCATTGGAAGAAAAACAAAGATATATGCTTAATGTATTATATATGTGACAATGTCTTCTGATAATAATGCTAAATATAATCTAGAATCGAGTATTTTTCTCCCTACTCATCCGAAGAATAAAGTAAAATTTGTTTAAGTGGGAGCCTTTCCCCCATAATGTAGTGCAGCCCAGAATTAGACATACAAGGCTTCCACCTTTGGTTTGGAATTTTGGATACTAACTTGTGTGGCATTGTGATTTTGATTCCCCTTTCCCTCATTTGGATGTGCATATTTGTCATGCTACATGCCTTTATATTTGGTTGAATAGCTAAATTAAGGGCAACCAATATATAAGGCTACACCTAGTGGATATAAGTATGATAGATGTATATAGCTTTATCATTATAAGCGAAGAAGTTGTTCGTTTACGAAGGTAAGGCTTCACACATCTACTTTCTTCATATCCCACTAGGTGGGAGACTTAGGAACTCGACCATCCTTTTTAAAGAGGGTGAACCTTAACACAATAGTGAAATTGTTTGTCTTGTGACGTGTATGTAATGAATTCAAATTCAAGAAACAATCTTTTCGCTTGCCTTCTCCAAACACCATAAAGTACGAGTCTTGTGCATTAGATCGCTCTGAGCTAAATTAAGGGTGTATATGTTAGGGAAGATGGAGAATAGATAAGTTAAAAGTTAGGAAGGGGGATGGAAGCTTAGAAGATGAAAATTCATTTTCCCTTGAATTGTTCGGAGTTTGAACTATTGTTATCTGTTTTTCATTCCAATTTGGGATGCAAGAATTTTGGAGGAGAGAATGCAAATTGTAGCATCTTTATTTTTTCATCTCTACCTTACATACTAATAAAGGTATCATAAGAGGGTTAATGTGTAGTGGAACACGGATGAGCATTAGACTTAGATCTGTTTCGTTGTGTTTAAAAAACTTTGATGGTTTCACTATAGAAAATTAAATTTCCAATATATAGATTCAAAGATTGACTTAAATCCAATTTTACGAATCATTGAAGTTTTGTTGTTTCTCTTTGAACATGGTTCTAAACTTTTTAGTTCAAATGTAATATGTTTTTCTCTTCCCCACACTTCTAGTACCCTTATGTAATTTCTTTATAGGTAACGATATTCTAGTTTTCCTTTGCAACCAATTTGGTATGAAGAGTGTGATCTAATCACGAAAATAAGCAGTTTGCTTGTACTCTTTTTAAAGCTGAATTTCCAATTTTTTATAATGTTTTATTCGTTCAGTAATACAGATTTATATACAAGTAAAGAAAGTAATAAAATTTGGTTAAACAGATTGATGTAAATAGACCATTCACAACTCCTGTACACGAGTTTATGAAATCAAGTGTTGGAGGCTTCCTAGATGATCTTATCAAGTGGAATTTTAAGAAATAATTGATTAATAAAAATGGTAAAGTTATTGAAAGATATCCATCAAAGCGATAACCTCTCCTTTTATCCTAGCAGCATAAATACATTTTCTGATTGTTACAATGATGATGAAATTTACACTAGTAAGGTTACATAGTCATGTACGTCAAATTATTTTTCTAAAAAACATTGAAGGTGAGAGTAATTGATCTTGGTGATTCGGTTATAGCATCGTTCGATCTATATAGACAACCTCACTTAGTATGATTAAAGTTTGATTATTGTTATTTTTGTCTATAGTAGAGCATGATATTTGTTGACTCACAAAGTTGTTTAATGTGATTGTGTGGTATAAGAAGGTGTCCGATGGTGAAAATGATACATTTTAACATCTACTTATAAGAATAAGGGATATTTACAAAATTGTGTAAAATTAAGCTCATGAGTCACATTACGAAGCTTTGTGATAGGATATTGAGCGAGGTTGAAACAAGAGACACATATTATGAAGGTGTATGATAAGGTATTTAGAGAGATATTGTGGAAAGCTCTAAAACACAAAATGAGATCTCATAAGATTTACCTATTGCTATAGGACTATACCAAGGATCAACATTCAACTCCTAATTATTTACTTTGGTCTTGGATAGGGGGTGAGCATGAGTTAGGTTGGGACGGGTTAAAGCTTGTCCCTTACCTGACCCTAAATGTTTGCCGGTCATGTTTTGAACCTAGACCCCAAGCTGACCCGAAGCTAACCCGACCCTAAATATCGACCGGATCAGCCCTTAAACCCGAACTCGACCTAGATCTGATTAAATATAATACATACTCATTTTAAATAAAGTCTTCTCATATTATTTATTACTATGAAAATATAATTTGACATACAAAATGATATATGTATATATATTATTAATCATGTATATATGATGAAAAACAATTATTGAATCAATAATACTTTCGACCAAAAATGTGTCATTACTCTGTACACATTTGAATAGAGACACATACAAACATGATGAGTGAGTGACCAATGGACGGGTTAGGTCGTGTCATGCTTGGTCTTTACCCGACCCTAAATATTAACTAGGTCTAATTTTTGAACACGAATCCGACCATAGACCCTATGGTCCATACCTCACTTACGGTGCACCCTTGCTTTCAGTGCACCCTACCCGACAATGCACCCTACCCGATAGTGTATCGTATCCTCAATGCATCCTACCCTATGGTGCACCCTCGCCTACGGTGCATCCTCGCATATGATGAACCATTGCATATGGTGCACCATTACATACGGCACACCATCGTGTATAGTGCACCTCGCTTATGGTGCTCCCAAGCTTACGATGAACCCTCTCTTGCGGTGCACCCTCACATGCGATGCACCCTCTTTTACGGTGCACCCTCCCTTACAGTGCAACCTCACTTACTGTGTACCCTAGCATACTATGCACTTTAGTTTACGGTGCAACATCGCTTATGGTGCATCCTCGCTTATGGTGTATCCTCACTTATAGTGTAACCTCGCTTACAATGTACCCTAGCTTGTAGTGTGCTCTCGCTTACTGTGTACTCTAGCTTACAGTGCGCCCTCGCTTACAGTGCATCCTGGAATTTGGTAAATTCTACCCAATGGTGCACCATTGCTTACGGTGCACCTTGGCATACAGTGCATCCTACCTAGCGGTGCACTCTAACATATAGTGCACCCTAGCGTACGGTGTATCATCGCCCTACCATGCACCTTCGCTTACGGTGTACCCCCACTTATGGTGCACTTTCGCTTATGGCGCACCCTCGTTTACGGTTGTAACTATGAATTTTGATGATGCAACACAAGAAGACAAAAGGCTAAAACTAAATTATTCAGAAAATTCAAAAAATATCTTACGGTCCAACTGTTCACCAACACCAAAAACTTCCTGCACATTTCGAGTCATTATCTGGTGGACTTCATATAGAGTTCATCATTAAACTTTGCAATATTGTGCTAAGTATGTGTATCGTGATAAAGTTTCTTTGTTTTGTGTATAAATGTGTCTTTTAAAAATATATGAGTGGAGACAATGGGAAGATTAAACACCTGAGGAAAATGACAAAAGAACTACAAAAGGAATATGATAGTACATAAACTGATATCTACCAAATTTAGTGAAGGCATGGTCTGGCAGCAGTTTCAGTTTGAAACTCATTAACGCGTTCAATCTCATTCCTGAGCTCTTGAAGTTGTTGAAAAGCTAGCTTCTTAGGGTATGCACGATTACACATCATCAAGTAACAGACACAACCTTCTATAATATAACTATAATCTTGTTAAGGAGACTTTAAGCTATGAAACTGTTCAAAATAAAGTTATTGAGTAAAACAAGCCATGAGAAAATGCAATTATTACACGTACACACAAACAAACATATATCATAGCAAAACAAAAACAGATAGCAATATCTTCTAATGTCCAAAACCAAAATATTTGTAGTTATAAATATAATATAAAAAGAAATGTGTGAATAAATAAAATGTTGTGATTGCACAAGCAAGCATAAAGCTTAATAACGGTGCATTAATGACAACAAGCTAAACACATTTCTAATAAAAAAATACTTTCGATTATACCCTTTACCATTATCAATTCTCATACAATTACTATTACTAATGATTAATGTTCCGCTCGGTTACTAGATGTACTAACCAGACAATATAATAATAGAAAAAGCAGGAAAACTAAAACTATATGTATACTACCAACCACCATAGAACAATTATGGCATATGCACAAAGAAGGATACTTCAAAACATAAGGGTCAGTTTCAACCGACATCCTTGACGCCTCATTATGTCCTCGTGAGAGATTCTTAAACAATGCTTTAACAGATCCTTCAGCTAGTGGATAGCATGTTTTTCTCTTTTTATAAATTGTCTGACTACGTGTGAAAAAGTCATGGTAAAATATAATGAGAAGGATTATTTAGTAGGGAACATTAATAAAAAGTGTCTTCTCAAAAAATTAAAATGAACATATTACTTAACAAATGAAGACATGAGAATGGTTTATGGCCAACACTATGTCAGAGTTGCAGTTCAACAACAAGTATTTTAGATATATAACAACACTTTTTATTTGACTACATTAGTATATTATCATGATTAACAACGCTTCTCAAAAGTTGTTGTATTGAATATATATCACAGCGCATCACACAAAAAACGTTGTCATATAGTGCATAAATACAACAATGCATCGTACACATGTGCTGTCATATATGTCTTACATAAACAACGCATTTTATAGGTACTATTAACAACACTTATTGTTGTACTGTTGTATTGTATATATATAACAACGCATTATTAGAAAAACGATGTTGTATTATTTATAAATATTTGATAGGACAAATCACAAGTGCACGATTATGTCACCAAGTAATAAAATATCGATCCCACGAGGACTGTAAAATTCCTTTAATTATAACAATTAATTTATACTTAAATCAAATAAGGAATAAAATTGAATTTAGAACAATTGAGCAATTAATAAAAATGATTATGAAAATATTAAAAAGGATTGAAATCTGCTTTAGGAAGAGTTCATAGGATAAGAGTTACAACCTTTACACTCGCAAATTCTTGTTTGGCTCATTTTCACGAACTTGAAGTTGTGCGGGTGAATTGATATGTGTCTTTCTCTCTAGAGCTCCGACACATGTACTCAATTGAAGTTGCACCTACTCTTGTGGTACGATTATCAATTGAATTCTTTACTTGGATCTTTCTATCCAATCGCTTTGTAGCAACCTAATGTGAATTCCAGAAAACCCTGAGAATCCTAATACTATTCTCTGAATTATGATTCTAGTTTGAATAATTGAATGATCTGATAGTTAGGTTCACCCCTCGGTTCTTCTCCAATGTATATCTCACACGAATAAAACTCAGTTTAATGATTCAAATCACAACACTCAATGAAATAGAAGTAAGTACACGTGTTTATTGAATGTAAAAGGGCATAGCCCCAATCCTAGAAACAAAAGGAATTACTCACTCATAATGGAGAAGAAAAGACCAAATTCTAAATTAGAGAATTATAATGTAAAATGTAAAATCTTTGAGGGAAAACCCTTATTTATCTGGGCTAAGCCCAACAAAACAAATCTAAAAATAGGAATAGAATATGTCATCCACGACCGTGAGTGTATGTGACGCCTTCACCTCAAGTTGATTCTATTCAATCCAGTCTCCAAGGTGACTTCTTTTGGCCCTTCAATTGGTCTTCGCATAGCCGCAATATTGAATTCCATCTTTTTGTACCCAATCTCTACTCTTTTTGGCTTCAACCCATTCAAATTGCACAACATGGCCAAAAACACCCGCCAACCCGAACAAAGAGAAATAAAAGCTAAAAACAATTTTAAAGACCTAATTATGTCCTAAAATACAAGTTAAATGCAATGCAAATGTAGCATAATTTCACACTCATCAAATCTCCTCAAGCTTATCTCTTTCTTGTCCTCAAACAAGTATTATGTCTAACTTTTACAATCATGTATGAATGACGATATAGAAACGATGACCCAAAATAACAAGCAATCTTATGTTAGTTTTGAAACAATCCTAACATCAATACAAGACAATCACAAACAAATTTAGTTCAAACTAAGTCCTTGAGTCATAACAACTGCATGAATTGTGGTCACTCTTCTCTCATCATTCTCATGTAAAAGTCATAGTGTTTCGCTCAAATTTTTTTATGAAAGTAAATTACCATAGGTTTGATTATAAACCAAAAGACCACTGACTGTATTTTAATGCATGCAAAAATCAAGAGGTCTTTAAATGGTTGTAATGGGGCCAAGGTGAATGATTTAATATGGGGTAGTCAAAGAAAATGTAATTCAAAAGGCTTACAAATGTTTGCAAAATACTTAAACATTTTAGACATCTGATTGAAGCATTGAAATTCTCTTAATAGGGCTCACTTTATCATGTGATCTTTTTTCAATCAACATTTCTCCTTACAACATACTTTTTTTCCAGTCCCTTCTCTTTTAGTATACTTTGTATTTCTTCTCTTCTTCTTTTTTTCCTTTTTTTAAGATTTTCTAAAAGAGAATGGATGAAATTTATTTATTTCTTTTCTTCTTCACCTTTTTATTGATTCTTTCATCATATATGACATTTTTACATTTCTCATTGCTTCAACCAAAAATCATAAATACCTGAAACCCTCATTTGAGTAGCTATAAAAAATTATTACAGTTCAAACTCAAAAGTGAGCAACTAATGAGTTTTCAATATTTATAGCAAGCGGTTGAAGGTCAACAGAAAAAGTCATAATTGTCTCTATCATTTTAATGCATACAGACAAACTCCAATCTTGAAGCGGTCACAAATCAAGTTCTAGAATGTACAATCATAGAAAATTATGCACTCATGAAAGAAAAAAAGTTTTATGCAATTGTTAATTCAAATCAGAATCCTTATTATGTTTGACCCAAGTTTCTCACATTTGGTACATCTAGCAAAAGTTATGAAACAAAGACCTTTATTTAACCAAATGTAATTCACAATTGTCAAATCTAATGTCTTTTATGTTATTATTTTATCAAAAGTTTTTTTCTTCAATGGGGTCACAGATCAACAATCATCATTTATGCATACTTTTTCTTTTAAAACAGACAGACAACACATTTAACAAAGCAGAAGATTAATGAGATATGAAACATATGCTAATGCATGATAATATGAATATTCAACCTAAAAAATTTAAAATCTTTATGGTATGCATGACATGAATGAACTATCTAAATGCAAAACCCCCCTAGCTTAGAAATTTACATTGTCTCCAATGATCTAAACAATAAGAGAAAGAAAAAGAAAACTCACAAGTTAGGTAGGAAGTATCCTCAACTCGTGCGCCAATTATAAGTGGTTGGCTTTATTGGGTGTAGTTGAAGTACCTGCAAAAGAAGAGAAAAATGTCTCAAATGGCTCATATGTCCTAGATAGACTAGGTGCAAATATCCTATTTGAACGGGGCTACTAATAGGCATTATCGTTTTAGCACTTTTCCATTATCTGTTTCTCCAATTGCTCGTCTGCTAAATAATGCTTCAAACATTGACCATTCACCTTGAAGTTTCCATTTTCCTCATTCCATATCTCAACTGTTCCATAAGGGTAGACCTTGGTGACTCTGAATGGACCTGACCATCTAGACTTTAGCTTCCGTGGAAAGAGCCTCAATCTGGAGTTGAATAAGAGAACTAGTTCCCCTACTTGGAATTCTCTATGGAGTATGTATTTGTCATGCCATCTTTTTGTTCATTCTTTGTAAGTGCGAGCATTCTCATAAGCATCCAACTGTAATTCTTCCATCTCTTGCAGTTGGAATTTCCTCTTTTCTCCAGCAGCTTTCAGATCAAAGTTTAGCAATTTGACTATCCAATAGGCCTTATGCTCTAGTTCTACTGGAAGGTGGCAAGGCTTACCATAAATTAACCTGAATGGTGACATAACAATAGGTGTTTTATATGCATTATAGTAACCCCATAAAGCATCATCAAGCTTTGATGGCCAATCTTTCCTACTCCTAGACATTGTCTTCTCCAATATGCTCTTAATCTCATGATTTGAGACTTCCACTTGATCACTTGTTTGAGTGTGGTAAGGGGTACCAACCCGATGAGAAACTCCATACTTCTTCAAGAGATTTTCAAAATGTCTTTCAATGAAATGTGAGCCTCCATCACTAATAACCAGCCTCGGG
Source organism: Lupinus angustifolius (assembly GCF_001865875.1). Classification (NCBI taxonomy): domain Eukaryota; kingdom Viridiplantae; phylum Streptophyta; class Magnoliopsida; order Fabales; family Fabaceae; genus Lupinus; species Lupinus angustifolius. The sequence goes on along the minus strand of NC_032014.1, from coordinate 14,324,427 downwards.
ATCCCAAACCATGGAAAGATGATATTGGTAAACAGTTTGATGACCATTTTAGCATCATTGTGTGGAGATGAAATTGCCTTCACCCACTTAGAAACATAATCGACTGCCACCAAGATATATTTGTTGTTGTTTGAAGTAGGAAAAGATCTCATATAGTCAACTCCTAACACATCAAATATCTCCACCTCAAGGATGGGGTTCATTGGCATTTCATGCCTTTTTTATATGTTCCCCACCCTTTGGCATGAATTACATGTGAGAACAAAGATCCTTGGATCTCTGAATATGTGTGGCAAAGAGAAGCCATATTGGAATACATTTGCTATTATTTTTGAAGTACTAGCATTGTCTCCATAAGAGGCAGAGTGACAACAACTCAGGATCTTTGACACTTCTTCTAGAACACATCTTCTGTAAATACCATACGCACATAGTCGGTAGAGGTAAGGATCATCCCAGATATACTTTTTCAGATATGAGAAGAATTTCTTTTTTTATTGCAGTGTTATTTCAGGTGGAATAATCTTGCTAACCAAATAGTTTACAAAGTCATCATACCAAGGTGCCTCTACAGTGTCGAGGAGGAGGAGTTGTTCATCAGGAATGGAATCATCAATAGGTATGTCCTCATTTCCTCCACTTGGATGTTCAAGCCGAGATAAGTGATCTACAACTGGATTATCTGTCCCCTTTCTGTCAACAATCTCCAGATCAAAATCTTACAAAAGGAGAATCCATTAGTTGAGTCGTGGCTTGGCTTCTTTCTAACTCATCAAGTATCCCAGAGCTGAGTGATCAGTATGGACTATAACTTTAGATCCTACTAGGTAGGACCTAACTTTTTTGAAGGCAAACACAACAGCTAGTAACTCCTTCTCTGTGATTGCATAGTTGGCTTGAGCTTCATCAAGTGTTTTGCTTGCATAGTAGATGACATGCATCTTCTTGTCCTTCTTTTGGCCCAACACTGCTCCCACGATATAGTCACTAGCATCATACATCACTTCAAAGGGAAGATTCTAGTCTGGTGATTGCATTATTAGTGCAGTGACCAATGCCTCATTCAACCTGCAAAACGATTCTAGACATGCAACACTAAAATAAAATTCAGTATCTTTCATTAAAAGGTTAGAAAGGGGTTTCGCAATTTTTGAAAAATCTTTTATGAATCTGCAGTAAAATCCTGCGTGGCCTAAGGAAATCCTAACACCTTTTATGTTAATAGGTGGTGACATATTTTCTATTACTATAATTTTTGCCATGTCCACCTCTATCTTTTTTCCTGAAATTAAATGCCTAAACAAAATACCCTCGCGCATCATGAAGTGACATTTTCCCCAATTTAATACAAGTTTCACTTCCTCACATCTCTGCAATATTTTTGTCAAGTTTGTTAAACAATCATCAAATGAAAGTCCATCAACAGAAAAATCATCCATAATAACTTTCATTATATTTTCTATAAAATAAAAAAATATTGCAGTCTTGCATCTTTGGAAAGTGGCTGGAGCATTACATAGCCCAGAAGACACTCTCTTATAGGAAAAGGTGCCATAAGGACATGTGAAAGTAGTTTTCTGTTGGTCTTCAGGGTGAATGGGGATCTAATGAAATCTCGAGTACCCATCTAAATAGCAGAAATATGCATGTGTAGCAAGTCTTTCAAACATTTGATCAATGAATGAGAGAGGGAAGTGATCTTTCCTAGTGATTATGTTTAATTTTCTATAATCAATGCACATTCTCCAACCTATGACTATTCTAGTTGGTATTAATTCATTTTTCTCATTTTTTACAACAGCCAGTCCTCTTTTTTTAAGAACCACATGAACTGGGCTTACTCATTCACTATCAGATATATGATATATTACCCCAACATCTGAAAGTTTTAGCACTTCTTTCCTAACCACTTCTTTCATATTAGGATTTAGTCTCCTTTGGTTTCCAATTGAAGTTTTATGCTTAGGTTCCATGAAAATTCTATACATGCAAAAAGAAGGGTTTATACTTTTTATATCATCCAATGTGTATCCTATTGCCTTCCTATGCATTCTCAAGACCCTTAACAATTTTTCAGTTTCCAATTTATTTAATTTAGCACTAACAACATCTAGATAAGATGAATTGAGTCCAAGAAATTCATACCTGAGGGTGGAGGGGAGTGTTTTTAATTCAACTTTAGGTGTTTTCCCCTTCTCCCAGTCTTCAGATTTGGGCATTACCTTCTTATCTTGCGGGTTGTGAGGAAGTGATGGGCTTGCATTCATAAATTCAATAATCTCAACCACTTCCTCGTCAACATCTGAAGTGTCACTATCTACCATACATCTCTCCAAAGGATCTTTAGATTGCACTCTAGATGCTTCCCCTTTCAAAATTTGGTTCAACATATCAACACTACAAAATGAGTCCTCAAGAGAAGGTTGTTTAATAGATTTAGCAATATCAAATTCAACCTTTTCATCCCTACGCTTAGGGAAATTTTTCCATTTTTTACATCAATTATACCACTAGTGGTAACCGAAAAGGGTCTACCTAATATAATTGAGATTTGTGAATCATCTTCCATCTCTATTATTACAAAATCTGTTGGAATGAAAATTTTCCCAAATTTAATAGGAATATCCTCCAAGATAACTATAAGAGATTTAACTGACCTATCCGCTATTTGAAGTAATATAGTAGTGGGTTTTAGTTCACTCACTTTCAATTTTTTGCACACGTATAAAGGCATGAGACTCACACTTGCCCCTAAGTCATATAAGACATGATCAAAACTTATATTTCCAATTAAACATGGGATAGAAAAACTACCAGGATCTTTTAATTTAGGAGGTAATTTATTTTGAATTAAAGCACTGCACTCCTCAATTGAAGCAATTGTTTCATAATCCTCTAGTCTTATTTTTGCAGATAAAATATCCTTAAGAAATTTGTGGATGCAGACATATCTTGTAGTGCCTAAGTGAAGGACAAGATGATATATAATTTCTTAAGAATATCCAAATATTTCCCAAATATTTTTTTCTAATTTTGCCTTTGCTAATCTTTGGAATTCAAGTCATTGTGTTTCTAGCATTTTACCATGGATGGTCAGGTTTTCTATTTTAGAATTCAAGTCATTAAGCATGTTCGAAAAACTTGTATTAATCATGACCTGATCCTCATGAAATTAATTTTAGTTAGCAAGCAATTTTTCCTGACCTTCCATTAGTGTTTTAAGAGTATGATCAATATGAGAAGATTGTACCTGTAGAAACTTTGTTGGAGGTTTCCTATTACCTTGCCCATTCTGGTATTGATTATTCAGAGTGTTGTTGCTCCTCCAGGAAAGATGGGAATTGTTCTGCTTGTATGGTGGATTGAATTGTTGTCCATTCCTCTCTTTGTAGTCATAGTTGCATGATTCAGGTTGTTCATTAGTCAATACTGAGGTACCTATACTGCACAGTTTTGGAAAGAGGAAAATATTTGTTGAAAAACGCCTCCTCCAAAGTTTGCCATGTTGCTTGAATTTCAGTATTTTGATTTCTTAGTCATGTCTTAGCTCCGTCTCTAAGGGAATATGGAAACATGTAGTGATGAATGGCATCTTTAAAAGCCCAATGGATCCTTATAGTCTTATAGAATTCCAAGAACTGATTAATATGGGCATTCAAATCTTCATGAGCTCCTCCTCCAAAATGATTTTGTATCACCATTTGGATCAAAGCAGATGGCAAAGAAAAGTTCTCTTCCTAAATAGTTGGGCGGATTATTCCAGGACGTGAACTACAAGCATTAGGGGTTGTGTAGGCGCGAAGTAGTTTTTCATCTCGTTCAGCCATTGTTTGTACACGTGCATGTCTTTCTCTTGCTCTTTCTCTTTGCTGCCTTCTTCTTCTACGGAAAGTCCTTTCTGGCTTTGAGCAGTAATTTGAACTTTGCAAAAACAAAATGGGCAACCTGTAGAGGTACAAAGAAAAAGGAAAACGCATAATACACTAGAGTAAAGTAATGAATTAATTGAGAATTAAAGAAATTTTGATACAATCCTAGGCTATGGCGCCAAAAAATTGGTAGGGAAAATCGCAAGTACACGATTATGCCGTCAAGTAATAAAATATCGATCCAACAAGGACTGGAAAATTCCTTTAATTTATACTTAACTCAAATAAGGAATAAAATTGTATTTAGAACAATTAAGCAATTGACGAAAATAATTATGAAAATATTAAAAATGATTGAAATCTAATTTAGGAAGGTTCCCAAGATAAGGGTTACCGTCTTTACACTCGCAAATCCTTGTTTTGCTCTTTTTCATGAACTTTAAGTTTTGAGGGTGAATTGCTATTTGATATGTGTCTTCCTCTCTCGATTGAAGTTTTTCATGTACTCAATTAAAGTCGCACCTACTTTCGTGGTACGATTATCAATTGAATCCTTTACTTGGATCTTCCTATCCAATCGCTTTGTAGCAACCCAATGTGAATTCCAGAAACCCCCGAGAATCCTAATACTACTCTCGTGAATTAGGATTCTAGTTTGAATAATTGAATGGTCTGATAGTTGGGTTCACCTCTCGGTCCTTCTCCAATGTATCTAAGAGGTGTAATTTATTGGCCAGACACTCACACGAATAAAACTCAGTTTAATGATTCAAATCATAATACTCAATTTAATAGAAGTAAGAACAAGTGTTTATTGAATGTAAAAGGGCATAGCCCTAATCCTAGAAACAAAGGGAATTACTCACTCATAATGGAGAAGAGAATACCAAATTCTAAATTAGAGAATTTTAATGTAAAATATAAAATCCTTGAGGGAGAACCTCATTTATCTTAATTACAAACTATTGGGCTAAGCCAAACAATACAAATCTAAAAATAGGAATAGAATATGTCATCCACGGCCGTGGGTGTGTGTGGCGCATTCACCTCAAGTTGATTCTATTTGATACAGTCTCCAAAGCGACTTCTTTTGGCCCTTCAATTGGTCCTCACGTAGCCTCAATGTCAAATTTCATCTTCTTGCATCCAATCTCTACTCTTTTTGGCTTCAATCCATTCAAACTGCATAACATAGCCAAAAACACTGCTCAACCTGAACAAAGAGAAATAAAAGCTAAAAACAATCATAAAGTCATAATTATATCCTAAAATGCTAATTAAATGCAATACAAATGTAGCATAATTTCACGCTTATCAATATTCTCAAAGAGCACCTTAATACAACAGTGCAACACACACATAGCGTTGTTGTATTAAGCATGTACAACAATGCTGTCTATAAAAAACGTTGTTGTATTAATCTTTTACAACAACGTATGCTAGCGTTTCCCCTAGAAGTCGATGTTGATTTGTAGTAATTGATACACGTATATACATTTATTAGCAACACATACATTCTCAATAGCAGAGACATTTATACATTCTGAACGCATATAGAAATTGATACACACATATACATTTATAAGTGCGTTTGGTCCAATTCGGTTCTTGTTATAGTCAATAATTCATTCCCAGTAATACCTTCACCAAATATTTTTTTTTGCATATCGAGGCTTTGGAATGTCCATGAAATCACCATCGCTAAGGTATCCATTCAAAAATCAAGAGCTTCTTCATCAACATATCGCTCGACAATACAACCCTCTAGTCTTCATCAGTTCTTCTCATACCCTTTTAATGTCTTCATATAATGCTCAAAGGGGTACATCCATCTTATATAGGAAGGTTCACATAGTTGTGTCTCTTAAACAAGATGAATGCTTAGATGAACCATTATGTCAAAAAAAGAAGGTGGGAAATACATATCAAGCTCACACAAAGTCAAAATAATTTGTCTTTGTAATGCAGGTAATTTCTCAAGGTCAATCACTTTGCTACAATTTTCTTGAAGAAGAAGCATAACTTAGTTATGGTTTCTCGTACTTTTTTAGGTAGAATTGATCGTATTCAAATAGGCAAGAAATGCTCCATAAGTACATGACAATCATGAGACTTAAGACCTTTTAACTTCAGGTCTTTCATTGATACGAGGTTCTGAATGTTGGAAGAGTATCCCTCTAGAACTTTAACACCATGAAGAAATTTACAAAATTCCATTTTCTCTTTCCTCGATAAAGTATAAGCTGCTGGAGGTAGAAATGTACGTTTTCCTTTCATTATCGGCCCCAATTCCTTTCTTGTTCCCATACTAACCAAGTCCAACCTTGCATTCAAGCCATCTTTGATCTTACCAGAGACATTGAGTAAGATAAAAATGAGACTTTCAAATACATTTTTTTCAATATGCATAACATCGAGGAAATGTCTTACATATAATGAATTCCAATATGACAATTCAAAGAAGATTGACCTTTTCTTCCACCCATTTTTGACAATTTATTGTGAAAAAGGTTTACCAAAGTTATTATTCAAACCCTTTAGCTTTTGAAATAATTGGTCACCCGTCAACGACAAAGGAGGACGACCTTCTTCATTGTTGCCATCAAATGTTTTTCTCCATCATCAATAGTGATGATCTGAATGCAAAAATCTACGATGGCCAAGGAAGAAATTCTTGTTACAGTGTTCCAAACTCATTAAATGAGTATTGTCTTCACATACATGACATACGAAATGTCCTTTTGTACTATATCCATATAGATTTCCATGGGCAAGGAAATTACTGAACAACAAAGCCCTCAAGTTGAATCTTTCTTCCTATACACATTTATGCATGTCTCCCACATTTCCTCCAGGTCTTCAATTAATGGAGCCAAATATATGTCCATGTCATTTCCTGGTTGTTTAGGTCCAAAAATTAATATAGATAACATCATATATTTGCGCTTCATGAATAGAGAACGAGATAGGTTGTATATCACCAACATTATTGGTCGTGTACTGTGGGAACAACTTTGAACGCTATGTGGGTTAATCCCATCCATTGACAATACAAGGCGTAAATTTCTTGATTATTCGCCAAAACAAGGATAGTGATGATCGATTTTTCTCCATTGAGGAGAATCTGTAGGATGTCGAAGATGTCATCTTTAATCCTTTCTTCGTCATGCCATGTCAACTTCTTTGCATCTTTGGCATTGCTAAACACACGCTTGAATCTTGCTTTGATGGGAAAATACCATACAACCTTTTGAGAATTGAGTTTTCCTTCTTTTATTGTAATGCATTACATTTAGGACAAAACTTTAATGAAGCATATTCATTAAAAAATAAGATGCAATCATTTTCACAAGCATATATCGTAGTGTAGTCCATGGAAATGGAGCATAACATTTGTTTTGAATCATAGGTTCGAGAAGGGGGCACATTATCTTCTGGCAACATATCCTTTAGAAGTGCAAGCAAGGCAGTGAAACTCGTATCAGTCCATCCGTTAACAGATTTCAACTTATACAACCTTGACACCGCTGCCAATCTTGTGAATTTAGTACAACCAACATATAATGGTTTCTCAACATCACTTATCAACCGCTGAAACATCTTAGGACAATCCTGGAGATCCTCTTCGACAACATTTGCCATTTCTTCGAAATGATCATCTTCATATACATTTGTGTAGTTGTCTTTCATATGCATCTCATCATCACAATCCATAACGTCTCTCTTCTCATCATGTCTTGTCCAACATTTGTAACTTTGCTCATTACCTTGACACACTAAATGAACTTTTAACTCATTTTGAGTAATTCGGTTTGAGTAACAACATCTTAAGCAAGGACATACAATTCTATTAGAGTTCTCAGCATTCTCAATTGCAAACCTAACAAATGATTTCACTTCTTCCTCATACTTCTTCATCAATCGATTGACACTCATCCATTTTCGATCCATTTTATAATTAAAAAAAATATAATGAGCATAAATCCCTCAAGCTTGAAGTTAAGCCCACCAAGCATAGCAAATACATTATTATGTAATTAAAGTGAAAGATGTAGAAAACCCCAACTCAATACAAGCTAAATGAGTGAAATCACTTTCACTCATTTATAAGGAAAATAATTATAACTCAATACAAACTAAATATAGTGTAATTAAAAATACAAATAATTATAAGAAAAACTCACTTTCAATTCGGTGTTGAATGCGTGGACGATGATTTTGAGGTTAAACGAGTGAAAGATATTTGAAATTGGTATTTAATGATTTTCATGTTGAAAACCCCAACTCAATACAAGCTAAATGAGTGAAATCACTTTCACTCATTTATAAAGAAAATAATTATAATTCAATACAAACTAAATATAGTGTAATTAAAAATACAAATAATTATAAGAAAAACTCACTTTCAATTCGGTGTTGAATGCGCGGATGATGATTTTGAGGTTAAACTAGTGAAAGATATTTGAAATCGGTATTTAATGATTATCATGTTGAATGAGTGAATGATTTTCGAGGTTGATTTTCAGTGTTGAATGATGATGAGGTTGATTAATTTTTTAGGCTGATTTTGATAGTAAATGAGTTTCATTGCTGAGTAAATGAATGTTGGGATTGTTGAATGTGTAAAAATGTGGGAAGACTTTAATTTGTTAGGGTCTCATAGTATCTTCAATAGCGCATACTGAAGATAGCGCTGTCAATGATACCTAATCAATAATGCCTCCTACAAATAGCGATGTGGGTGAACTCGTCATTCAAATATAAAGAATGTAAGTGTTTCATAACTCAACCTGAAGGAAACGTTGTGGAAGATATAATAATTTTTTTAATGAAATTCAAATTAATAATGACATTATGACATTCGATTAAAGACAATTAATTAAATATATAAAATAATTAATAATGTCAATAAATAAAATTCAAACAATCTAAGAAATAGGAACTCGTTAATCGATTAAGAAATGAGATAATTGATTATATGGAGTTACGGTAGCTGAAATGTTGGATTTGTAGGCTCGTTAATCGATTAAGCATTGTGTTAATCGATTAATTGTAGAGGAAATAGTTTTATTGATCTTATCAGCAACGCTTCTTCTAAAATGCATTATTGTATAGCTAAAAGAAAATAATATGAGAGAGAAGTATTCAATAGCGTTTTTTATGAATGCGCTATTGAATTCAACGTAATCAACAATGCATTGTCAAAAAAAAAAGGTTGTTGTATAGGTATAACAACAGCGCATTCATAAAAAAACGTTGTTGAAGACCATTATTCTTAATTCTGAAAGTGTGCATGTCAAGAGGAACACTTTGAAAAGCTCTCTTTATATGTCATGGGTTTGATGAGGACAACTTGTGCTAATAAGAGCTTGAAGATCACAAACAAATCAACATGCTTAAGTCTTTGATTGGTACTAGGCTTAGACTAGAAACTAGTTTAAGTTGAGTCTAAGGGTTAGGTCACTTAATACATATCTCATATGCATAAATCTTTTAAACCATTTCATCTTTGAGATATGTCATTCATAATATGTTCATGCATCACATAAATACATGTATATGTGCATCCTACACATAAACTAAATGTTAAACATGTATGAATTAAGTG
>NC_032014.1:14314248-14314850 GCF_001865875.1 Lupinus angustifolius | reverse complement strand
ATGTTGAAATGCAAAAATATATCTCTTGATTAACTTATGTGATTATAAATGACTCGATTAATCCGTTTCAATGCATGCATAAGTCCTAAAGAGTTGAAACCATTCTGCTGCCTGAAAATTAAATTTTACCGTGTTTAATCGATTAAACACTTGTCGTTAATCGATTACCTGGGCATCAGCTTTTTGAAAATTCAAATTTTACATTGGTTTAATCGATTAAAACTGCCCGTTAATCGATTAAAACCAGTATTTTAAAGGCAGACAGCAGCTCGGTTTTACACTTTTTCGGCATTTTCTCAACCTCCTTTATGCTTTGAGTCTCTGAATCCGTAACCCAACTAATCCAAGTGCACTAAGGTAGGAAAACCTCATCCTAACCCTCTCAAACCATCAAGAAATCGCACTTTATCATCCTCATTCCACCTCGTTCCCAATTTTCCACCAAATCACACCCTAGGTTAGGTTTGCCTAAATCCTTCTCTGCTCATTCAACATCAATTCGGGTTCAACAAATTCAATGGAGCAAGGTCACACAAAAAGGGTCAAGACTATAGCTAACCGTGTACGAAGAAGGGAAGCCGGTTCACCTTCCACTCGGGACC
>NC_032014.1:14312646-14314148 GCF_001865875.1 Lupinus angustifolius | reverse complement strand
GCATGGAACAGTATGAAGAGCGTCAGACTGCCTATTCAGACAACCAATTTCAGGAGTTGAGGAATATGATTCAATCTACTGCTGAAGCTCAGAATGCTATGTTTTGTTCAGAATTTCAGAAGTTATCTGTGCTTATCCGGTGTGACCAAATCATTGCTATTCCTGATGATCAGATTGACCATCCTCCTCCTCAACCATAGTTTAGAAGACTTTAGACCTAGGACATCTTACCCTTAGGTTTATTTCTTCTTTATGGCACTTTCTGGATTTAGTTGTTGTTTCTGTTTTCAGGACTTATTTGTGTCTTCTTATGTGTCCTTGATTGACTCATTATGGTTTGTAACAGTTCTTGACTTCTTTGACTCTTTATGCTATGCCATTATTCTGTTTTGTTTTTAATTATGTCGGATAGTCTATTTGATTTCATGAATGGTTCTTGATCATATGAGATTTTATGTTGATAACATTGCTTACTATTTGATTAAATCTTGCATGTCGTTCTCTTTTCCTATTGGCTATCTTTTTTGTCTAAAATCTTGTCAATTGTTCAATTGCTCTAAATTCACTTTTAATTCCTATTTGATTTAAGGATAAATCAATTGTTATAATTAAAGGAGTTTTTCAGTCCTCATGGAATCAATATTTTATTACTTGACGACATAATCGTGCACTTGCGATTTTCCCTATCAAGTTTTTGGCGCCGTTCCAAAAATGTGCACTATAGGCTTCTCATCAAGAACTTCAGTCAAAAGGATGGGTAGTCAATTGCTGAAGCATGAGAAAGATTAAATAAGTTGACTGAAGCTTGCCCTCATCATGGTATTTCACCTTGGATATTGAAAGTGTGCATGTCAAGAGGAACACTTTGGAAAGCTCTCTTTATATGTCATGGTTTTGATGAGGACAACTTGTGCTAATAAGAGCTTGAAGATCATCAACAAATCAACATGCTTAAGTCTTTTGATTGGTACTAGGCTTAGACTAGAAACTAGTTTAAGTTGAGTCTAAGGCTTAGGTCACCTAATACATGTCTCATATGCATAAATCTTTTAAATCATTTCATCTTTGAGATATGTCATTCATAATATGTTCATGCATCACATAAATACATGTATATGTGCATTCTAGGCATAAACTAAGTGTTAAACATGTATGAATTAAGTGCATAACGTATTTGAGTTTTTGTATTTAAAATTACACATGAAAATATGTTGTTAATCGATTAAGGCATACGTTAATCGATTAACCTAACTGTTTGAAAAGTTGTGGAAACTGAAAAACTTGGAAAACAGAATCAATTGCTTAAGTTTACTCTAGAATTTTGTTTTGAAAAATTGTTGTATCATTGGGAATCTCAAGGTGTCGTATCACCTAGGAGATTGAGTTGTATCTTCATATTGCTTAGAGTTCTAGATAAGGAAAGAACAGAGGTTCTTGGCTGGGGCTACGCCGAAAGAAAGGTTTTCTTTATCGGTAGGAAGGGAGTCAAACCATAGAATAAG
>NC_032014.1:14204793-14312546 GCF_001865875.1 Lupinus angustifolius | reverse complement strand
TGTCTAAGTGTTGTAATTGGATGATGTGCTTGTAATAACATTGATTCAATTATAGTGAAGAAAATCTCCCAAATCAGCCGGGAGGCTTGGATGTAGTTTGCGGTGGACAAGCAAACGAACCAGGATAAAAATCGTGTTGCAGGATTTTTCTTCCTCTTTCTCTCTTTATTGCATTTAATCGGTTAATTTGTAAAGTAGAATTAATTGCTATATTCTGTATATTTGCTATACTGTTAATACTGTGATAATATTGTAAGCTCTGTGTATTCATTTCATTATCGGTTAATTGTTGTGCAAGTAATCGAATCTGCCTAAGCTTACTGTTTCTGTTTTAATCGATTAAATCAAGTTCGTTAATCGATTATCCACATTCTTTTAATCGATCAAATAAGGGTGATTCAGCATTAAGTGTTGAGTTCTGAAAAGTGGATATTCTAACCGCTACACCTATTCAACCCCCCCCCCTTCTAGGTGTATTGTAACCACTGATACCTAACAAATTCTACACAATTAAGCACACAACCGAGAATAACCTGAATACATATAGAAATTGAACAAAACAACAAACTGAATGCATACAGAAGTATCAAATCACAACTATATGAACACAACTGAATTTCAACTGAATTTATATATGGAACACTAATTACATTGTAATGTTACATAAACATATATCACATACACCAAATCATATACATTACATTGAACATTAATTGAATTCCATAAGCTACAATATATGCAAAAATCTACTATACCTATGATTTGCCAAGAAAACTAAGTACAAACTTTGGCCAATGTTCTCTAACCTGGTTGACTTGGTCATCTGTATATGATTTGGCAACAAACTTGATTTCATTAGTTCGCTATTGCTGAATGACCTCCTTCATGAATTTCAGAACGTAATAGTCGCAATCTACCTCATTTGTTTGGCAAGAGGTCTACATTTAAAATGAAGTAAACATATAAGTATATCCTTAGTTTAAATATGAATACACTACACATATAATTGTTTTAGATGATTTGTGCCAATACCTTTATATGAGTCCACTTGATTTTGTGTTGTGGTATCGTTTTTTCTAGAACGATTACAGCCTCTGTAAACTCTCATCGCACTAAACAATTGAAAATGTACTTAATTACGAAATAACTAGGAAATTGAAAGTGTAACTAACAGTTTAAATGACTAGTCCACTTACTTAGAAAACAGTTCTTTCATAGCAGGGTACTTGTCCGGATCACCATGTCCCAACTAGCCCAAGTAGTATATTTCTTTATTGACCCGATTGATGGCAACCAAAAGTCAATATTACCTAACAAAACATATGTACATGGTTAGGAAATGTTAAGCACAACAAACATACTAAAGACATGAATATAAAAGACAATTAAAAAATGGTCACCCGGTATTAAAAGGTGCAAGAAATAAATCTGCAACTTCTTTACGAATGAGGAGAGTATCTGCAATTCATTTTGTCTGTTTCCCAATCTTATTTTTGTCACTCGACACCAAAGCGGTAATGTATGGGGATATGAACATCACATTTTTCTTATTTATAAAAAAAAATCATACAAGTACCTAATATATATAACACAAATATTAGTTAATTATAACACACCACCATATGTTGAAAGAGTTTTCTTGCTTGGTGAAGCAAGTTTCTGATTGATTTATTTAATGACAGGTTGATTCTTTGCTCTTCATCTCGGCTTTGTTGGAATATATTCCAATGCCGGTATAATGGTTTCAAGAATGTTCCTTTAATCAAAAACTTGGCTTTATTGAATTATTAACAATTTCATACCATCTCGGCTTTTTTGGAATAAATTTTAACGCCAGTATAATGGTATGAATTTAGAAAATTAACACAAGTGATAATCAATGATATTTATTTTCGTTTTTGTTTATTAACCGAACTACTTCCTTATGGAAGGTTGGTAAAGAATAAATAAATAAAGCAATAAATAAATGTTAGTTGGGGAAATGTAAAGGACAGAAAATAAATGTTAGTTACAGAAAGTAAATGATAGAAAGTAAAAGTTAGTAGTTAGATCACTCATTATAACTGTGTATTTTTCCTTTTCACAAAGATACAATTTATGAATTAAATTGCACTTTGATTCAGGGTTTCTTTCTTTGTCAAAAAATCAAATTTATAAGTTAACACGTTACTATTTTACATTTGCATCTCTTTCAAGATTCAATTGTAGTATAGTATAGGGTTATGTCGAACCACAAGGAATTGCCTAATAGAAATGTACTCATACTTTGTATATTTTATCAAGAGTAAGAAAGTAACACTTAAAGTTGTTTTTTGTGATTTTTATGAACTAAGAAACATGAAAAAGTACAGAACTAACTATTTACAAATTCAAGAAGAGAAGATTGGTTTGAAATATGGAATTATTTCGAAACTCAAATTATTTTTGAAAAACATTAACAAGTTATATGTTATACTTTCGGTTAATTCCAAACATCAGTTCATAAAATTTCCCCCAGTCCCCCGACGTCAAAAAGTGATTTTCAAACCTTGCACAATTCATTAATCAATAGAAAACTACCACTCGACGAAATAAGTTGTCACACCTTATTTCAGGCTCTGTAAACATTGATTAGTCTTGATCACATGTTGCTTAAAATGGATGCTTTGATTTGGCAAATGAACTAAGGTGAATTCCTACTTTTTAGTTCATTTGTAAAGACTTTAAGAAGAAGCATTTTGGATCTTGAAATCAAGTTTTAGGTGATCAAGCTAAAACTGCATTAAGAACTTCTTAAAGAATTGAAACTTAACCAAAAGTAATAGCTTGAATGTATTGAAACTAAAATATGATACAAGTGAAGAAAAGAAATAACCTTACACCATAATCCAAATCAATATGTAGGAGCATGAGCCATCTATCCAAGGATGAGATGCTTTTGATTCCAAATGAGGTTACAAACTCGTGTTTTTGCACTTCATTTGTCAACTCCATTCTCCTCTTGAATTCTAAGAACAAAACTCCTAAAAAAGCCTAAGAACACTCTCAAGTGAGAGAGGACGGAAAATGAAAGAAAAAGAAGAAAATACAAAGAATTTACAATGCATGTACAATGTGTTAAAGTGAGGAGATGGGTGTGCCTTTTATAGGCAAAGTAATGGGAGTTAGCTGCCCTGTTTGGCCGCCCAGCGCCTGACCAGGCTCACCCAAGCTGGTGAATCAGCAGCTTGTCCCATCTTGGGCAGCTAGCTTGGATAGCCTATTGTGGGCTAGGCTAAATGCATGGTGACACCTCCTACTTGCTTGTTCAGAATATATGTCATGCATGAGGTCATGTGTTTGGCCTTCAAGTAAATAATAGGCAAGTTGCTTGATGAGTTAGACAAGCTTTCTTCATGGCTAGGTTTCTGACCTATTTAGCCACCCAACTCAAGTCTGGCCCATGCCCAGCTGCTTGGTTCCTTCATGGTGAAGGAACCAACCTTTCTTCATGGTTGGGTTTGGTCCTGGCCGCCCAGCTCAAGCTTGGTCCACGCCTGGCTGGTTGGTTTCTTCACGGTGAAGGAACCAACCTTTCTTCATGCCGAAGCAACCTTTGTTCCATTATTTCTTGAGTTGGTTTTAGTTGGTTACTTGGCAATTTTTGGCACGATTTCTTCAAGTTTAAGTAAGTTTTTGAGTTTATGCTTTGCTTTGCTTTGCTTTGCATACCTAGCTTGGGTTTCTTCATGGTGAAGAAAGGTACATTTATTCAAGCCTAAGTCATATTTTTGGTGACTAGCTTAAGCACACAAAGATGGCTTTCATCTCACATAACAATTAAATGGATTCGAGCTCACATCTCCGAGAATATATATATATATAATATGAGTGAGCATAAGGTGAAAAATGATAGCTTAGATGGAATTATTTGTACAAGGTCTACTGGCCAAGCCACAAAAGTGCATATAGCCCTTCCAATTGTGAAGATATCCTTATCGATAGGAATTGTCAGCAACGTTTCATCATCGATTGCACATCAATCGAGACCTTCATATAATGGCGTGGGATACGTGCATTATGCAACATAGTATCGGCCGACTTGTGCACATTCCCAACACCCACCACTAGACTAGATGGGGTATCCAGGAAAAGTTTGCAAGAACTGATTCCCTATACGTTAGTTAAAACATATAATTAGTTTACGACTATAAACTAAATGAAAAATAAATTAAAATAAGTTAACCAAATTACTTCCAGAATGGGAATCAGAATGAGAATGTTGGAAGGAGCAGGTGTGCAACTCTCATTGATGGTTGAAGGAACAATGCCAACAGTACTAGCTAGTTATTACCACTCAGATTCATTCACCTTCATTGATTGCTAAAATTCGTTGAACCATTGCATGAGGTCATCCAATTGATTTTGAACCTGACTCATTTGGGCTTTGGTTGCAAGCTTCGGATGGGGTACAAATATTCATTAGCTAACCCCAAATCCTGCACTCTGGATATGGTCAGGGTAGATATGCAATCTTAGTGCCTTGTCAAGTATTATGCGACTATCCGACTATGCCTCCTTTTCTTTTAAGGCAACCTGAAAAATCAAGATAAAACATAATGTTAATTAATCACATTTTGATAAATAAAGTATGGAAATTAAGTATAATTAAAAAATGAGCACTTACAACACATTTTGCCACTTCTTGAACTTGCTCATTGTCAATGACACCATCCTTGTTCCTACGAGCATCAACCCATAGAACATCGAGTTCTACTCTATGTGGAGTCAAATGTGTATTACCTTTTTTGTTCAGTTGACAAAACATAACCAATAATAATGTAATTAGATATATATGCATACAAATCATAACCAATAATGTACTTACAAATTAACAATACTTACAATTTTTTCTTCGATTCCTCTATTCACCGCTTGAGAAGCTCGGTATGGATACAAAGGATTAGATGCCCTCTTGCGGTTTTCATTACTTACTTTCTGCAAAAACAAACAACATTAACATCAAATCATATATATGTATATACAAAAACATATATAAGAATAAAGTCAATACAAAGAATATGATTTTACCAAGAAAGACTTGTTTTGTGTGTGTAGGGTGACAAAAATCTTCCAATCCTCTTCTTCAACGACATTTGCATCTTTATTTGGAGGTTTTAGGTTGACATTGTCATCAGCATTTCTGATACGTTTTTCGGCATCGGTTCTGAATTATCAGAGAGCCTTACTAGCCGATTTAAGGATATAATCCTTATGCTCCTCACCAACATAAAAAATTGACTGAAATTAAAACACATATACATTATATTGCATGCAAACACATACATATCATACATTGCGTGCAAACACATATACGTACATTACATGAAAACACAAAAACACACACACTGAAAAATAAACTTATTGTTATTTCATTCCAAATACGCTCATTCACGGCATTCAATCTAACATCAGTCCATTTGCTGATTGTTAGTGGCACATTTTGCCTAACCACGACCTCAATGTAGCTTACAATGAGTTGCCATCTTTCGAGTTTACTGGTTGCCCTTTTGAGTTCAATTAAACTTCTATCTTCACATCATTACTTCTTGCCCAAATGACATTCTTCATGGAAGTCATTCCATGTGGAGTTCATTTTTGAGCAATGATTTTCTTGTCTTGTGGATTCGGTGTACCTTCGTCACCACTGTGAGAACCATATCACCACTTTGAGAAGCCATTGATAAAGTTTTTTGAGGGTTTATGAGAGTATGAGAGTTTTCTGAGAGTATGAGGTTTCTTTTCGATTAAGTTTGAGTGTGTAGGAAACTGATTTATCTTTTAGATATTTAAATTGTAGTAACAATTCAACAGCGCTTTCTGTAGATAGCATTGTTGATAAGACATCTTCAATAGCGTATATTAACGGTAGCGTTATTATATTGACATCTTCAACAGCGCTTTTTAAGGGTTGTGTTGTTGTTATGTATCCAGTTGTTTACTACTCATTTTCATGAACACATCAACATTGTTTCCTGGATGATGCGCTGTTGAATAGAATCTAATTGACAACACTATATTAACTTTATGTTGTTGAATAAAATCTAATTGACAGCGCAATCTTAATTATGCACTGTTAAATTGAACTCATTTTCCAAATTAACAGCGTATTCCTAATTATGCGCTGTTAAATTAACATACAGGTCAAAATACAACATGAATATAAGTTAATTTACATGAAGTTGCCATGAAGTAAATTACCATATTATTGTGTACATTAAACTTTGTTTATTGTGTTTATTAAGTTTTGTTATTTTTCTTATTGTGTTTATTAATATGGAACTGGAAAAATATTAAACATTAATAATCATTCAAATAAATAACAAAAAAATAGAAATTAACATCTAAAATAATTGTTCATTCTTTATTCAAATAAAGTGCAAAAATAAATTATAATGAACTAAATGATTTGGTAGATGACAATATAATGAACTAAATGATTTGGTAGATTAAAGTGAATGAAATTAATGAACTGAATGATTTGGTAGATGAATGAATTCAATGATTTGCAGATTAATTCTTCATCTCACACAAATCTTGTATAACACTCACTTTCCTTTTAAAATCTAGGTCATTTTGCTAAATCAAAAGTTGTTAAAGACATCCTTGACATGATTCTAATATAGGATTCCAGAGAGTACAACTTTAACACTTTTAATACTTTAAGGTGTTGAGATCTATTGTCTGCCATTTTTCTATTCATTTTAACAAAATTTCCCTTTTTATTTTTGCCTTTGTTATGACATGATTTGTTGAGACCTCCTTGACCTCCTTGACATGATTCTTTTTGAATTGCTCTTTTTTTGGTTACTTTGTGTTTTCTTCCTCCTATCTTCATCTCTTTGGGTCCCATGAAAAATTATAAATGGAGACAATATGAAGGAGACAAAAGAAAATATACAAAGCAGAACATGAATATACTCCTATAGAAATACATACTCTTACTGATGAAATAGAACATGGAGTGAACCACAATATTTATAGATGGACAACCATTAATATTTCAAGAGATAAAGAGACGCATAATCATTCAACCATTAATATTTCAAGAGACGAAGAGACACATAACCACTCAACCATTAATATCTCTGATACTTAAAAAGTCGTATACAATTAATAGCGCATAATTAAGATAGCATTGTTACTATGTCATCTTTAACAACGCTTATTCAAAGTTGCGTGTCGAATTGATGAACATTAACAACGCTTCCTATCACATATGTTGTTAAATATAACTCATTCAAGTCAGCGTTAACGTTACTGATGTTCAACGGTGTTGTTTCAAGAATGCGTTGTTGATGTTACCCACATTGACAGCGCTTGCTTTAGTATGCGCTGTTAATGTTCTTCCGCCTCATTTTCAACAGTGTCGTTCAAAATTGCGTTGTTGAATGACCATTGTTAATTACGATATCTGGCGTAGTGCAACTTTGAGCAAATGTGTTCAACAAATTAAAATGAATAGATTTAGACGACGATGTTTTTATAGGAATGTAATATTTATATATTGTTATTATAAAGATTTATACACAGTCATTATATCATCTATTATTCATTTATATTACTATTGTTGGATAGTCGATGATAATTAAATATAAATGATGGAGTATAAAACGTTTACACTTTTAATGCATGCATTTTATTTTTCTCTTTTTATAAACTATCTAACTAGGTGTAGAAAAATCATGATCAAATATAATGAGAAAGGTTCTTATTAATCATGTTATCATTATTTAATAGAGAACATCATTAAAAATTGTCTACTAGAGTAGTACTAATGGTGTTCATAGGTTAGCAATGATGATGAATAAGCCAATTGGGTTAGTTAATAAGAACTGAGTGGTTAGAAAAGTTCAATGCTAAGAGTGGCTATGTTGATTCCCTCAACAAATTTCAATGCTTATGAGTACTACAGGAAAACCAAGTTAACAACAGCACAGGTTGCCAGACAGAGATTCTCATTCATGTCTCGGTCTAATAAAAATATGACACTTAATTAAAAAGAAATTAAAAAAAAAACAAATTAATATTTTTATATTACATAGAGAATGTGGACTAGATAGAGATATGAGAACATAGTAATTTTAGGACTGAGGATCTCATTCCTAAGTTACCATCACTATACTTTCTAACTCATTGACATATCATCAAAAAGACAACAACTGAACATCAACCTTGGTGAACAACAATAGCACCAGCAAGGTCATTTTCTCCTGGAACATTAAACAATTGTCTCAGGAACTATAGCAAAACAAAAGGGAGAGGGAGATAGTGAAGGATAATATTTTATTTGTATGTTCAGTGAAAATGACTTGAAATTTTATATATATATATACTTATCTATATTTCTTATCTTTAAATGTGGGTTTCCTAAAATACGTTTAAAAAAACATTGGGCACTTATAAATTTTGGTGTAACAATATTATTTTCCATTGTCTAATATATACTTCGCATAATCTTGGCTAGTTTTTTAAGGTAATCTCAATCGTTAAAAAAATTTATGTGTCATGTGTGTTGAGAAATTCAGAATCAATTTCTATTCTCTGTGTGATGTAAAATAGGCACTTGCAGAGGCGGCAAGTGAATAAAGAAATTAGAGAATAGTAGAAGAATAACACCAACAATTTTTAACGTGGAAAAACCTCCTCAGTATGAGAAGGAAACAACCACGAAACCTAGCCCAGAAAATATTTCAACTATAGAAAGTAGGATTACAATATTTGACTTTGTCTTACTAAAAGAATAACACCTAATATCATCCATAAGGATGGAAATACAAACTCTCTAGTATCTCACTATGAATATAAGTCTCACACTAAGTGGACATAAGATCTCTCACTTTCTCATTATGTTGCTTTCTCACTTGCTTGTTCATCTCTTCCTCACAAGTCTCCTTTATATAGTAAATGGGATGAAGGCTTCATCATAAATACATAGTGGAGAATTAAATTGTTGTCATACTTTCAAGACACCTTGAAAAGTGCTACTCCAACTTTTTAAGTTAGACTTCAAAGTTTTCAAGAGTCAAGGAATAATTCCAAGACCTTGGAATATCCATCTTTGAATGTACTCAATGGTTCATCTACCAAGATTCATTGGTCTTGCTTCCATATCAATTAGGACGAATTTCCCACAAATCTCCCCCTTCCTGAATTAATTGATGGGCATCACTAGTCCTGCACCTCTGCAACAATCTTTAGCTTCTTGAGTGAAACTGTCTTGGTCATCATGCCGGACCAGTTGTCATCTATATGAATTTTATCTATATGCAACTCACCATCCTCCAAAGAATTTCATATCCAATGTTAACAATAATCAATGTGTTTTGTCCCAGAATGAAATGTAGGATTCTTAGCTAGGTGAATTGCACTTTGGTTATCACAATGCAAAACATATCTATCTTGAACATGATCCAACTCATGCAAGATATTTTTCATATATTTTATCTCCTAGCCAACTTCGGATGTTGTAATAAACTATGCTTCAGTTGTTGATAATGCAACACATCTTTGTAACCTAGATTATCAAGATACAGCTCCCCCTACAAAGGTAGTTAGATAATTTGATGTAGATTTTATGGAATCTATATCTCTAGTCATATCAGCATCTGTGTATCCTACTAACATAGGATTTTCGTTACCAAAACATAAACATATTTTGGTAGTTCTACTCAGATATCTTAATATCCATTTTACTGCATTTCAATGCTCTTTATTGGGATTGGACAAGAATCTACTCACAAATCCAACTGCATGGGCAATATCTGGTCTTGTACAAATCATAGCATATATCAGGCTTCCTACCATATAGGAATAAGACATTCTGCTCATTTCTTTCCTTTCTTCATCACTAGTTGGACATTTCATTGTTGTTAACTTGAAATGTCCAGCAAGTGGAACACTAAGAGGCTTTGTCTTATCCATGTTAAATCTCTTGAGAACTTTCTCAATATACTTCTCTTGTGATAGCCATAACAACTTCTTGGAATGATCTCTGATTATCCTTATTCCAAGGATCTGTTTTGCAGGACTCAAGTCTTTCATAGCAAAAGACTTGCTTAAAGCATTCTTCAAACTACAAATTTGGTCTTGTCATGCCCAATGATTAACATATCATCAACATATAATAGCATGATAATAAAGTTTCCATATTCATACCTTTTGATGAATACACAATGATAACTATTTGTCTTCTTGAAACTGTATTTGGTCATGAAGGATTCAAACTAATTGTACCACGATCTAGGGGCTTGCTTCAGACCATATAAACTCTTATTCATATGACACACTAAGTGTTCCTTGCATGGTTCTGCATAAACTTATGGTTTCTCCATATAGATTTCTTATTTGATGTCTCCATGTAAGAAAGTTGTTTTAACATCAAGTTGTTCAACTTCTAAGTCTAGGCTAGCTGCTAGACCCAATATTACTATTGTGGAGAAATACTTCACCACTTGTGAGAATATCTCATCAAAATCAATTCCTTTCTTCTGATTGTATCCTCTCACAACAATCCGAGTTTTGTACCATGGTCTTGAGCTTCCTTCTTCAACTTTAAGCCTATAAACGCATTTGTTTTTCAAGGCTTTTATTCCTTTGGGCAACTCCTCTAGATCATAAGTGTGGTTCTCATGTACCGAGTTCATCTCATCTTCCATGGCTTTAATCCACTCTTCTTTATCAATTGTTTGCATAGCTTCTAAGAAGTCATGAGGTTCGCCATTATTTGTCAATGTCATATAATCTTCTTCAGGGTACTTTGAAGAAGGTATCCTGCCTCTTCCAGAGCACCTCAATTTAACTTGCATCTGATGCTCTACTGGCTCGGGTTCTTGATGCATTTATGTGTCTACCACCACTTCATCATGATCTGACTCTTTATTAATCTGGTCAAATTTTGTGTGACCAGGCTCTACATGTTGGTCTATCTATTCTAGATCTATCTGATGATCAGGATCTATCTGTTGAGGAATCTCTAACCGTGAATCAATGTGAACTTTGGACTTGCACTGGTTTTTCTTCAAAACATCTTTGATCGTCTGATCCTCAAAGAACACAACATCTCTACTTCTCACTAATTTCTTGCTTATCGGATCCTATAGTTTGTACCCAAATTCATCCTTTTGGGACCCAAGGTAAATGCAATTTTGGTCTTAGCATCCAGCTTCTATATCTCATCTTTTGGAATGTGATTGAAGGCTCTGCATCTGAATACTCTCAAGTGGTTGAAGGATGACTTCTTCTTATACCATAATTCCTTAGGAATTTCCCCATTCAGGAGTCTTGAAGGTGTCTGATTTATAAGATCCACTGTAGTCTTCATTGCTTCACCCTAGAAAGACTTGCAGAGATTATCATCTGGTAACATGCATCTAATCTTCTCTTCAATTGTGTGGTTCATCCCTCAACTACTCCATTTAACTAAGGAGTCTTTGGTGGTGTCTTCTCTAGTCTGATACCATAAACCTTGCAATAGGCTTCAAATGGACCATGATACTCTCCACCATTATCTGCTATTAGACATGTCAACTTCTTCCCAGTCTCACATTCTACTAGTGCATAGAACTCTTTGAATGCTGATAGTACTTGATCTTTGCTTTTCAACAAGTACACCCATACTTTCCTCTATTGATCATATATGAATGTGACAAAGTAGTAGGTTCCTCCAAGAGATCTTTCAAATGGTTCACAAACATCTGAATGCACCAATTCAAGTACTTCATCTCTTCGTGAGGGATTGTCTATTCTCTGAAAATTGACTCTATCTTGTATACCATAAAGACAATCAATACATGAATCTAAAATTTGACTTTTTATACCTAGAAGATGGCCTTTGGCGAGCATTTGAAGTGCCTTCTCACTCATGTGCCCCAATTGCCTATGCCAAAGATATTTGGAGTCGATAGCAACATTTGCTTCTCTAGAACAAATTTCTCATTGCATAATGTACAAATATCTTTCTCTTGAGCCTATAGCAATAACTAGGTTGGCTTTTGCTAGTTTCCACTTTACATTGTGAATAAGATCTTGCTCCTTACCTTGGCACGGTTTTAATGAAGACAACAACATTACATAAAGAGGAAATGGAATAATACTTATGAAGGTAATGAAGATAAAGCTTCAAGGAATTAGAATCTAAGTCTATAGGCACTTTTATCCTTATACTCTATAATATACAAATAGTAGTAATGCTCAAAAGTATTTTAAAAAGAAAATTGAAAACCACAAGTATAAATGTAAACGATTTTCCAAATATTATGTAACAAGTTACTGGATCTAAGTAATACGTTAACGTGACTAAGTAATAGGTTACCAAAAAAAGTAACAGGTTACATGAGTGAGAAACAAATTTACCCAACAAAAACTGAACAAAATAATCGATTACATCATTTTGAGTAACCGATTACACAATGTGATAATCAGTTATTCAATTGGATAATCGATTACATCCCTTGTGTAACCGATTACACGGTATCGTAATTGTTGAAAGAGTTTTCTTGTGCTTGTTAGACAAGTTTCCGATTGATTTATTTAGTTACAAGTTTATTCTTTGCTCGCCATCTCGGTTTTGTAGGGAATAATTCCTAACGCTGGCATAATGATTTCAAGAATTTTCCATTTGATCAAAAACTTAGCTTTATTGAATTATTAACAACTTCATATCATCTCAGTTTTGTGGAATAAATTTCAACACCGGTTTACTGGTATGAAATTAGAAAATTAACACAAGTGATAATGAGTTCTATTTATTTTCATTTCCGTTTATTAACCGAACTACTTCCTTATGGAAGGTTGGTAAAGAATAAATGAATAAAGCAATAAATTGTTAGTTGCAGAATTCAAATGACAGAAAGTAAATGTTAGTTGCAGAAATTTAAATGACAGAAAGTAAATGTTCGTTGCGGAAATGTAAAGACTGAAAATAAAAGTTAGTAGTTAGATCACTCATTATGACTGTGTATTTTTCCTTTTCACAAAGATACAATTTATGAATTAAATTACACATTGATTCAATGTTTCTTTATTTGTCAACAACTAAAATTTATTTGATAATACTTTACTATTTTACATTTGTATCTCTTTCAAAATTCAATTGTAGTATAGTATAGGGTTATGTCGAACCACAAGGAATAGTCTAATAGAACATTATTATAAACATGTTATATTACTAATAAAGATTAAACATATTTTTGGTTTGGTTCTGTTTATGAAATTTTAACATTTAACAAGTAAACATAAACAACTAATATGCAAAAATTCTTGAGCAGAAAAATTATTTCTTAACATGTTTCTATGAAAAATGTTTATAAAAGTTATGTGTTATACTTAGGTTATTCCGAAACATCACTTCATAAAATTTCCCCCAATCCTCCAGCAAGAAAAAGTAATTTTCAAACCTTGCAAAATATACTAATCAATAGAAAACTACCACTCGACGAAATAAGTTGTCACGCCTTATTTCAGGCTCCATAAACATTGATAAGCCTTGATTACAAGTTGCTTAAAATGAATGCTTTGATTTGGAAAATGAACTAAGGTGTATTCCTACTTTTTAGTTCATTTGTCAAGACTTTAAAAAGAAACATTTTGGATCTTGAAATCAGTTCTAGGTGATCAAGCTAAAACTGCATTAAGCACTTTCTAAAGAATTGAAATTGCAAAAGTAATAACTTAAACATAATGAAACATAATGAAACAAGAAATTACAATAAATATTAGTGAGCCAAAATTCAACTAAGATTTAGGAGCATTATCCATATTAATCCAAGGATTTAAGACACTTTATCATGAACAAATGAGATTGCAAAATGAATTTTGGCATCTCATTTGATTACTCCTTCTCCTCTTGAATTAAAGAGAACTTACAAATAAAAATTACCTAAGTTGCTTTGGAGTAGAAATTCTCCAAGAAATTACAAAGAAGAAAATGTAGAAGAAGAGAGAAATTTTGATGTGGACGAGTGATTGTGTGAAGTTGATGAAGTGATAAATGAATTTTAGCCTTAAAGTGCCTCTTATTTATAGGATTTCCAGGACACCGCTAAGCTGCTCCCATCCACCGCTAAGCTTCTGACCAAACCCTTCAGCATAGGCTTGGTCACTTGGCCAAGCAGCTTAGTCACCTGCTTGGGGCTGAGTCATCCAAGCTATGGTGAGATACTTGGCCCAGCTATTGTGAGCTACTTCTGAAAAGCCTAAGGAGGCTACTTAGGGTGAGGTCATGCACGAGGTAAGTAAGCTTGGGTGCTAATTTAACTTTGGCCAACTTGGTGAGTGCAAACCGCCAAGCGGCTATGTGGCACCGCTTAGCTACCTGCTTGAGCAGCTTGACCGTGCTTAATGTTGATGTGGCTTGGTGATTGGTTCCACGTTGGGTGTTCCAAGTGCCACGCTAAGCTGCTCAATGAGCACTTAGCGCGTGGTGGCTCGTGTTAGACTTGTGTTCTGACCGTGCCAAGTTGGTGTCCAGGTCACGCTGAGCATGCACTTGGTCCAAGCTAAGCTGCTTAGTGAGCAGCTTCATGTTGACTTCATGCTTTCCACATATACCAAGTTTTGGTGATTCATGCTTAAGGCTAAGCACACAGCTTGTCACGCTAAGATTAAGCATGTCATGCATGGATCATTTTGGCCTATTTTGAGCACTTTGCTTGCACTTGAATATTCCATCTCTTTTCTACCTAAATCCTAAAGAATAAAGTAGAAAATAAATACACAAAGCATATATACAAGATTGTGATATTTTGTCCAAAAAGTGTTGAATTATGTTGGTTTTCTCAATTTTTCCAAGGATAAGTGTCATAAAAAGTATATGAAATTTAGGCATTTTTGGCACTTATCAGTAATCAAAATACTCAGTTGGACATAATGTTTCGGTAATCGATTATATCCTTTGAGTATTCGATTACACAATGTGATAATCAATTACTCAGTAGAACAGAATGTTTCGGTAATCGATTACGTCAATACTGTAATCGATTACTAAGAGTTGTTTACCCAGTTTTCATATTCAAACTACACAGCTTTCACCATAAACGAAATGGTTTTATTTCAATCGAATCCTACCTTTTTATAGAGGTGTTATGGCTGATTAGAAAGCCTATTTAAAGGCATTGAAACTCACAACTCATAAGAACAACTCACATACACAATCAAAAGTTTTCTAAAATACCTGTTCTGCACTTTCTGTGACTTGTTCTTAATTTTCATATTAAATTCTCTGAAGTTTCCTTAATTTTTGTTTCAAATATATTCAAAACTTCTGAGCATTATTACTCAGTGTATAAAGAGTTATCGGATTGCAAGAGTTCATAGTTTCAAATTTTGTAAACGCAATCCTTGCCATAGTTAAAGTTTTCTTTATTCAAGTTGTTGTATTACGTTCTTTCACAATGGTGTGATAAGAAAGGGGATAGATTAACTTGGAAAGAGTGTTTCAAAAGAGTGAAATAGGTATTAGAGAGTGAGTAAGGTACAAGGATGTCTTGGGGTGAGAATTTGTAACTACTACTCTTAATATCTAGTGAAGAAATCTTTTGTGTTGCAAGAGTACTCGATTTAACCTTCGATGGACAAGAAGGTGAACCAGTATAAAAATCTTTGAGTACTCTCTTCTCCCTTATCTCCTTAAATTTATTGGATATTTTTCTGCATAACATTTCTGCAGCTATTAACTCTGAAATTTGCAGAAAAATCTATCACCGATTTAACACAACTAATTCACCCCCTAGTTGCCATCTCAGTCTTACAATTGGTATCAGAGCTTTTTTTGAATAATTTTTTCTTAAAACTGATCTTGTATCTAAGATGGCCGCAAGATCATTTCTGGGAGAAGGTTCCAACATCAATCGCCCACCAAGTTTTGTTGGAGAATGCTATGACTTCTGGAAAATCAGAATGAGAATCTTTATAGAATCTCAAGATCTACATATATGGAATGTGATTGAGGAAGGACCTTATGAACCTTTCACTGTTGTCAATAGTGTAAGGAAAGTAAATCCAAAATCTTCATGGAATGATGAAGACAAAAAGAAGGTACAATACGATCTCAAAACAAATAACATCCTCACTTCAGCACTTGGCATTGACGAATTATTTAAAGTCTCAAATTGCAAATCTGCTAAAGAAATATGGGATACGCTAGAGACTACACACGAAGGAACTGAGGAAGTCAAAAGTGCGAGACTCAACACGCTCTCCAAGGAATACAAAATGTTACGTATGAAGCCTGGAGAGAAAATACTAGATCTCCAAAAGAGATTTAATCACCTTAACAATCATCTTATGGCACTTGGAAAAATATTATCAAATAGTAACTTGAACTTAAAAGTTCTGAGATCACTTACCAAAACATGGCAACCAAAGGATACAGCCATTTCTGAAAAGAAATTTTTTTATCAAAAATGTATTTGGCTGCTTTATTTGGTAAATTGCAAGAATACAAATTCGAACTCAGTCAACTTGACCAACATGAAGAGCAAGAAAAGAAGAAGAAAAATATCTCTCTCAAAGCAAAGGAAGATAGATATGACTCATCAAGAGATGAATCAGAAAAGGAAGAGATGGAAGACATTAGTCTTTTTGTAAAGAAGTTTAGCAAGTTCCTTAAAGGGAACAAAGGCGCTAAAACTGGACAAATGAAGAAATTCACCAAGAATAATAACGCCTCCACTTCAAACCAAAACTTCACATATTTTGAATGTGGTAAGTCTGGTCACATGAAGATGGATTGTCCAAACCTGAAAAAGAATTCCTTCAAAGGGAAAAATGAAATGAGGAATGGATGAAGAGACTATATAACTTGAGAAGACAATGATACCAGTTCTGCCTCTGAACCAGAAAATGATGAACAAGCACATATCTCACTAATGGCATCTCATTATTCTAATAATGAAGAGTTAAATGAAACTACACTATTTTCTTCTTCTGAATGGCAACTTGCATTTAATGACTTGCATGATGAATATGTCTAACTCACTAAATTGTTTTTAAAACAAAAAACTGAGTTAGAATTACTTAGAAATCAATCATTATCTTCTTCATGTCAAAACTGCATTACTCTTGAAAAGAAAGTTTCAACATTAAGTCTTGCACTTGATAAATTAAACAAGAGAAGCAAAAATCTGGACATAATAATTAAGGATCAGAGACATTCTACAGATCGGAGAGGTCTTGGCTATTCTAACAGCCAAGTTTCCAAGAAACAAAATGTCTCAACAAAAATAAATTTTCATAAACAAAGTATTCATGCATTTAATTATAATAACAATAAATCTAGGATACATAAGCATCATCCCATATGTACTTATTGTAAGAACAATGGGCATACACGAAATACTTGCATAATAAGAAAATATAGTGTGCGCTTAGGTCACTATAGATGGGTTGAGAAAGGTGCTAACCATGTACAACCCAAAGAAAATTGGGTACCTAATCCTACTTAACCTGTTTTGCAGGATAATTTGAGAGTCGCCTGCAACCTATGGTACTTGGACAGCTGCTGCTCAAAGCACATGACATGTGACAAAGATAAGTTCTATGTCCTTATTCCAAGGGATAAAGGCTATGTCACATATGGTGACAACAACAAAGGAAAAATACTTGGAGTTGGTAGAATCGGAAAGCCACCTTCAACAACTATAGATGGAGTATTGTATGTTGAGGAACTCAAGCACAACTTGTTGAGCATAAGTCAACTATGTGACAAGGGATTCAATTGACATTCTATCCTGATAAGTGCATCATCGAAAGTAAGGATTCTAAAAACTCTAAACTAATTGGTAAGAAGATAAATAATATATATATATAATTAACATAGATTCTTATTTACCAATAAAATGTTTAGTTGCTAATAATAATAATAATAATAATTATGCATAGCTTTGGCATATGAGAATTGCTCATATTCATATGATTCATTTGAATAAACTAATTAAGAAAGATTTAGTTGTTGGTTTACCCAAAATGAAGTTTGTTAAAGATAAACTATGTAGTGTTTGCCAAATGGGTAAACAAACAAAACTCTCTTTCAAACCTAAGCATATGGTTTCTTCAGATAGACCATTGCAGTTACTATACATGGACTTATTTGGTCCCTCATGGACCAAAAGTTATGGTGGTAACTTCTATGCTCTTGTTATAGTATACGATTATTCAAGATATACTTATACTCTATTCTTAGTTCATAAGAAATAGGCATTTAATGCCTTTAGAAAATATGGTAAAAGAGTTCAAAATAAAAAATCACTACTATGAGAAGTGATCATGGGGGAGAATTTCAAAATGCTTCTTATGAAGAATTTTGTGATGATCTTGGTATCAATCACAATTTTTCTGCTCCTAGAACACCGCAACAAAATTGTGTTATAGAGAGAAAGAATTGGTCCTTAGAAGAACTTGCTCGTACAATGTTGAATAAAACTAATCTCTAAAAATACTTTTGGGCTAATGCAGTTAGTACAACATGTTATGTTTCAAACAGAGTTCTTATAAGACTAATTCTCAAGAAACCCCCCCCCTATGAACTCTTTAAAGGTAGAAAACCAAACATTTCTCATTTGCATGTATTTGGTTGAAAATGTTTTGATTTAAATAATGGTAAAGACAACTTAGGCAAGTTTGATACAAAAGTCGATGAATGACTCTTCCTAGGCTACTCTCTTATGAGCAAAGCTTACAGAATTTTCAATAAAAGAACTGTAGCCATGGAAGAATCTATTCATGTATCTTTTGATCAAACCAATCCTATAATAAAGGATGACTTAACTCTTGATGAATAGGACTTGCCAAGTTCCTCTTTGACAGAATAGTCTTTTACCAATGCAACAATCAATACTGAGCATTTGAAAATAAATGATACTCTATCTTCTCAAGAAGAGCATATTTAGTCTGATTTACCCAAAGAATGGAGAACTCATCGAGATCATCCTATTGACAATATTATTGGCGACATAAGTAAGGGTGTCACTACCCGTTTAAAGCTGAATGATGCTTGTTTAAACATGGCCTTCAATTCTCAAATAGAACCTTCCAAGATTGATGATGCAATCGAGGATGAACACCATATTCTTTCTATGCAATAAGAGTTAAACCAGTTTCAGAGAAATGAAGTTTGAGAACTTGTTCCTAGACCGAATAATAGGTATGTTATATGAACTCGTTGAGTATTCCACAATAAATCAGATGAAAATGGAATTATTGTTAGAAATAAAGCTAGATTGGTAGCACAAGGATACAATCAGGAAGAATTAATAGATTTTGATGAAACCTTCGCTCATGTTGCTAAACTTGAAGCTATTCGGTTATTACTTGCATATGCTTGCTCTCTAAATTTTCAGTTATATCAAATGGACGTAAAGAGTACATTTATTAATGGTTATATACAAGAAGTGTTTGTAGAACAACCTCCAGGTTTTGAAGACT
Source organism: Lupinus angustifolius (assembly GCF_001865875.1). Lineage (NCBI taxonomy): Eukaryota > Viridiplantae > Streptophyta > Magnoliopsida > Fabales > Fabaceae > Lupinus > Lupinus angustifolius. The sequence continues at coordinate 14,293,106 of NC_032014.1, read as the reverse complement.
ACAAACATCCTTCTCATGTATATAAACTAAATAAAGCTCTTTATGGCTTAAAGCAAGCTCCTTGTGCTTGGTACGATCGTCTAACAAACTTTCCACTTGAAAAAGGCTTTACCAAAGGAAAGGTCGACACTACACTTTTTATTAAGAAAATAAATCATCATACTCTTCTTGTTCAAATATATGTAGATGATATTACTTTTAGTTCTACTAATGAGATTTTGTATAGTGATTTTAGCAAAATGATGCAAGGGGAGCTTGAAATGTCCATGATGGGGAAGTTAAATTACTTTCTTGGCTTACAAATCAAACAACTCGAGGATGGTATTTTTTAAGTCAATCCAAATATTGCATAGATTTGTTGAAAAGATTTGAAATGGATGACTGCAAGCCAATAGTCACTCTTATTGGTTCTGGTACATACATCGATATAGATGAACCTGGAAAATGCATTGACATATCAAAGTATCAAGGTATGATTGGTTCCCTACTTTATTTAACTGGCAGTAGACCTAATATAATGTTTTGTATCTGTTTGTGTGCACGTTATCAATCAAAACCAAAAGAATCACATTTAGTTGTTATCAAAAGAATCATGAAATATCTAAAAGGCACAACTAACGTTGGACTATGGTATCCAAAAGGAAGTATATGTGATTTGGTAGGATATTCAGATTCAAATTTTGTAGGATGCAAAACTGAGAGAAAAAGTACAATTGGTACTTGTCATATATTAGGAAATGCACTGGTCTCATGGTCATGCAAGAAACAAGCTTGTGTTGTCTTAAGTAATGCTGAAGCAGAATACATAGCGGCAGGTAGTTGTTGTTCCCAAGTGTTGTGGTTTAAACAACAATTATGAGATTATGGCTTAGACTTAGGCTGCATTCCCCTAAAATGTGACAATACTAGTGCTATAAATCTCACAAAGAACCCAGTAATGCATTCTAGAACCAATCACATAGATATAAGACATCACTTCCTTAGGGACCATGTCCAAAAGAAGGATGTGTCTGTAGAATTTGTTGATACTCATGACCAACTAGCATATATTTTTACTAAACCTTTGGCAAAATAACCTTCCTATAAAATTAGACGAGAATTAGACATACTTTATGAAGCTTACTTGTCTTAAAATGCTCATACATGATTATATGTTTGCTTCATTATGTTAATCGTATGCCTACTTGTACTTAAAATTGCTTAGTTTTATTTAAAATTTTCAAGTTTTTGGGTATGTAATCGATTACATATGGTCAGTAACCGATTACCAAGCATTAATATGCCTAAAAATTCGAAATTCTGGGGGTCAGTAACCGATTACTCTCGAGAGTAACCGATTACTACATTTGGCAGAAACTTTCACTAACCGATTACCCATCTGTGTAATCGATTACCTAAGGCTGTTGTTTGAAATCTGAGAATTTTTTATGTTGAGTAATCGATTACTCACTATAAGTAACAGATTACTCAAACCAATATTTAAATTTCCCTCCTCATTTTTCAGACACTTCTTCTTCTTCTTCCTCAAACCCCTCTTTTCGTGTCTACCCTAGCTTTCCTCTAAAAGCTTCAGTTTCGATCCGATTTGTGTGATTTTTGAGTCATTTCATATCACATTTTCAATTCTAAACATTTCCATCCCATAAATTTCATGTTTAGTGGCCTAAATCAAAAATCCTCAAATCTCTCAAACCTCAAAACCTAATTTTTCAAAAACTTCAATCCATGGCTTCATCATCAAGGGCTAAGAAGCAATGTACCAGTGTGTCTCAAAAGAAGCAATGTACTTCATCTTTTGAAGCTAACCCTCTGGATTTGGCACGTCTTCTCGCCAATGATGAACAATGTAAAGTCTTCTTAGAGCATTTTCTTGGATGCTTAATCTTTGATCCTAAGTATGGTAATATCAGTAACTTTGAGTTTGAAGATTTCCATTTCCCTATTCTACTTAGGCAATAAGATATTTTTTATTTCTGTGAGGAATCAAATGCCTACTATCCTAAACTTGTTAAAGTATTTTAATGCAATTTGAACTTTAGGAAAAATCGTTTAACATCCTCTGTGAAAGGAAAAGAAATTGTTTTAGATGTTAAAACCTTCAGTTCAATATGTTGTAATATACACTCTCAAGGTAGCATAAAAGATTTCGGTCTTGCTTGTGAATGGGATAATTATGATAGAAAATAGTTCTACTACTCTATGTGTAGATTCTCTAAACGGGAAATCGGAATGCATAAGCAACTGGCTTTAGGTGAAACTGTAAAGAGTAGAGATATCATTGTTGTAGGAAATCTCAATCTCGAAGATCGTTTGCTTCATTACTTTCTGAGCTATGTCATTCTTCCAAAATTTTCAAATCATTCTCAAATTAATGACATAGAACTACAATTGATGTATTCTCTTAAGGATAACCTTCAAATCAATTGGGCTTTGACAGTAATGAAACAAATGTGGTTTGTACGAGAGACTCACAACCTTTTGCCTTATGCAATCTTTATAACCAACATACTTGAGCATTTTGGTGTATCCACTACTGGTGAATCCAAAGTCACACTTGATGCATATGATTGTAAGATCAATGTGGATGTGATCCACAAAATGGGTTTCTTTCAAGATCCCATTGATAGAATCTATAAGCATCAAAGTGATAGACAAGCTACACCTACTGATCCAAATGCAAATGTCTTTGTTAACCCTCTTGAACATCAACCTTCTGACTTTCATGTTGAGTCTTCTTCATCTGCTGTCATGCCTACCAATCAGATGATTATGGATGAGTTATTCTCTCTTTGAGGCTACATCTCTAATCGGATGAATGCTCTTTATGCTCAAAATCAATAAGTCTAATTCGAACTTCAACGTCTTTCCTATAAGATCAATAGCATAGACCTTGATGACGATAGCACTGAGCGTGAGTCTTAGAATATTTATTGTCTAGAATTTCTATTTGTAAAGTTGTGTGATTGTGGACAATATTTTTTTGTTTTTCTGGTTGTTTTTTAATAATGTATGACATCATTTTAAGTTTTATATTATGCTATGTTACCTTTGTATTTTCCATATACATATTGTATATGTGATGGAATCTTGGCTTTTCTTCTTTTTGATGATGTCAAAAGGGGGAGAAAAGTTGGGAAAATGTATCTTCTGTTCAAAATTCTTTCAGGCACATAACTCCAAATCAAAAGGGGAGCGTACAAATAAGGGGAGCATATTCAAGTCAAGTCAAAATATCACAAAGTATGCTACTCTCAGAAAACTACATTGTCAAGAAGATATTAGTTTGTCATCATAAAAAAGGGGGAGATTGTGAATAAGATCTTGCTCCTGACCTTGGCACGGTTTTGATGAATACACCACATAACATAAAGAAGAAAAGAAAGAATACTTATGAAGACAATGAATATAAAGCTTCAAGGAATTAGAATCTAAGTCTATAGGCACCTCAAGGAATTAGAATCTAAGTCTATAGGCACTTCAATCCTTATATTATATGATATACAAATAGTAGTAATGATCAAAAGTATTTTAAAAAGAAAATTAAACACTACAAGTATAAATGAAAACAGGTTATTGTGACTAAGTAACAGGTTACCAGAACTAAGTAATAGGTTACACGAGTGAGAAACAAGTTACCCAACAAAAGTTGAACAGGGAATCGATTACATCAATTTGAGTAACTGATTATACAATATGATAATCAATTATTCAATTGGACATAATACTTGGATAATCGATTACATCCCTTGCATAACTGATTACACCGTATGGTAATCAAAATACTCAGTTGAACAGAATGTTTGGGTAATCGATTATATCCTTTGAGTAATCGATTACACAGTTTGACAGAAATTTGGGTAATCGATTATGTTAATACTATAATCGATTACTAAGAGTTGTTGCACCAGTTTTCAGATTCAAACTGCACATCTTTCACCCCAAACGAAATGGTTTCATTCCAATCGAATCTGACCTTTTCATAGAGGTGTTATGGCTGATTGGAAAGCCTATTTAAAGGCATTGAAACTCACAACTCATAAGAACAACTCACATACACAATCAAAACTTTTCTAAAATACTTGTTATGCACTTTCAGCAACTTGTTCTTAACTTTCAGATTAAATTCTATGAAGTTGCCTTAAGTGTTGTTTCAAATATATTCAAACATTCTAAGCATTATTACTAAGTGTATAAAGAGCTATCGGATTTCAAGAGTTCAAAGTTTTAAATCTTGTAAAGGTAATCATTGCCATAGTTAAAGTGTTCTTCGTTCAATTTTTTGAATTACTTTCTTTCACAAGGGTGTGATAAGAAATGGGATAGAGTCAATTGGAAAGAGTGTTTCCAAAGAGTGACATAGGTATTAGAGAGTGAGTAAGGTACAAATAAGTCTCGGAGTGAGAATTTGTAATTACTACTCTTAATATTTAGTGAAGATCTTTTGTGTTGCAAGAGTACTGGATGTAACCTTTGGTAGACAAGAAGGTGGATCAATATAAAAATCTCTAAGTGCTTTTTTCTCCCTTATCTCCTTAAATTTAATTGATATTTTTATGAATAACATTTCCGTTGCTATTAACTCTGAAATTTGCAAAAAACTTTGTCACTGATTTAAGACAACTAATTCCCCCCCCCCCTCTTATTTTCCATCTTAGTCTTACATCTAGCACCAAAGTGGCATACAAAATTAGCATCATCCAATTTCCCCATTGAGATAATGTTGAGACGCATATCTGGGACATGTCTCACCTCCTTCAGTACAAGTTTTCCTATGTGTCTATTAGCAGCACAATATCACCAATTCCCATAATCTTACTAGTAACATGGTTTCCCATTTTCACAGTACCATAACCACATTTCTTGTAGTTTGAGAAGAAACCTTCATGTGGACTTACATGGAAAGAAGCACTAGAATCAACGATCCAAGCTCAATCACCACATGCAATGTTTAGGTAATTATCTTCTCCAATGAGGAGAACATCATCGTCTACGGTGACGGTTGTAGTAGACTTATGACTATTTTTCCTTGGATCAACTAAATCTTCATGAACATTTCCAACGTTCTAGTCTCTCTTCAGGAACCTGCATTTAGATCTCTTGTGCCCTTCTTTACTACAATAATAGCATGTTACTGACCTCATGCGAGATTGAGAATGACCTTTAAATTTGTTTTTGCTTCTTCCACGAGATTCATTTCTCCCATGATTTTCACTTCTTCCATGTCTCTCCACAAAATTTGCTTCAGAATGGAAGGATGTACTCTGTTCTTTCCTTATGGATACTTCATTCCATAGACTGTCTGAAACAATGTCCATTGAGACCTTCCCATCAGGGACTGAGTTGCTGAGTGTGACCACCTATGTATCCCAGCTTTCAGTCAACAAACTCAGTAGTAGAAGTCTTGAAACTCATCATCTATCTTCATATCTATCTTTTTCAATTGGTTGACAAGACCCTTGAATGAATTCAAGTGTTCGATCATGCTCTGGCCATCTTTATAGTCAAGTTTCACCAGTCTTTTGACAAGAGATGCTTTATTTTTGGGAGTTTTCTTTTGAATCATATATTAAAGTTTCAATCACAACTCATAAGCATTTGTGTATGTGGACACATGCTCAAATAAACTTCTATCAATATATTTCTGAGTCATTGCAATAACTTTTTAATTCGAAAGCTCCCAATCATTATCACCCTTATCTTCTAGCTTGTCTTTGCAAGAAATAGGCTCATGCATATCCTTACAATATAAATGATCATCCACCATGGGCTTCCAATAGGAATAGTTGTCAAGTGTCAACTTGAACATGTCTTCATCAAATGAGATGTTAGCGGCTCCTTCCATCTTGGACTACACAGGCTAAGCCCCCAGAATGAACTTGGGAGCTCTGATACCATTGTTGGGAAATTCATAATCAATTTCTCTCCTCTGTGTGATGCAAAATGAGCAATTGTAGAAGCAATAAGTGGATAAAGAAATTAGAGAATAGTAGAAGAATAATACAAGAATTTTTAACGTGGAAAAACCTCCTCAATGTGAGAAGGAAACAACCACGGGACCTAGTCCAAAAAATATCTCTACTATAGAAAGTAGGATTATAATATTTGACTCTCTCTTACTAAGAGAATAATACTCAATCTCACCCAAAAGGATGGAAGTACAAACTCTCTCTAGTATCTCACTAAGAATGCAAGTCTTATACTAAGTGAATATAAATTCTCTCACTTTCTCTCTATGTTGATTTGTCATTTGTTTGTTCATCTCTTCCTCACAAGTCTTCTTTATATAGTAAAGGGGGAATAGTTCATCATAAAGACATAATGGAGAATTAAATTGTTGTCATACCTTCAAGACACCTTGAAAAGTGCTACTTCAACTTTCTAAGTTAGACTTCAAAGTTCTCAAAAGTCAAGGAATAATTCTAAGACCTTGGAATAGTCATCATTGAATGTACTCAATGGTTCATCTATCAAGATTCATCGGTCTTGCTTCTACATCAATTAAGAAGGATTCCCAACAACATGTAATCATCTGCACCCAGTAATGGACTCTTTAATACTAGAGAAGATCTCTATTCTGACTCTTTGTAATTTATGCCTTCTTCATCAAAGGATACAACTTCAATACAATCAATCAAATTAAATGAACAAGAATCTAGGATATATGAAAGCTTAACTAAAAATATCAAGTGATGTCATTTTGTTGTTCAAGTGTCGGATGTGGTTTACAAATATTATAATATTGCTCTCTTCGTCTCTCATTTGAACTTATCATCACTATCACAATTGTTAGTCATTGTTGTTCTGACAATACTAAAAAACTCTCACATGGTGCACCCAACCCCGCATTCATATGTGGATTTCTTTATGTTTGCACCTTTCGTTATTGGGATCTGTATTAATTTGATTTGGTTGTTATAACACTGTATTTTTATATGTGCTCTAGAGCCATGGTTTCTAATGCAAGAAAATTTGTCCTTCTTAGGGTCTAAAATGTTTGTAGTATGCTTGATTTCTGAGTTTGCAAGAACAGTACTTATATGTCTAGAATTTGGTGAATATAGGAATGTTTCAAAGAACAAAAAAATCTCACTTTTCTCAAACAATTACATTTACCTATAGTAAGATTTGGCATGCATTATTATTAAATATTAACAATGGTGGAATTTTTTTGGGTAATAAACAAGTATTTATGATTTTCTACTGTCGCCTACATAATTTTACAAATATTTTTTTTTCTTTTCACTTTTTACACAACCAAACAATAAGAGATAAAAAATATAACTTTATTTCCTTCATTTTTTTTTAAAGTAAACAATGTAACTAATTTTTCATCTAAATTTCTACTTCTTTTCATTCTTGAACTTTTTCCATTCTTTTCTTCTCTCCTTATAATCCTAGTAATCTAGTATATTATAAATTTGTTTAATATGGGTAATGTATGCTAATTTAATAACCAAAACAAATGTATGTCAATTTAATTATTTGTTATAAATAGAAATGGATAATAGCTATTGCGCGGCAGACACCAATGTTTATGTCTTATTTTCTTGAAATTCAAATTTTCTATACCAAAGATTTTATATGCATCTATAACAACCCAATGATATCTTACCAAATATCTAAATTGTTAGTATGACAATTAATAAGAAATTAAATAAATTATATTGATTAACAAGAAATTAAATGAGGTGTATTGATTAACAAGAATTAGCTACTAAGTATATGTATAGATAAATTACAAATATATAAAGGGTTTGTTTTTGTCCTAAGGCCAATTTCCCCCCTCCAAAATGAGGATTGTTTTAGTAACTTTATTCTATTACTAATATTCAAATTTTATTTTTATATAAGTTAGTTTATTTGATAACTACATTTATAAAAAATGTATAAGGACCTTTTTTTATTCCTATTTTAAGAAACTTCTCTTCATCTTTTTATATATTTTGATTAATAAGCGAAAGATGGATCTCTCACACAATAGGAACATATGTTGGAAGCCCTTGTAATACTTTTTTCTTTTATTTTTTCATAAATATAACTCTATAATTGAATCTAATACTACATGTTTTCAGACTTGAGCCTCTTTGACTTGGACAAACACACACTAGCTTGTGTGACGTGGTCTTATTGATTGTGTTAATACATTGTAGTCCTAATTACCACTTGTTTTATGGATTTAGTTATCTTAATCTCAAACTTTGAAAATACGAACCAAATATGCTTTATTGAAAATTATGTATTTAATAAATTAAACATTTATTCACTCAGTTTTTAAAAAAAGAAATATCATCTTCTAGTTCTAAAATGAATTAGATCCCAAATCCCAAGTTAATTTTTATTAGATTCAATGAGTGGACATGTCAGTTCAAATACAACCCAACATGAGCCTAACGTGTCTTAATATCCTAAGCACTTCCACTACATCTAAATCTTAAACTGAATCATGATAAATCCTAACAAAATAACTCAAGATTGAGATAAAAATTTATCTTAGCCACCAAAGATTCTTGGTTGTACTAGAATACCTCAACAACAAAAATATCAATGTTCATGTGCACTTTTCTAACACTAACCTCACATATGGAAATACATTATTCCTAATTGTTGTTGGATGGCTAGAGTTTTGTTCAATTTTCTTTGTGTTTCACCACAGTTCAGACTTCACACCATATAGAAAGTGTGAGATATCACATATTATTGTATTATATTTTATTTTTTGCTATAGAACTACTCGTAATAACAAACTTGAAAATTGAGTTTGTTTATTATAAAGGAATTAATTGTTCCTTACTCTACTTTATATTAATTGTCATTTGGACAAGTAAAAATGTGTCTTAGTTTGATTGAGAATATAATTTTTTTCAAATAGGTAGAGATAGGAATTTATGGAACGAACAAAACTCCTCATATATGTTAAAAGTCCATTAATGAGAAAGGTTGAGAAAGCTTAAACTCAATTCCTATAGTAATGAATATAAGTAAAACTAAAATTCCCAATAAAATCGTACATTTGTCTATTGATAAGTGTTTTGGTCAAGACATTATTCCCTAACCCACATAAACGGTTTCTATAATATAAGAGTTTCTATATCTTCAATTTTAAGGGATGAGGATTAAAAATATTTTAAACACATAGATGATGTAATCGTGACGTGATAATCATGTCATATCATTAATAGTGAAATGTGTTTATTTACATTTAAGAGTGAGGTAAACCTAGTCAATTAATGTTATCTAAATTGGAAATTACTTGAGTCATATACCATACAAATTCACTCAATCTCATTGTAAAAACTTCGTTAGTTGGTAATATATAAGTACTTTTGTAAGCATTCTCTGAGTTGTGATCATATACCTACTAAACCACCAAGATTTAATTTACCAAAAAATTATTTTATGAAAATTGATATAATCTTATACTCATCAAAGATTTAAAATAATCATAAAAATTAATAAAAACAAAATACATGTCTAAATATTACTGTCTTTTCTAATTTTTGGTATTTTATTTTTATTTTCAATTTCGATATAATTGGAACCAGTTCAAAAATCACAAATTCTATCTTTGAGTTGTTTAAAGAATTGAAGCATGTAATTATAATTCAAAATCTAATTTGCTAAAGTTTGTGACGCTTGTGATAGTGGAGATGATGTCAACGGAGGCTATAGGATAATGGGCAACGAACATGGTTGTAGTGGTGGAACAATATGGGGTGTTGGTTGTGCTAGATGTGTTCAGGTGGTAATAATGGTAATAGTGAAGGCGGTGACAATGTTGGCATGGTGTTGGTAGAAATTCTGATGACAAGTAGCGGTGGAGGGACGGTCGCGGCTGATACGGCCAATGATAATGGTGGCGTCTAATATGGCCAATAATAATAGTGATGGTGATAATGGTAAAGAGTACAATTATGAGGTGGTGGTTTGGTTATGAGATTGATGGGGATCACTTGTCTCATTTGATGTGGCTTGGTATATTGGGACAAGATTTTCTTAGGACAGAGGATCCTTATCCGAGATTGATGGGAATGGTTATTCTATTTATTTATGATATATCATGATGCACATTAAACATTATTAGTTGTTGAGGCTATAAATTGAAAATGATTTATGTTATGCATATTGTAACTTAATGGAATTTCAAAGAAAATGGCACAACTTCTTAAAGTAAATAAAAGAAAAGTAAAAGAAAATACCATAAAACCACAAGAACACTTTAATATGAAATAATACTTGGTGTTCCTTTTATTAATAGATTGAATGCTTGATTACAAGAGAGGAATCAAGGCCATATATAATCAAGGAAATACACCATATGGCAAAACCATAAAACAAACCTAAACTAACTAACAAACTTAACTAATTAATTATCATGACTAACACATTTAACACATGTATAAATTGCCTAAACTATCACAAAATCTGAGTTGCTTGCACTACACGTAACAGATTTGTTGTTGTTCTTGGGCTTAGCCAACTTGAGTTAAGGCGGAGGGAACCCGAATGCTTGGAACAGATTGGGCTCATAAGTTTGTAATGGAGACTGCATTTGTTTGGGCCAGTGAGGTTGCAATTGTCTGGAATATACTTGCTGAAGTTGGCATTCTTGTGAGCATGCTTGTTGTTCTGGTCCAAGGTACTTGAATTGTGAATATCCTTCCTCTGATCCAGGCTGCATATCCTGCTCTTGATCATTACCTGCATACAAGCACGATCAAAGTGAGATATATTAATATTATGGTCATGCCTTGGCCTAGCCTGATCACCATCATCATTTGGTGGTGCTGCTTTGTCTAGCATAGAACTAGCTTGCTTGGGTAGCAAGCTAGTTTGTTCAGGCATATAAGTTCTGTGGTATTTTGATAGAATTTGCCCTTACAATGATTTCATTTTCAAATGAACTTTCGTGATTATTAAAATTTTAAACCATGATTTCTATTCCAAGTTCAACTTTCATTCCCAATTTCACGCACCAACCAAAAAACTAAAAGGGGCATGTCTTATGTTGTAGAGAAAAGAAATATTTGCCATTCTTTTGATCAAAAATCATGTTAAGCTTCTTGAAAGACAATTTTATCTTTTAAACATATTAAGCTGAATGAGACAACGAAAGAAGCTATTTTTTTATATAATAAGATTCATTATGAAAACTAATCATTTCCCTCACCAACTCAACAATCTTTTACTATTTTTACTTCAACATTTTCCTTTTACTTTTCATTCTCTCTTTTTCTTCACAAAGGAAACAAGCCAGGGAAACCATTCCATATGGAGGAATTGCGCAAGTTTAATATGTTTCTACATATTATTAAGTATTAACCCATATTAATGTGTTTCTCCATATTAAAATCTAAACCCATTGCCTTAATTCAACATTAAATTATAGTTTAAGCTCCAATTAATGACTATTTCTTTCAGTTTTTTTGCATTGTGAAGGTATGTCTCACCCTATAATAAAGAACAAATCTCTTTTAAGTATGTGTGGATATCTCTCCCAATAAGTATCTTTTCTATGAATCGAACTTTTAACTTTTGATCATCATATGGATATAGTAGAACCTTATACCATTAGACCAACATTTTATTAGTCTATTCCTTTCAATTTGCAACAATATATAGTTTTTTTATATAAATAAATAGAGAATGAAATCATAATTTTTATAAATAGTCATCATAAACACAAACTCATCTAAGAAAAAACTTGAAATAGTGCCCACGTTTTCTTTTGAATGAACAATGCCCGCTGTATAATACTATGATATAATTTTTCAAGTAAACCTAAAATCACATTTAGACTTTACAATTCAATTAGAGACAGTTAAAGAATTAAAGTAAATATTAAAGAATCGAGTCAACCACTTAAATTAATAACAGTAATATGTACACACATTTTAGTTCTGTATGAATCCAATTTGATCTGCTTCTACCTAAACTTCTCTTTATCACCAAGAATCCAATCCTATATTCAATATTTCACAACCTTCCCCACCAAAGTGCAATAACCTCTTCTATATTCCCAATATCTCCTTAATGCAAATCTTTCTCTCCTTCACGCAAAGCATTTAAAATTTGTGGAGTGGGTCCAATCCCACCAGCTATATAATATACTGATATGTTTTCACCAACCAAATCCAATGCAACAACAACTACTTTCAACAAATTCCACCTTTACTTTTTATGTACACAAAGCCCAAACCATAAGCAAAGAATATTGCCCTATAAAACGGATTACATATCTTATGTCATAAAAAATATATCACTTTTGACCAATCGCAAGTGATAACATATGAAGTGACACACTTTATCGGACCTAAAATATCATTGCATAAAAAGGTGGACATTTCTCTACCCATCTTTTTCTGCTTTTAAGAACAAGATTTGATTAATCCCAAATTGTATAAATTCCTTCTCACTAAGCTACCAAGAGACAATAGCACTGCCCCACCAACACCAACTGATTGATCTTCTCTATCTGATTTTTCATGACATACCAATGGCAACTCTTTTACTTTTAAATTATTTAAACCAATTTTGTGCCTAACGTATTCTATAATTTTTGGATCAACTGGGTACCCAATAGCATCAGTTACATAGAAAATATTTGCAGCCATGTCCTCTATAGTTGATATCTCAGCCCTTGTTACATTCAACCCATTTTCTCTAAATGTTCTCATCACCTCTGCTAGAAGACCCTGCTTGTTTTCTGTGTATAATTCTAGCCTAACACCCTGTATTCAAAGAATTAGCAATTCATTAATAAATAGTTACATATTAGTAACATGAGTATAATATCTATGTACTGTCACTCGGTGTATATATCATCTAACATTCATTTATATTTTTTTTTAAATCAATAATGATTAAATATGAATGGTGTATAATACAGTAATAATGTACAAAACTCATAAATTGTCATGCATATATTTTTTTCTGTAGTAACAAAATGTCATGAAATAAATTAAGAAATAAATGTGACAAGGGATGTTATACCTCAGATGCCCTTCTTTCAACTGCAGCTTGCAAGCATTGAATTACTCGTTGGCGCTCCGGTTCAGAACTAATTGGTGTGCCATCCTTGTGTCTTATATAAAACTCCTGGTGTAACAATGTAAATAGTAAATACTGCTATTAGTTATGTGCATAAACCAAGCTGTATAACCAAAGAACAACATATTTGATGTAGAATAATAATTACCAAATATGCTTGATCACTTGTTGTGTTAATAGTTGCGTGAAACACGACATATTCCATGTGTGTCAAATTGCATACAACATCAAACAAAAGCTTAGTTCGATCCTTGCACTGAACATTCACGACCGAATAACCCCTTTCTGCCCAATTTTGCACTGTAACTAATGGGGTATCAGAAGTGAATTTAAAGATGGGATTCCTCTGGAAATCACGGTCGGCAAACATCATTTGGTGGAGCCTTCTTTCAGGGTGCATAACAGCCATGGAGATGGAAGCTTTTGCACTCCTAATGTCATCGTCTCCCTTCAAAACATTTCTTAAACGTGCCTCAAGCCTCTCAATTTTCTTAGAGTCCTCAATAGCAGACCCTGAAATAGAGTCTTTTACATAAATTAGAGAGGCAATGAGGCCATTGTGAGTCCAAAATTTAGACTCAACAACATCACATTGCAGCTCAGCCATTACAGCAAACACCTCAGAAAGAAGACCAATCCGGTCGGTTCCGGATAATTCTAGGACAGTTAGACCATTTGAGCCATTTGTTCCCCCATAGTGAATGCTGCCAAGTGACTGTTATATAAAAACATACAAGAATTGAGTTTGCCATTAATTTTCATATGATAATAAAAACGCCAAACATATATGGATCAATCTAGTAACAACAAACAATTAATACCTGTTCGATGTATTTTAAAACGCTATCATCTGTTAGTTTGTTTCCATTTTGATCTGTAACATGGAAAACTGCATTGAATTGTCAAATATTAGTTCAATCAGGATCAAAATTATTATCAATTGAAAAATAAATGAAAAAGGGAAATGGGAAAATTATTTTACCATCCATGAACCATCTTCCATCAGAGGAAATGTAAGCTTTTTTTATTGAAAGGTTCAGATCAGTAAGAACCTGCACTGCATCCAAAAGAATCCCATGCTTTCTTGCACTATCAACCTGTGAATTTCATCAAATCAGAAGAAGCATTGGTTTAATTATCCATGTTATTATGATTCAATTTACATGAAATTTAGAAAAAGTAAACCTTTTTGAAACAAAATGAAACATTTTTGTACCTTGACTATAGTTGCTGTGGAGCAAACAGCATTGTCTATAACAACCCTGTTACACAATAAAAGATTAAAATCAGTGAAATTGCAAAACAAATGACTATAGACTTTTGATACAATTCCAGAATATTAAGAAATTGAATTGATATATAAAAACTTATGATAAAAAAACACTAACACATAAAAATAATAAAACTTTATGATAGATTTCAAGTTAAGAGATTTAGAACATTCAGAAAGAGAAAACAGAGACACAAACCTAGGAGTACTCATCCGAATCACAAGCTTCTCATATTCATCCGTACAACCTGACCACTCCATATTTTTCTCAGAATGTTTTTTTCCAACAAAAGAGGAAACTTTTGTTCAGAGAATGAGAGAATAACTAAGCTACCCGGTTATAACAAAACAACCGGTGCTTGAAACGTTTGTTTGAGATTTTGAAATGGTGGTTATGAGTTATGAGATAGATTTTAGTGTTCACCCAAACATATATAGTGGGAGAATAATAAAGATGAATTTAATATACCAAACGGTGGCTTTTATTGCAAAAGCTTTTGACACAATCACCATATAACCACTTTTACCAAACTCTCACCTTCTTCATCCCCTTTATGAGAGTCTGAGTTACTAATCTCTTATTCTTTTCATTTGCTCTCTTTTATCTTAATTGCCTCTTCTTTGTACAGCAAATACCTATTTATATTTATTTATTTATCAAATAATTTTTGTCAACATTCATTTTTTGTTCGTTCCAAAAAAAAATCCAACTTTTTTTTAAATAAATAATTCCTACAAAAATAAGTACACAAGTTTCAAAAAAAAAGTTATTAAATAAATAACAGCAAAACAATTTTCTCCAAAATAAGCAAAAAATAATTGATTATGTGATTTTTATTTTTTAAAATTATATTGTAAAATAAATAAAAGGTAATTAAAATTATTATCTTTAATTTATAATTGAATTCGAAATTATAAAATAAATAATAAGATTGGAAAATTTACAGATGTGGTGCACCTTGACCGAAAATTTACGGTTTTGGTGCACCTTTTAGAAAAATTGTAACTTTATTTCTGTATTTTTTTTCTCTATCGGCACTGGGAGGGAGTTTTATTACAATATAATTTTTTTTTTAAACTCCCCCTAAATCGTCAATGGGGGAGTTTAATACTTTTTATTTTTTTTTATTTTTTTTCTATTCCCTAAATCGGCAACCAGAGAGTTTTTTATTTTTTTTAACTTGTGGGAGTTATATTATTAGTTTTAGAGTTTAATTTTTCAAACACAAATCCTAACAACACACATAATATTTTATAAAACACACAAATCCTAACGACCCTAACCCTAATAATAGAACACAATAATGAAAAACACACATAATATTTTATAAAATATTATGTGAATATTTCGTGTGTTTTTCATTATTATGTTCTGTTATTAGGGTTAGGGTTGACAAAATTTATTATGTTGTGTGTTGTTAGGATTTGTGTTTAAAAAATTAAACCCTAAAACTAATAATATAACTCCCACAAGTTTAAAAAAATCAAAATCTCTCTGGTTGCCGATTGAGGGGATAGAAAAAAATAAAAAAAAAATAAAAAGCATAAAACTCCCCCATTGACGATTTAGGGGGGAGTTTAAAAAAAATTATATTGTAATAAAACTCCCTCCCCAATGCCGAATTTGGGGAGGAGAGAGAAAAAAATACAGAAATCGGCAATTTAAAGTTACACTAGTTTTGTAATTTTTCTAAAAGGTGCACCAAAACCGTAAATTTTCGGTCAAGGTGCACCACATCTGTAAATTTTCCTAATAAGATTCCATAAAATATTATTTGGATTGTGCCTTTTATTTATTCGTGTTCAGAAAATAAAAAATAAAAAAGGGGGAATCAAATCTAATTTGAATCCCTAAAATAAGGTAATTTGGTTTATCCAAAATTGATTTTCACCTAGCTTGATTTTTTAGGGATTTGGGTTGAGGCTTATTGCATAAATAGAAGAGTTTAGGTTTAATGGAGAAAAATGGTGCAGAAAAATTCTCAAGAAGTTGTGTAACCCAAAGAGAGACAAATAGCATAAGATTCAATTGGAGAGGTCGGTTTCAACATTGAAACCATGTGATCATCGGTAGGCCACTCACAGCGCTCTATGTGGTGCTATAGTAAGTTTTTCCACAATCAACTAATCAAGTGAGTCACACCGTGACATGTAAGTGTAAACCTCCATGCGTAGACGTGTCTCCACTGAATCAGAGTTTTCCCAGTTTGAAATCCCTCTAGTTATGGTTATCATAAGCATTGTGCTCCAACTAACGCAACCAACCAGGGCGTGCCACCAAGGCGGGGGTAACCTCCATCGTGTAGACGTGTCCGCAACAGATAAGCATCTCCTTCCCATCACTCTATCTTGTGCAGTCAGGTACATGGTAAGCCCAATATACAGCCAACCGGGAATGCCATGTGGCATCTTCCCTGCTGTGGTTTATTCCAGCCAGTGTTTGGACGAAACATATTTTCCACCGTTACTCCCGTTCGTGCGCAATTAAAGCCCATTCAGGTATAAATTCTATTATTTATTCCTTTTTCTAATGCAATTTATTTTTGTTGAAATAATAGTAATCATATTTTACAACAACAAAATTATTTTTTGGGACAGTACGCAGAAAAGTATTTAACTAAGTTTTTTGGAAATAAATTTTATTAATAAATAAATAACAAATAATAAAGTGATAAGAAAATCTCTTTAATATAGCTAAAATTCACAAAATTTTCTATGATTTTTAGCAATTAATTATTTTCTCTTTTTGTAATTAAATAAAACAATTGTTATTAACAAAAAGTAAGAATCTTTTTCTAAAAATAAAATAAAATCACTATAGATAAAAATTATTTGATTCAAAATGCTTTCACACAATGTTACTATCCATGTTTATGAAAAATCTATAACCTTTTTTGGATTAATCAAATGATAAAGGCAGGTCTTGATAACACTTTTTTCTCATATCATCTTTGAACGTTCGTGTTACGATACTTCTTTTTACTCGATTAATTCCTAAATTAATAATAAAAAATCCAAAAAAAATATTATAATTATTTTAAAATATCTCCTTAAGATAGTATGCGATGTGTACATTAGCTTCTGTAGCTTCAACGTTCTTGAAGTTGATAAGAATTTATTAATATCTTCAAAAATTCTTTAAGATGAGATGTGGCGCGAACATTAGTTTCTGCTTATTCACTCATCTTAGGAGAAGTAAATATAATCAATCAACATCACTTTCTAAAAACCTCGAACTACGTAGTTTTGATTCCCTAAAGCATTTAGGGATACGTATGAGCAATATTAATATTTCATCTTGTCAGACACAAAAAAAAAGAGAATAAATATTTTGTTTTAAAATTTTTATTTTGAAAAATCAATGATATTTAATTCATGCAATTAGCTAGGTACCATTTTATTATAGGTGGACGGGATGCTAATATCTTTTCCAATCCACAATCGAATCTCGAACCCGTAACTCTAATTCGAAAGACCATTTATCCTAATTTGAGTTAAATTGAGTTCCCAACATTTTAACTGCAAAAGATGTAATGACGACTCCAAAAGAGATCACGTAGTCAAAAATTAGGTCGCGACAATCTTCTAACTATTATACTATTAGTATTGTTGATAGGAGAAAGGTCCATAAATACCTTAATAATTTATCTATGTTTTAGTAATAGTAATATAATTAAGTGAGTGTAATATTTATCTCTACATGTGTATAGATTTATACATATTCATTATATCATACACAATTCATGAGCATTAATTTTTTTGAAGAGTCGATAATAATTAAATAAGAATGATAGATCATGTAATGATGGTATATAAAACTCATAACTGATATAATTAAAAGTTATGTACTAACTGTACAAGAGTTTTATGTATTGTCACTTCATCATTCACTATTAATTTTTAATCATCATTGATTTTTCAAATAAGAATGCTTTTGACAATAGAAAAGCGGATTGACAGATACGATTATTAAGAAAAAGTCATACACCACTATATTTACTATTTAAGAGATACGGGCATAATAAAACACATGAATCTAGATTATCCCATAATAAAATACTACTTATAAAGCAAAAACATAAAATAATTAATTGTTCATGGTGTAATTTATAGTTCCTTATTTTACCATCACTATTTTCTATTTTCTACCAAAAAACTATATACACAATTTTCCCTTCATTCACATTATTAATTAGTTTTCAAAAACTATCATCTTTATTACTTTTTAACCATATTTTTTTAGAACTGTTTAAAATCTCTCATTTGAATTAATTTAAAAAAAAACTGCACGTTAGTTACTTTTGTCAAAAACTACCATATTCAAAGAAATTGTTGCCTAAATTATATAATTTGAAAGTATAACATATCTTTAGTTATTGTTCTTTCCACTATATTATTTTAGGATGATATTTCTAAAAAAGACAAAGCAATGTGCAAAAATATAATGTTACCCACTACTATCATTTCCCATTTTCATTCTTCATTATCTTCCTCTTCCAATTTTCAGGTATTTCTTTTTTCTTTCCAAGAAGAGACTTAATAATAACTACATTTCATGATAATACATATTCCATGAATGAATACAATAAATAAATGTTCGTCGTTCTCTTTTATTCTGTACTTTATGTTAATGAAGTTGTGTTGTTACATTGGTTAATTGTTAAAATGTGTTGTTCATCCAGGAAGTGGAGTTGTTGGAATAATACTCTTTGAATCAAAAGAGAAGGATATTTCAATCAACACGGATGATGCATTGGCATTCCACTTTGGTGTTGTAATTGGTGGTAAAACAAAGAAAATATTGAATTAGTTTTTGTTGTTGTTGGGGGCCACTTCAAAAGCTCACAAGTCCTATGAGTCAACTGACTTTTTTATAATTTTTTTCCAATGAAATCTTTACTGGCCCACATTGTTGCTAATTAGAACTTTGCAATCTTTACTAACTTAATTGCTAATTAATTTATCTGTGGTAAATTTTATAATTTCATCTTATCGAATCATATTTATTATTTTAGTTTTTAATATAACTCTTACGTGTTTAGTATTTATCTTTGCTTCTTCAATGCAAAGTAAATAACATATGTGATTTGGAAAGATAATTGGTAATTTAACTTATTTGGAATAATTTTTGGGTACATAACTTATTTGGAATATGAGTTATCACCAAAAGATCATGTTATAAAAAATGTGATAAAAGTATACAAATCACTTCTAATTTACTCGATAATGTTTTTATAGATGGTTGTTTCCACATAAAACCATCCCATAATTTTGGGTAGAAGGTGTGGTCTTATTTATTCATATGTTCTACTACATTTTATGGATGTAAAAAATATACATAATCAATTGAAAGATAAATACCATCATGAAGTATATATAATTCTATATAGTAAGTTATAAAGTCAAAATATGTATATATTTGTTGGTATGGAAACAACCATTATTTGTAAGAGAAATAATATGAGCTCATTTTAAATCTCATGTTTTCATTACTAATTTATGTTCCAATGAAAATTAAATTATAAATAATTGTTAATTATTATATATATATATATATATATATATATGGGTGGAAAACTAAAAGACTATGAGTTACTATTATATGCTATCAACTCTTTCTTTTTATATGTACCATTGATATGGGGTAAAGAAGAAATTGATTAAATATTTCATCAATGAGTGAGGATCAGTTAGATCCACTAATTTTGTTTTATATAATAACTTTTCTAAGTGAAATGAGATTGAAACTTTTAATTTGTTTTTATGTTTATTTTTAATTGATATATTTTAATTTATCTACACAATACTTAATTGATTAGGACCACAAAAAACATATAATTCTATACTAAATTATAAAACAGATTCAATAAGATCATTTTTTTAATAGAGATTAATACTTCTATTAAACACATTCAATAAACCACATATCCGGTATAACCACTCAGGTACAAATATAAATATATAATTCCACTACTGTTTAATAGAGATTATTGCATTGATTGAATATAGATATTTAAGGTACATGTATAATTTCATAAAGGAAAATGACCTATAAATATAATTGTAAGTTATTCAATTATTTGAATGTTCAATTTTTAAATAATGGAATTGAATAATTACCTCAATCAAACATGTTCAACTCCAAATTATAATATCTAACATAAATTATTATATTTGATATTTATAGCATAATTGTATGTAGTTTATTAAAAATTATAATGTATTGATTGAATATAGATATCTAAGGTACATGTATAATTTCATAAAGGAAAATGACCTATAAAGATAATTGTAAGTGATTCAATTATTTGAATGTTCAATTTAAAAAAAATAAGAATTGAATAATTAACTTAATCAAACATGTTCAATTCCAAATTATAATATCTAACATAAATTATTATATTTGACAATAGCATAATTGTATGTAGTTTATTAAAAATTTCAATTCTTAATGAAATCAAATTATTTATGTTTTCATCAAATTATTTAATTAAATATAGATCTTTTAGTAATAAATTCATTTATTGTGTATATAACTTTAAAATGATAAACAAATGTAAAAAATAATTAGTAAAATTATACAAATTGTTCATTCTTTTTTTACACCTATCCAAAAAATTAGTAAATTTATACAAATTAGCTCTTTTTTTTAAAGCAACAACTGGTTGGTTCAGTGACAACTTAGCTGGTTCACCAGTTTTGAGGAATACTAGCTGATACGGTACGGTTTTATCAATACTGGATTATATATTAGCTAAGATAAATTGATCATTTGTAAACTTGCATATAGAATTTGATTATGAAATTACTCTCCTCTTTTATGTATTTAAGCAATATCTCCTTAAAATTATTGATGATTTTATAATAAACTAATGTGAGGATTTTACAATTTATTATGTTTTTGCTTCCATTTGTGTTGTGTGTCACTCATTATCTAGAGAATGATGGTTAGATAAGTTAATACATATTACGTTGTTAAGTATGACAATAATAATTTCTTAAAACTTAATAGAGAAACTGAAATCCAACTTTCCTTGGACCAAACAATAAGTTCTCTTTCCCCTTACTATTATTCCCTTAAACATTTTCAAAACATACTAATTTTACCACATAACAAATATTTGAATTATAAGATAATTTAAAATATTTTTTTTGTTTCTTACTAGTGACATTTTAATATAAAAATGATATTATTACAATATTATCATTTTTCTATATAAAAATGATTTTTTTATTTGATCTCCAGTTGTGTATCATATCTTTAGTCATTTCCAATATGTCTTAAAATAATGATAATAAAATGATTATCCATACACTATTATTTCATTTAAATCATTTCTTAGTTCTAGCCTTATATTGATAACACCAACCAATTTAAGTATTTGAGATAAAAAAATATATTGAGATTTTGACTTTGGGTTTTAGTTTGTCCATAATTATGAACCATAATTTATTTTTCAAATAAATATATGTTATTGACAATGACTATAGAGGAGAAATGATATAACTTTATTTAATCTCATACAAGATTTCCATAATATATGGTATAATGTGGAACCAATTCAAAATAGTAGAAGAATTAATGTATATTTATTATTTTTGGTTCGTTACGAAATGATTCAATAATTCTAAGTATATGTTGTTTAAAGACAAAGAAGATAAGAGTTTATTCATAATTAAATTCTATGTAAATTTAAAAATATTCAATCTACCTTATGGGTAAAAAACAGATTTATTTCAGGATTTGTAGTTATCTCTCAATAAATGTTGTTTTTATGAATCAATTTTTTTTATATTTTTATCATCATGTGAATCTAGCATACTTTGTATTAGTGGACCATAGATAATATTTTTCTTTCTTGGTTTGAGTAGTTTGAACTCAACAACTATGAGTGGTGAATAATCGAGTTATCTTAGTAATTAAGGTGTGATATGCCGACACCAATTATTATCTTTTACGTAGCAGCAACAACACGTGACAGCACCGCTCGTTTCGGCTTTTTCAACGTCCCTTGTTTTACCTTGGTTTTCTTGTAATTTTATTCAGATATAAATGAAAAATATAATAAAATGAATAGTAGATAGTATATTCACAGTAATAGATCTTTATATTATGTAATAGTTTATGTATGTATGTTCTAATTTCAATATTGCCTTTGCTTATATATAGGTGTAACTCATTCTTTGTTTTCATCCATATACTTTGCTACATGTCATATTTCGTTAATTGTGGATAATTTTTATGGAATTAGTTAAACAACAATAGATTAGGAATAATTGAATATGCTTCGAATGTAAGATTAATAACTGCTCGTTACATCAAGTTTGTCCCTATATGTAGGCACTCTTGTCTACTAATTACTACTTGAGTGATCACACGTACTGTGAGTGAAATAGATGCCGCTAGAAGATGAAGATCATTTATTTTTAATGGTGTTTTATTTTTTGTTTTAGGTCAATGTTATTTTGTGTTTATAAATAATTTCTTTTATTCATATGATGATATGTAATTAACTTAAGATATGAAATGATACATCGTTAAGATATGTGATATCCACTAGATGGTATAAACCATAAAAACATTTGTAGACATTGACAACAAATAGGATATCAAGTTATCAACCACTAATTATATATTGAGGATATTTCTACATATAAATTTCCTTATTTAGCTTGTGTCACTTATTTGACAATTGAGATTTTCGTTAGGTATGATTATACCATAATAATTAATTTAGACGGTCCGTATTGAAAATGCATAATTTGATTGGTTGGGAGCAAATAATACATACACGCACGCATGACTCGTAAGGTTAGTCATGCCTACCTCTAACATCGTTTTGAACCATTATTCTTCCAAAACATGTGTTGAACAAAGGAGTGTGGAGGAGGATGACCTCCAACTCCATAACATGTCCATAAAATTTGTAAATATGTAAGTATGGTCAATATAAAAATTTGTATACAGTTAGTATATAATTTATTATTCATTTATATTACTTTTAAATATGTAAGTAAATGATACAATAATAATATATAAAACTATTACGTTGTTGATGTATACATTTGACTTTAAAATGCAACCATAAAAATATATGACTTATAGATTTATGAGAGATTGATTTGTGTTCCTTTTGTGTATGGTTAAAAGCGAGTTGAACCAAAATTCAACTCGGTTTAGTTCAATATGAATTATTTTTTAGTTCAAGTTTGACTTGGTTAAAATTTACGAACTGTTCAGCTCAGTTTGAATTGGTTCATTAACTCAAATAATTAATTCTTAATACAGAAATATTGTTTATATATAATGGGCATGATAATAATCATAAAAATTAGTTTATATATATATCGAGCCAATTTATGAATTTAACGAGTCGAACTGTATCCAAGTCAAGTTCAACCGTTTATTTAACGAACTAAATTTCTAGCTCAAATTTGACTCATTTGGTTCATGAACCAAGTTTCTTGAGCTAAATAACGAATCGAGTTTCAAACGAATATCGAGTTGGTTCGATTCATTGTTAGCCCTACTTTTGTGTAATATTTTACAAATTTCTAAAATATTAATTGGTTTTGTTCATTTTGTATAATCTTTAGAAAGTTCAAAAATATTAACTGATATTTGTATCAAAACACTCTTAATTATTAAGATATAACTGAAAGTCAAAAATAGTAAAATATAATAATGAAATATAATTTTATGAAAATTCTGAACCTATATATTAATTTACCTAGTTTCGCAAAAGTACTTCAAAGTTTGTGTAAAGTTTAAGATTATATATACCATTTAAGAAGTTGATAAATAAGGAAAAACTTCATTATAATTTGATTAAAATATCATATTAATTTTTTTTATATATTTTCACAATTAATCTCACACTATAGATTTTATCCAGATTCCAATAAGTGAAAGAATTTTTTAGAATATAAATTATTAAGTGAACAAATACTAGGAGATAGTATTACATTGAAGAGTGGGGAGAAAGTACTTCCTTTTCAAATCAGCACATGCATTTAAAAAAAATCTAAGAGAATATTGCATCCTAAAAGTGGAGAAAATTTGGAATAGAATTAAGGTTTTTTTGGTTGACATGAGAAGAGAGATATAGACGAGAAAGAAAAAAGTGAGAAAGAGAAAGAGGATATATTCCTAACCAAAAAATATTTATGATTTTTTTCTTATTATGATTGATAAATATGCATTTGTTATTTCTTTTGATATTGAACATTATGCACATGTTTTAAAATCATAAAATGGTATAAAATTTGATACAATTAAATAAAATAATCTCATTTAATATATATTAAAAACTAAACTAAAAATAAATAAATAAGAATGAATAAGAAATAGTTGTATTATTTAGAAATTGAATATAAATGTATATTTAGTGTAGGAGTAAAAGTATTTATGTGTGTCACATGCAACGGAAGCATGTCATAAACACAGGTCCTCTTTGTTTGTCCAAAGTAGCACACTCCGCCCTTAAGGCTGCAGGCTTAGACGGCTCGAAGAGACAAACGACCGTTAGTTTTGAAGATGTGGCGGGAAGAAACGGAGTTAGCGCCAAATGAGGCGGTGGTGGGGCCTGTTTTTATCCACATAGATGTTGTGGGGCCAGAAAGATACTTGGAGGCCTAGTTGATTTGAAGAGAGATTGAGAATTAGAGAAAATCAAATGAATGATTCCAATAGAAGTGTAGGAACATCGTGAGGCACGTCTTTTGGTACAGCGCAAGGGCAATGTGCGTGAGAACATTGAGTGGTGCCACCTTGTCTCCAACTCGATAATGGTTGTTTGATGAATTACTGTGTGGTCTTATATTCTTTATGAGTGGAGTCATAAGGTGATAAAGTGGAAGATTTTAAAGAAGAGAGTGAATGGGGTTATTGTTTTAGTTTCACGCCTAACAAATTTAAAAAAAAAAAAAGTTATAAGGTGATTTAATGGTTAAATACGAAGTGAATGAAATTATGAATTTGAGTCTCGCCTACAATAAATAAAAACATACGAAGTTACAAATGTTTGCTGATAAAAAATATTCATATGAGTATAATATTTATACTATTATGAAAAAGATTTATGCAGAGTCAATATAATATTTATCATTTATTTATATTATTTTTTGAATACCCAATAATGATAAAAATAAATAATAGATGATATAGTATATAAAAGTTGAGAAATATATGTAAACTTAATGGAATGATATATCTATACTATTAATCTATACTATTAATAAAGGGAAAACACAAAATAACCACCCATCATGGTGTAATTTGTGTTTTCCTATTTTGCATTCAATATCTTTTTATTTATACCAAAAAAACCATATAATATTATTTTCTTATTTTATCTTTATTATCTTCTTATTTTATAAGTTTATTTAAAAAATTGAATATTAGACTAATTTAATAAAATCAACCGTAAATTTAGCGCAAAAAATTATATTTGAATTTATAATATACAAACTATACATTATAAACAATAGGAAAACGGATTGACAGGCACAACAATGCATGTCAACACGTTAGTAATTAATAATGTGAATGGGTCTATAGAATATTAGTATTGGAGTACACACTAATTTTTATTGTTAGGGCCAATTTTTCTTTTGTTGTCGCATCTTTCAATTTGGATTTTGTATATTTCTTGTAAGTCCCGCCATTATCTTGGGTGCTTTTTGACCGTTAAGACTGTCTATGGCGCTAAATTCGAAAACGGGATTCAAAAGAATGAAAACTGTGGGCTGAGAATGTTTTGATAGAACGGTGCCGTGCTTTTCGGTGGGACAATATAGATGCATGTTTTGTTGGATGGTCAATGTGCATGAGTGGAACATATTTTGATTAATTTGATTTGGATGAATTTTGGTTTCGTTTTTCTCAACTGTTACATTCCCTAATTCGACCGCCAGTGTTAAAATATTCCTCACCGATTTCTCGTGTCTCCGAGCAAGTATCATTGTGCTTGATTAAAAGGTCTCATTTTTCTGGCTGCATTTTTTTACTATAAAATTTCCTTACATTTAAAAAAGCACCGAGTAAAAAATGGGTGGACATCTGCTGTCCCAAAATAGTGTACCACTCTAAGTGCCACGACTTGTGATTGGTCAGAAAAATAATTAATTATTAAAATTTTAATTTAAATATATTTTTTCAACCAATCATAAGCCGTGGCACAGGGAGTGGCACACTTTGTGGTACAACAGATGTGCTCCCGTAAAAAATATATAAATGTACTATTGTTGTATAAATTTAAGAACATTGGGAACTTTCTCTAATCATGACGAATGTGAAGAAATGACTTTTTAGAAAAAAATTATAATAATCCGATGTAGGAAGAATAACTTTAAATCCTACTACCTTATTCTCCTAACTATTATACAGTGAAAGTTTGAAATGTTTTTCACATTTTCAAGATATTTCAAAATATTTGAAGATATTAGTATATACTTCTTCATTTTTATACATGTATTTACGTTTCATCACAATATTTTTAATGAGTAAATTATATTTAAACTTGTGAGAATTAATGAAATGATCATTCATCCATTTTTTATATAATAAATCAACCCTAATTTATATATATACATCACATTAACTACATATGTATAAGAGGTAGATGTAATCTTTTAAACAAGGGGAATAATTAAGTTAAATTTCACGAAGCGTCAATGTAATTTAATCTAATAAAAAATAATGAATAGACATTAACTCTTACGCTATTGGTACTTAACTCCATATTAAATCATATTTGTGGAAATCATATGTGATATTCAATAAAGTTGTATCATTTCTTCTCTATGATTATTGTCTTTAGCAAATATATTTATTCTTAAAATAAATGATTGTTTATCACTACTAAGAAACTCAAATTCAAAATCTATCTCAATATACTTGGTTTTATCTCTAACATTTAAGTTTGGCGTTGCTAGCAATATAAGGTCGAGGACCAAGAAATAACTTACAAAAAATAATGCATGAATTGTTGTTGCTAACAGTATAAGGTCGGGGACCAAGAAATAACTTAAACAAAAAGTAATACATGAATTATCATTTTGTTATAATTATTTTAAGACTTATTAAAGATTCATATATAGAGTAGACATTTTGAGATGAAATAAAAACAATATTTTATATAAAGACAAATGATAACATTGAAAATAATGCAGAGTGATATGCTTTTTACATTATAATGTCATTAATACTAAGAAACAATGAAATATGTAAGCATATCTTATTACTAAAATATTTTTTTTGTTTTGTAGGATTAGTACTGAAATAACAATTCATTTTTCCCTATTTTTTTTGTAGGATATGATCGAGTGAGTTCATCTAAGTAATAATAGCGGGAGAGAGAAATTATTGATTAGTCCAATGAAAATTGGATTTAAATTTTATCATTAAGTTGTTAGAAATAATCATTAACATACTTAACAATGTAGTACATGTTAAAATTTATCTCATCAACACTCATTAATAATGAGTGACACAAGGTATAAAGAGAAGAAAAAATATATTAAATTGTAAAAAAATTATTTTGGTTCGTTACAAAATGCACAATAATTCTAAGAAAACATTGTTTAAATACAAAAAAGGAAAGAGTGAATTCATAGTCAAATTCTATATGCCAATATACAAATTATAAATTTATACTAGTTAGTATATAACCATGAACAATTAATGTAATATATAAAACCATATTAACATACATTGGGATCTATAACACCAAGGTGCAATCGCTATGCCAAATAAGTACATACGGCACCTCCTATTTATTTTTATCCTCAATAGACTATTTATTACAAAGTCAAAATATAATTTGCAAGACACCCTAAAATATTAATTCAAACGCATCATTTGTAATAAATAATCATGTAAATAAGCTACATATATTGTAAATTTAGGGTAAAGTAATCATCAATGCAATTTCATTTAGTCACAACTTGCACATTAACAAGACCAAATTACTTGAGAATTCTTTAGTAGTGAACAAAATTAAGAAATTATTTCTGAATACTATAAGCCACAAGTGTATAACTATTTCCAATGATAACTCTATAGTGTAAATTATTTGTATCGACGAATGCAAATCACGTTTCCCCTTTGTTATCTTATATAATTGTTACTTTGTATACCTCTAACCTTGTTGTTAAGGACGACATTCAACATTTCTCGCATCTCTTGAATATGTACTGAAAGAAATTTTAATAGTGTTCATAACAAGCAGAATAAACATGGATCTATTTGTGTCTAAAATTATATATAACTAACAAAAATGAAAATGAAGAAGGAAAGAACTCAAGCTACAATGAGCTTGATGCAGAAAAATATAGAAAGAAGATATAATGCCTCTTATTATTGATAAAGCATAAAATGGCTTTTCTTGATTATCAATGAAAGGAATTAGATCCTATTTATACTAAACTAACAAAGCTTGATTAAGGCTAAAAGGAATTGGTAACAGAATATAACTAACTTAACAAGAAAAACAGAATAGATAAGGCTTGTTCTGATGGTTAGATTAAGTGACTTGTTCTTCAAGTAACATGGCCTTTGGTGTATGTTGAGTAATTCCTGCTGAACTTGTGTGAGTAATGTTGGTGTATTTTTGGCTTGGTGAAGTGGTTGGATGATTTACTGGTGCAAGGGAAGCTTGGTGGTTGGAATCGAGGTGTTTGGCTAATACCCCCCACAAGCTGGGGCACATATGTTGATGAGGCCTAGCTTGAGATAAATGATAGAAAAGTCCTTAGTGCCTAGAGGTTTGGTGAGGGCATCTGCAAGTTGGAGATGAGAGGAGATAGGAAGAAGTTTAATAAGTCCTCTGGAATGTTGTTCCCTAATAGTGTGGCAATCCAATTCGATATGCTTGGTCCTTTCGTGAAAAATTGGATTATATGCAATGTGTATGGCGGATTGGTTGTCACAGTAGAGAGTTACAGGGCTTGTAGGTTGAATGTGTAAGTCTTGAAGAATGTAGGAAATCCATTTGAGTTCACATGTTGTGAGGGCCATTGCCCTGTATTCAGCTTCGCAAGAACTTCTGGAAACTGTTTTCTGCTTTTTGGATTTCCAAGAGATGAGAGAATTGCTAAGAAAGATGTAATATGCAGAAACTGATCTTCTTGTATCAGGGCATGATGCCCAATCACTATCACTGTAGGCCTTTATGTGAATAGAAGAATGAGAAGAGAAGAAGAGGCATATGGATGTAGTGCCTTTGAGGTACTTCAGAACTCTGAGAGCAGCAAGGTGATGAGAGGTGGTTGGTTTAGCCATGAATTGAGCCAATTGATGGACCACGAAGGCAATGTCTAGTCTGGTATTGGTGAGGTAGATTAATCTGCCTATCAATCTTCTGTAAGCATGAACATCATGAAATGGTGCGCTTGAGTCCTGAAATAGATGAGTACCATGAATCATAGGAGTTGGGGCAAGTTTGCATCCTAGAAGACCTGCATCAGAAACAATCTCAAGGGCATACTTCCTTTGATTCATGGAAATACTTTTGTTAGTTCTAGCAATTTCTAAACCAAGAAAATATCTAAGATTTCCTAGGTCTTTAATTTAAAAAGTGTGATGAAAAAGGTTCTGTATGTGTAGTAATTCTGTTGAGTTATTACCAGTTAATATGATATCATCAACATAAACTAAAACAATTGCCAAAGTATGATCATGAAGATGTTTAATGAATAAAGAATGATCACTATTGGATTGTAGATAACCATCATTAATAAGAACAGAAGAGAGTTTTGAAAACCATTGCTTACTGGCTTGTTTAAGCCCATATAAAGACTTTTGTAATTTGCATACTTTGTTTGGGGAAGGGGATGATAAGCCAGGGGGTAAGTTCATATAGACATTTTCATGTAAATCTCCATGTAAGAAAGCATTGTTTACATCTTTCCAATTATAAATAGAAGCTAGGGAAAGAAGCAATCTTACAGTGGTTATTTTCACAACAGGTGAAAAGGTATCGAGGTAGTCTATACCTTCTTGTTGAGTGTATCCCTTTGCAACCAAACGTGCTTTAAATCGTTCTATGGAGCCATCAACTGTGTATTTGGTTTTAAAAACCCATTTGCAGCCTATTGGTATGGTGTCATCTGGTAAATCAGTGATGATCCAAGTTTGGTTGTCCTCTAAGGCAGAAGTTCCTTGTTGATGGCTTCTTGCCAATGAGGATGTTGGATAGCTTCTTTATAAGTTTTTGGTTCAGAGGAGGAAGAGATAGATAGGAGGTGATGTTTGTAAGAGGAGGATAAGTTGGTATAAGAAATGTATGAGGATAAATGGTATGGGGTAGAGGAAGGGGGAATTGTGTCATGAAGGAGGGCACAGTGATAATCTTGTAGGTATCTAGGAGGATTGGACACTCTACTGCTTTTCCTAGTTTGTGTTGGTAAGGGTGTAATAAGACAAGGAGGTAAGGGGCTAGTGTGGGTTGAGGGGGTAGCAGTGCTAGGGGGTTGGTGGCTACCTAAGGTGGGAAGGTTGAGGTTTTGGTGGGGAAAAATGTCTTCATATAGGAGAGGAATAGGTATGGAATTTGTGGGCAGGGGAGGTTGGTAGATGGTAGAGGTGTCTATGGTTGTTTTGTAAGGGAAAATGTGTTCATGAAAGATCACGTTTCTGCTAATTTCTATGGATCGTGATTTAAGGTTAAGGACAACAAAGCCCTTAGTGCCTTCCTTGTAGCCTAAGAAGGCGCATTTAGTGGCTCTAGGATCAAGTTTGGTCCTAGTGTGAGTGAGGGTGCTTGTAAAGCAGAGCGATCCAAAAACTTTTAGATTATCTATGTTAGACTGCTTTGGTGCACTAATTCATAAGGGGATGCATACTTCAGAATAGGGGTGGGTAAAATGTTTATGACATAGGCAGCATGAGTTATGGCATAAGGCCAATAAAGTTTTGGAACTTGACTCTGAATTAGGAGAGCCCTAGCCACATTCAACATGTGTTGATGTTTTCTTTCTACCACACTATTCTGTTGTGGAGTATATCTACAAGAGGTTTGATGTGTCATCCCTCTACTAGAATAGAAGTCTGTCATGGAGAATTCTCTGCCATTATCAGATCTAATGGTCTTGACTTTGATGGAAAATTGAGTATCTATCATTATGACGAAATTTTGGAGAAGTTTTGAAGCTTCTCCTTTTGATTTTAAGGGAAAAACCCAAGTATATCTAGAGTAATCATCAACTATGGTCAAGAAATATCTATCATTATGAATAGAAAAGGTGGAGATAGGTCCACATATATCTACATGTAGGAAGTCAAAAATGTGCAAAAAATGGATTTCACTTGTAGGAAAGCTAAGTTTCTTTTGTTTAGCAAAGTGGCATACATCACAAGTTTCATTCTTATTGTAAGTAACATAGGGAAACAGATTCTTAATTGTTTGCATACATGAATTTGAGGCATGAGCCAACCTAAAATGCCAAAGTCTAGCAGGGTCAATTTGCACAGTATTAATAACATGTAAAGAATTCCTATGTTCTGGTATCCTAGTCTTAAAGACATATAGGCCATGATTCATGCTAGCTATACCAATCATCTTCAAAGTTTTCTTCTCCTGGATCTTGCAAAGAGATTCATTAAAAGTTAAGATGCAGGATAATTGAGATGTTAGTTTTGGTATAGAGAGTAAATTGTAGGAAGAAGTAGGTAGGTATATGACATCATGTAAGAACATGTTATGATAGAGATGCACAGATCCTGAAATATGTGTGATAACTTGAGATCCATTAGGTAATTTGACCCTAATGGGTTTGATGCTTTTAAAAGAGGAGAAAAAAGATAGAGATGAACTGATGTGATCAGTTGCACCACTATATATGATCCATGAAACAAATTGAATTTCAGGAGTACCTTTATCAGTATCAGTGTGCAATCTTGCATTGTCTGTCCTGGCAGATAGTGCACTTGACTCATCTTTGGTAGGAATGGTTCCAGATTGTTGCAGCATATGAACTAAGCCTTTGAATTGTTCCTGACTCAATCCAAAGACTGCTCCATCATCACGCTCTTTGCCTTGTTCAATGTTGGTCACATATACACAGTTGGCTTGCTCATTCCTTGGAGAAGGAAAATTCACAGGGAAGCTATAGATCTTGTAACATGTATCAGTGGTGTGTCCATTCTTTCTGCAGTGTGTGCAGAATTTGCTTGAGTTGGTTCCTCTGCCCCATGTACCTCTGCCATTGGAACCATAATTGTTTCTTCCATAGTTGTTTGAGTTAGGTGTGCCTCTCCCTGGATTAAAATTGTTTGAGTTAGGTGTTCCTCTACCTATATTTGTTGGTCTTCCAGGCAAGTTGGTTTTTTCTCGAATTTGTTCCTACTGTCATTGCCTTTGATTCAGATTCCTGCTCTTGCATCTGACTCTCTTGTTGAGTAACTAGGGATAGGACTTTGGTCATGTTGGGGAGAGGCTCAAGCAACATAATTTGTAATCTAACAGAGCTATAGTTCTCATTAATTCCCTTTAGAAACCTAATGATCCTATCCTCTGTCCCATAGTTTCTTAAATTTCCTAAAGAATTACAATTACACTGTCTCTCACATGGGCAACTAGGGAATGGTCTAAAGTTGTCTAATTCATCCCATAGAGTCTTTATATCAGTAAAGAAATCTGATACATTTTTCTCACCTTGCTTGATGTTTATGATTGATTCTTGTATTTGAGCTATGTGAAACAGGTTCCCTTGGGATAATCTTTCCCTTAATTCTTCCCATATGTCATTTGCTTTATCAATCCAGAGGATGCTCTGGCTAATTGATGGTGAAACTGATCAGATTATCCAAGAAACCACCAAATTATTGGATCTCTCCCATGCTCTATATAGGTGATCTGTCTTTGGTGGCATTTGTACTGTTCCATCGACGAATCCTAGCTTTTGCTTTGAGATTAAACTCATCTTCATAGACCTACACCATTGATGATAGTTTTCTCCATTTAGAGGGGGTGTAACCAATGCTACTGCAGGACTTTCAGAAGGATGAATGTAAAAGGATGATTCTTGATCTTGAGGATTCTCCATGCGAATTGCGGTGCTTGATGGATTATTGGGTGATTGTGAGGCACTCATGGTTGAATGCAGCAGAGCTCTCTCTAAGAGAGCTCTAATACCATAACATAAGTGAAAATGAAGAAGGAAAGAACTCAAGCTACAATGAGCTTGATGCAGAAAAATACAGAGAGAAGATATAATGCCTCTTATTATTGATAAAGCATAAAATGGCTTTTCTTGATTATCAATGAAAGGAATTAGATCCTATTTATACTAAACTAACAAAGCTTGACTAAGGCTAAAAGGAATTGGTAACAGAATATAACTAACTTAACAAGAACAACAGAATAGGTAAGGCTTGTTCTCATGGTTAGATTAAGTGTGGTGTAGGTTGAGTAATTCATGCTGAACTTGTGTGAGTAATGTTGGTTTATTTTTGGCTTGGTGAAGTGGTTGGATGCTTTACTGGTGCAAGAGAAGCTTGGTGGTTGGAATCGAGGTGTTTGGCTAATAATAACTAAAAACTGCATATAAAATGCATATCCGGTTGTAGTTCCTGAATTTTTAAAGTTGTTCTTCATAAATTATGAAGACTCTACGCATGTATCCACACCAAGACCAACCTTTACTATCAACTCTTTGAATCAATGGAGCAGAAAAACATAACACTCTAAAACTAAGAATATCTTATGCACAAAACTTTTGTATAAGTGTAGCAAATAAAGAAGAGAAAAGATTGCATAAAAGTACATCACAAATTTTCTTTTGTTATTGCCCAATACAGTGAAAGAAAACCTATTTTCTCTCTTTGTTACGTTGCTGTATCGTTCACTAAGCCACCCCACAAAACAAACATATACATAAAATAATATTCCATAAAATTATTTATTTGATCAAATTAAATTCTCCAATTTAATTATCAAATAACATAATTATTTAGCAAAGATTAGAACGCTCGTTAGTGCGTGACCCCGTAGGCTCAATACTAAGCTGGTAGTAAATTAACTAAATTAATTTACTAATCAAGGTTGGCGTCTAGAAACATTCCTTAACGACCAGATAACATGAAGTAATATATTTTACTTTCAAGAAAGAAGATTAATTAAATTACTTCCTTCCATCTTTACAGCTCTGTGCTAACTTTAAAGTATGATACAATTGTCAAACTTTAGTAAATTGCCATAATGACTCAAAGAAACTCATTTCTTTATTCATTATAATACCTTGGCCAAGGTCATTTTATTATAGAGCTCAAACTCAGTACCAAGAGTTGATGAATTCCTTCTTGAATAATCATTAATTCTACAAGCATTTAATCACACACAATATTCATTCAAATAACGTCCTGAGACATTATGTGTCCGGAATCGAAGTATGATAAATAACATGTTAATTACTATGTTATTCTTAGGTTAAAGGAAACTATTTCATTTCTTCTTGAGAATTTCCTATTAACAATTTAAGGTAATCTTAACCATTAGAATTCTCGATTGAGTCAGTTCAATGATCATATCCACATATACATCATCTATGTGTGCAATTTAATAAATGAGATCTATTAATATTTATCCAATAAATAATATCACACATATATTGGTCTACCGAAGTCATTGATGTCCTATTCTCAATGATTCTACGACCAAGAACAATTTAGAATAAAAATTATAATGGACATCTTTCTCATTATTATAATCTCTATTATAATAATAAGTCTATAATTTTTAATCAAAAACCTTATCATATAATCTATTTAATTAAATGATCAATATTGATAAAAATGAATATATACAATTACTATAATTATATTTAATGACAAATTAGGTCTTGGGCATAAATATAACATGTAATACATCAACCCTAAGATAACTAGGATAGTCAAGAAGATTTATTGTCTTACCAAGTATCTCATGCCTATCATGGTCTTCTATTTCCATTTCCGATACAGACTTATGCTTCAGTGCCATCTTTAACACATTATGAAGAATCACACTAACAAATCCCAATATATCTTACACAATGGGTTGTCACTTGAACATTTGCATTATCAAACATATTCACTTTGTTCTTACGTACATCCACTCACAAATTACCTATATCTATTGATGTAACATTTGAAGGCATCTCACCCAGATTCAGCGACAATAAAATTAATAACAAAACTAATTAAAAATCATACTTCTCATACATGTCATATTGGATGATAAAATAAAGAGGAGATCTACTTACTTCAGGAGTAAGTGGAAAAAACCTACTTCATATCTTAACCACATATTCTATAAAAATTTAATAGTTCAGATCTACTAATTAATTTAAATCATGTAAATCATTAGATTTTTATAGAATAAATAACTAAGTTGTTGATTAGTTTTCTCCACCTTACTCCTAGAGTAAGTGGATCCCCTCTAAAATAAATAACCAATCTAATTCAGTTTTACGATAAAAAACAAAATTACAATTTCTTTCCTCAACTCCTCTATACTTCATCCATGATATTTTATATGGATAGAAATAGATGATGATCTTTTGTTGTTTTCTTCACTTACTTTTTGCAAAAATAATCAATAATTACAACACAGAAAACATGCAAACCATAATGGTGATGTGGATGTAAAAACAGAAAATGCTAAAAATATATATTATTTTCGTAGTGTTTCAACCTCGTCGAATATGTATTGCCTTACTTTATGTAAATTTCCTTTTTGTTGCCACTAGCCGAAAAATCATTAATTGTATTTATAATAAAATACAATTTAAATGATTTCTTTATGTTTTATAAAACACTTTTGTATTTTCTGCAAAACATTTATTTCTCATATTTGCCCTTATTGAAAGCTTTAATTTTTTAATATTGGTTCTTTTTATTAGCAAATGTTAGTATGGTAATATTTTTTGTGGGCGAGATTCAAACTGCTCTACTCATAATCAACAAACCACCTTATAACTTTTTTTAATTTGCTACGAGTGTAATTCGAATTCACAACTTCATTCCTTAAATCTCTCCACTTTAACCATCACTCCAAGTTATGACCAGTAGTAAATAGTCTCAATTGACTTAAAGGTTTATTGTCTTTAATACTCTATTAAGAAGTACTCCAATATTAAATGAGGATAAAACTTTAATGTTTTAATAGTATTTAGAAAATCAAGAATGTTAACTACTAAATTTAACTACTTTTATTAATATTTATAATTCAATTAAATATGTTTTAGGGACTATATATTATGACGGATAATCCTATTGATATTGTAAATTGGTTACCCATAGTGTTTAATAACCCATCATTGTTTTAGATTTTTAAAAGTACTATTGGTTACCCCTAGAGTGATTGTCTTTAGAATGTGGTCAAATATTTTACGGTGTCCGTATCACAACGACCTCCATCAAAACAATCTTTATTACTTGTATTATTTCTATTTTGAATGCTGGATTCATCATTTTTTGAAGAGATTTTATTCCATCTTCACGACCCGGAGTTGGAGATACGCAATTAAAGGAAAAAAACTACATTTCTCATTGAGTCATAAGAAATGGAAAGAATCATTTAATGCTACAAGAAATTTATTACATGTATTAAAGATATCACGCAATTATGGGTATCACCCAAACCTCACATTTTTCTTTCTTATGTACTCTCTAAGTTTGGTTGTATCCGTTTTTTTATTAGTGATTTTTAGGCTTTTTTATACAACTCAATAAGATCTTATATTCTTTTTAGTTTTTAACAAAATTGTTATTGTTTTCTCTATTATACACTCCTTAATTTATCTCATCAATTTATTTTATTATTATTGCCTTTGGTCCCTATTATAAGACTCTTTCAACTAAATTGTACATCCCAATGAGAATTGTTAATTTTCTTTATTTTTTACAATGCTATAAATTTACAATATTATCCTTATTTAATATTTTTCATTAATTTATAGTCAAAGTAACAACAACAAAAGGTAGATATAGCAAAACCTTTTGATATGGACAAAATGGATAAAAAAAGAAATAAAAAAATATAAAGTGCCTAGTAAAAAGGAGAGTGGATAACTTAGAGAATTGTCTTATAATAAGGAGGAGAGTGGATATTTTTTCTGCTCTACAAT
This sequence comes from Lupinus angustifolius, assembly GCF_001865875.1. NCBI lineage: Eukaryota > Viridiplantae > Streptophyta > Magnoliopsida > Fabales > Fabaceae > Lupinus > Lupinus angustifolius. The sequence continues at coordinate 14,255,680 of NC_032014.1, read as the reverse complement.
AACAAGGTAAGAGTATAATTGGTAAAGAAATAATTAATATTATGTTTATGATAAACTTTTTTTTGTTGAAAAACAACACCTATAAAAGAAGTGGGAGAGTATCATGTCTCTTATAGCCAACTCACATAAATTTTCTTGTTGTTTTAGATATTTATGTATGAGCGGAGATCCACTTACTCCCAGAGTAAATTTTGTAAACTTATTTCACATTATAGTCACTAATTCTAAGGACATATAATGATTTAGACCTACTCACTAATTCAAACTATTGGATTTCCCCATAGAATTGATGACTAAGATGATGTAAGTTTAAAAAAAACTTATTCTTGGAGTAAGTGAATCTCAATTAACCATCATTAATATTACTTTACTAACTATTTCCAGAGTATTAATATTACTTTACTAACTATTTCTCTCATTTATCGTAAGTGTAAAATGAAAATTAAGCTATTAATAATATTCATTACCCTTCAAATGGACATCTAATAGAGAAGGAAATTAAAGAAACTAGCTTAAAAATAAAGTTATGGAAGAAGGTATACTAGCTACTTTGATGTCATAGAGGATGGGATGGGAAGCAAAAAATAAACAACACGTTGATATTAATGGAGCTATCCCATTAAATTCAATGTCCTACTTAGCTTTCACGTCTATAACAAATTTGGTACGATGGATTGATCATCGTGTTTTTAGTGTTTTTGGAAAGTGAACTTGGATCCAGGTTGGATAATTGATTTCTCTTCTTCATCTACAATTGGTTATATAGTATTTATACGGGTCTTCATCTACAATTGGTTATATAGTATTTATACAGGTTAGGATTCTCTCCAAACAAATAGATAGATAAGTATCTAAAAAAACATGAAAAAAATAGAATAATAAAATACTTTTATCCTTTAAATAATTGTATGACACTTTTACCTTTAGATGTAAATGCAAACAAAAAATTTGTCTATCTGTTGGTGAATATGTTTCTTTTCCTATTGATAAGAATGGGACTCCAGACGAAGGCATGAATACTTAAACATTTTCACCTCAAGAAATAGTCACTTTTTGGAACTTGTTTACGAACTGATTTTTTAGAAAGAAAGAAAAAATAAGTTAAGGACTTGAAAATCAATATGTTACTCTCGGTCCCCGGAAGTTAAAGAAACAAAAGTTAATATGTAAATATATGTTATATTAGTAAAAAAAAAATACTTAATCAGTTAATGCAACATATATTTCTGGATTCCTCAATCTCAACCATCAAACAATAAGGAGTTATAATATAAAGTGACAAATACCAATAAGTGCTTAAACAATGGAGTTTTTTAAAAATTGTGAAATGTGTGATATTGTGCTTGAACCTATGTATCTTTTCCACTCTTCACATTCTTATACCATGAAAATTCATAGAAGGATTCATGTCCATTTCGTTCACATGAGCTGAGTTTTTATTGGAAGATCAGAATTTGTATATGATTTATTAAGTAATTATTTGGCTTCTAGCTTCAGCAGGCCTTGGTTTTTTGTGTGTTAATTTGGTTGTAGCGTGTAAACTTAATGAGCTCTTGTGTCATTCCCTCAATGGAAAATATCATGCACCCACCCATTCCTTAAATTACATAAATTCAAACTAACTCGTCTTTCTAAATTTACTGCTGCAGAGTGCAAATTGTGGCCAATAATGAAAAGCATTCTTTAAATGATGATAACATTAATATCCAGCTGTATGGGTTATATTAAGTGCTGTAGGATTTTGCCACGTGAAGTTAAATGAATTAGTGTAAGTAGGTAAAGTTTAGGCTTTGAGATCTATGATAATATCATAGCTTTATGGTAATTAAAAAGTTCAAAATCAACCGAAATTGAGTAAAATAAAAAGTAATGATATATTCTCATAATAAATCCTTCTACCTACAATAAAGTGATAGGAAAGGACATACATGAAGCATATCACTAGAGAACTATGTGGATTAACCACTTTTCATTAAAAATAAATCATAGTATGTTATAACTCAGAAAATGAAGAATAGTAGAAAGGTACAAAACTTGCATACTTTGTATTCATTAGCTGGAGCTCTATATATAGTCTTATTTAAACCAGAAAACAAGACATAACCGTCCGTAATTTCAATGTCAATAAAGTGGCCACTAATCGGTTTTATTCACCATAAACACTAAAACAAAACGGCTATTAACAATCCCTACCTTAAACTAATACATCTGTGTTTTAGGCTCGCTTGAGCAAGCATGATGACTGCTTAAGCGAGACACACACAAAGATTTGGCTCCTAGATCTGCAAATTGTTGCTTGAGCGACCCTCTCTCGCTCAGGCGAGAGTCACACAACGATTTTGGTTTCTGAAACTGTAAATTGTCGCTTGAGTGACACCCTCTCGCCCAGGCGAGAGACACGTAGAGACTTTGGCTTCTACACATGTGAATTGTTGCTTGAGCGACAACCTCTCGCTCGGGCGACAACCTCTCGCTTAGGCGACAATAAAACTTGACACTTCCTTATTCTCTTTAGCAACTTCAACCATTAAGCATGCTACGAAGTTTCTCAAACTACTCCAACTTTATTGGTTTTGACATGATATCTGCAATTTCATCATGAGAGTTGTAGTAGCTCGGCTCAACAACTTCATCATTCACCAAGTCTCTTAAGAAATGGAACCTTACATCAATATGCTTGCTTTTCCCATGAAACATTGAATTTTTTGATAATTAGCGGAGCTGTTATCACACATAATTGTAGTTCCTGCCTTTTCTTCAACACTCTTCTGAGCCAGACGCACGGACATGCACACAATGATGCTGCTATATACTCTGTTTCCGTAGTGGAAAGAGCAACCACTGATTGTTTCTTTGAGGACCAATAAACAACAGTAGACCCCTCATAAATGCAAATCCAGAAGTACTTTTTCGATCGTCTAAGTCGTTGGCATAGTCACTGTCTGTAAAGGCTATGAATCTCAAGTTGTTTTCTCCTTTCTTATAAAGAATCCCAAGATCAGTTGTACCTTTTAGGTACCTTAACACCATACATCAAGTTAGTCATAGTGATAGTTAAGTACATAAGACTTCCAACTACCTGCTTAAATAGAGTTTCATCAATTCTAACTCCACCTACATCCTTGAACAACCTCGTACCTGGAGCTATCGGTTTTTTTACTGCATTGCAACCTCCCATGTCAAACCTTGCTAATACTTCTCATGCATACCTTCTTTGGCATATGAAAATTCCATCTAATCCCTGTTTAACTTCTATTCCAAGAAAATGTCTCATCCTTCCTAAGTCAGACATATCAAATTCTAGCATCATTGAATTTTTAAATTCATCACCTATGGCTCTATCATTCATAGTAAAGATCAAATTATCAACATAAAGACTTAGTATTAGTATTTACCTCCTTGCGACTTTATGAACAATGTGTGTTCATTGAGACACTTCTCAAAATCTTATCGCACAAAGTAAGCTTGAATTCTGCTATACCAAGCTCGAGGCGTTTGTTTAAGACCATACAATGATTTTCTCAGCCTATAGACTTTCTCTTCTTCTCCTTTCTTTATGCATCCATCGGGTTGCTGCACGAAGACTTCCTACTTGAGCTCCCCGTGAAGAAAAGCAATCTTCGCATCAAGTTGAAAAACCTCCCAACTGAATTGTGCAGCAATTGTGAGTATCACGTGGATGGTGTCAAGTCTTGCCACTGGAGCAAATACTTCAGTGTAATCTACTTTTGCCACCTGTCTTGCTTTGAGCTTATCTACATCCCCATATTCGTTAAGCTTAGTTTTGAATACCCATTTAACTCCAATAGGTTTGACTCCTTTAGGCAGTACAATAAGTTCCCAAGTCTTATTCCTTTCTATGGCTTCAATTTATGTTGACATTGTTTCTCTCCAATTTTTACTCTTCATTGCTTCTTCAAACGAAACCAGATCATCCTTAATAATCATCATCATCATTACATTCAGATTTTCTTCTTCAAATAATCCTTCTCCTGTTTCATAATCTACCATCCAACCTGATGGTCTTCTTCCTCGTTCACCCCTCCCTTCAGCCAATTCTCCATATGTATTTGGCCCATTGTTTGAACCTGTTTCACCATTTTCCTCTTCATCCAGGTCGTTCTCTCCATCATTTTCATCCTCATCTTCCCATTCTAATAAATCTTGCTTGATTTCTTCTTTTATTCTGCCCCAGTCCCAACATTTCTCTTCTTCAAAAGTAACCTCTTTACTGACAAAGATCTTCTTTGAAATTGGATCATATAACCTCTAAGCCTTGGATTCATCACTGACTCTTAGGAAGACACATTTTATGCTCTTGTCATCTAACTTACTCTCCTTTAGTCTGGTATATGAACATGTGCTACACATCCAAAAATTCGAAAATACTCTACCACTAGTGTCTCACCACTTCATGCCTCTGTTGGTGTTTTGTTTTCAATTGTTACTGTTGAATATCGATTTTGAATGTGTACACACCATCTCACAGCCTCGGGCTAGAACGCTTTAGGAACTTGTTTTTCGGTTAGCATAGAACGAACAACATTCATAAACGTCCCGTTTTTTCTTTTGGCAACTCCATTTTGATAAGGAGTATAAGTTGTTGTCAACTGTCTACTAATGTACTGTGATTGGCAAAATTCTCCAAACTTATTTGAGGTGAACTCACCACCTCTACCTGTCCTCAAACAAGTTATGTATGCACCTATCTCCTTTTCAAAACGAGCCTTATATTTTTTGAATGTTACAAAGGCTTCTGACCTCTCATGTAGAAAATAGACTCAAGTTTTACGAGAAAAATCATCGATAAAACTTAAGATGTACCTCTTGTCATTGTTTGAAGTAGGTTTGATAGGACCACATATATCTGAGTATACTAGCTGAAGTTGCTTTGATGCTCTCCACAAACTCTTCTTTGCCACATGATTTCTATGCTGCTTGCCGGTTAAGCATGTGGTGCATATTTCCTTCGGAGTTTTTAGAGGGGGTAAGCCAATCACCATTTTCTTGTACGTAAGTGTTCTTAGTCCCTTTTGATTCAAATGCCCAAAGTGACAATATCACACGTGAGCCTCTTTATCTGATTCAACTTCAGCTTGCAAACACAAGGAATTTTTCGTTTGCATGAAGCATTCTATTCCCACTCATGTTAGTTTGCATAATCAACAACCTCATAGGATGAAATACTTTACAAGTCCCGTCCTGAATTAGAATGGTTAACCCCTTTCTCTTGAAGTTGTCCTATGCTTAATAAATTGTTTTTAAGCTCAAGAACATAGTAGACATCAGATATTACTTGAGTTATGCCTTTTAATTTCATCATTATACTTCCTTTTGCTGCCACTACCATTCTCATATCATTTCTAAGTTTTAATGTCCCGTTGAAGTCTGCTTCTAAATTCAAAAACCATTATTTGTTCCCTGTCATATGATTATTACTGCCCGAGTTAAGATACCATATATCTTATTTATTTGTTTGCTGAGGTTCTTCATAAGACATCAACAAAATCTCTTCTTCTTCTTCTAACTTAGCATAATTTGCCTTCTTTTCCCAGCTAGGACACTCATATTGGAAATTCCCCAACCTATGACGTTTGAAATACTCAATAATTGCTCTGTTTAGAGGTTGTCTCCCTCTACCTCTGCCACGTCCTCCTCTAAACACACCTCGACTCCTTCCTCTACTTGATCTATCTTCTTGAGCCACTTCCAACACATGTTCTTTCTCTTGGTATCCCTACATTCTTTGTTCATGAACCAACAGACTACCATGCAACTCATCAATGCTCAAAGTACTTAGATAAGTTGACTCCTCTATTGAGCAAACAACATAATTGAACTTAGCCATCAATGATCTAAGTATCTTACTAACCACTATACTTTGCTCCATTCTCTCACCATTTGACTTCATCTTGTTCACCAAAGTCAAGGTTCGTCCCAAAAGTTGTCTATCTTCTCTCATCTTTCATGACCAACAACTCAAACTCCTTCTCAAGGCTTGAAGTTGTGCCCTTTTCACCTTGTGGACCCTTGATACTTCAGTTTCATTGAATTCCAAATCGCCTTCGACGTCTGTTAGTCAACAATTGTTTCCAAGATTTCTCTATCAATTACCTGAAATAAGAAATTCTTGACCTTCAGATCTTTGAGTTTGGCCTCCTCCACGGCCTTCCTTTATGTTTCACTTGTTGGTGCTGTCCCAATTGCCGTAGCAGGGATCCCTCCATCCACCAGGCTCCACATCTGCTTGGTCCTGATGAAATTCTCCATCATCATTGACCAATAATCATAATGACCATCAAATCTCAGAATGGATGGTTGCACAAACTTATCTTATATTGACATCTTACCTTTCTCTGTGTGTTTAGCTCACACTTCTTACACACACTTTATTACACACACTCTATCACTCTATATAAGACCCCTTGCGTAGTTGTACCAATTGTTATAACTCATAAAATGAAAAATAGTAGAAAGGTAGAAAACTTGCATACTTTGTATTCATCAGATAAGGCTTCATATATAACCTTATTCAAACCAGAAAACAAGACATAACCGACCATAATTTCAATGTCAATAAAATGACCATTAATCAGTTTTATTCACCGTAAACACTAAAACAAAACGGTTATCTAACATAGTATTGTGGGAATATAACCTTTTCTTTACATGGTTCTAAATTTTCAGACAAATTTTCATTTAATTTCCGTATCATAATTTGTGATTTGTAAAAAAAATATTGTTATTAAATAGTGAAATTATTTGATTGTTTTATTTTGTGTGTAACTCATGGAGTACTTACAAACTATGGTTCATGGAATGCTATTCCCTTCCATCACATGGTTACATGCAAGCTTCATATGAAAAGATCTATTTTTCTAATTATGTGCAAGAAATGTTACTTTATAGCACCTTAATCACTAGAGATTTAGGATAGCAAAAAACTATCCCATGGATATTTGCTAAAATATCCACAAAGGATATTGATAAAAATAGCTTATTGATAATAATAAATATTATAATAACCGCATTGTAGGTATTTATGTATTTATAAATTTCCTTTTTAATTAAATGTTTTATTAATATTTAGATAAAATTTATTATTTATATAATAATTATTTTATATATATTAATTATTAAATATATATACATATATTTTTAAACTTAAAAACCTGTTGGTATTCATGTATATCGGATATAAGTACTTACAAATATTACAATTATGAGTACTGGAAAATATTAGCCACATCCATTTGATCCTGTCGCCATCCCTATGAGAGACTCACATTTACTTCTTAATTAATTATCATACATCAAACAACACTAAGATCTTTTTATTTTTCCTCGTGGGAAAATAGAGGTGTTCCTTAAGCTTTAATAAGTGTACACATCTTGACATTATTCTATCACCAAACGACCAAACTAATAGAGAATTACTCCTTCTGATTATATTATTGTGTTTGAAAATTTGTTGTCTTTTTTTTTGTGTAAGATTTTTATTCAAATTGTCTATTAAGTATATTTTGTATAAAAAAGAGCACAATTTAAATGAAATCTTATAAAATACATCAGTTTTAAATACACTAGAAATTAGTCTATGTATAGCTCAAAAGTGTTTTACAATCACACTGGATGATTATTCAAGTATTAATTATCACCAACTCTTAAATAAAAATAAAGATACTAATGATAAATTGTATACTAATAATGTACAAAAATATATTGATAATAATATATATTAAAATATACTTATGCACATATATTTTATAAACCCATCAATGGCTAATATAAACTTAATTTTTTTGGGAAATTAAAATGTGTCATTGGACACATTAAAACAGAATTTAATATCTATATGTCATACTTTTACTGACTAGAGAAGATAAGTTATCTTCTAAGGAGATTATTTATTCTCTTAATATTTAATTATTTATATCCCCTTCTTCTCTTATTAACACCCCTTACTTAAATCCTTTCTGTGAATTGATTAGTTAATATATCTGGTTACTTTTCTTTTAAGTTTGGGTATTAATTTGCTTATTTCATAGTTTGATTTGTAATTAATTTTGTTATCGCTCCCATAAAAAATAAGTTCAGTTATTGCTCAATTTAAAATAAATACTACTTTATAATTGTTGTTCAGTTAACATTTTTCTCTTTTTTATAATTATGCCCCAAGGCAAATTTTATTAATTTATTTTTATAACAATAAAAACAAGGATGTCTGTGGCTATGTTTTAGAATTGTACAAGTTCACTAAAATATAGGTGAAAAGTGGCAACAAAAATAAAAGCACGTTTGGTTTATGTCTTAGGCCCAATTAAATAAACCACAATTACTTCGGAGACATACGGAAAGCCACAACAAAAATAAGGTGAACCGACATTTAAAGTCTCTTAGGCCCAATTGGTTTATCAGGCCCAATGGACATAAAGTTGCTACGTATTTGAGGCGTGTCTAATTCTTACTCACCTAATGTTGGAGACAATATGAATTTGAAGCCATACATATTTTTTCTTTTGGAATTAGGTGATTGAGATATCATAACAAACTTTTTGTGCCGTAAATTCTAAAATGTTGGTCCTACTAGATATGCGGAGTGTAATATACATTTACTTATAGTATTAATGTAAAGTTTTGAGTATATCTTCACAATTCATTTGCATTAATTTTTTTTGGTAAGAGCTAAATGATGATTAAATATAAATGATAGATGACATAATAATAATATATAAAACTCTTACACTATCAATATATATTTTTTCTATAAAAAATAGTATCATTTTTATACACCGTCAAGATTTATACACAGTATAATTCATAAGAAAACTCGTAGGCAAACACTAGGAAGGTACATCATATTTTAGGAACATATATGTCAATAAGAGTGTTGTGTACAAACCGTGGTACTCCCCTAAAGTGCGAGTACTCAATCATTTTGATAACCATTATAATATTAATTTACGTTACAATTGAATCATGAACCTCTCTTGTAGAGACTAGTGTTTGAGCCACAACAGTCTCTTCCACCCAATAAGACTCATTCTAAGTTTGAATGCAAAAACTACACTTAATGGTAGACCCAGAAAATAGTATCCACTAAGATTAGTATACGTTCTAAACTATGGCCTAACTGTCTCTCTCAAAATGCCTCCACAAACTACCACAGGAAAATCAAATACTTCAACAAGAGAAAACACCAACATTCCCTTCTTCACTCCCTTTATAATTCCCTTATCATGGCTAAACAGGTTCCCAAAATTTTCTAGCAGCCACCATTAATACGCTCTCGATGCAATCCAAGATGATAACCACTCCTAGTGACACACATGTTGATATGTAAGCATGTCTAGCTCGATTTGCACCAAGCTCGTTCGAGACACGTGTCGAAACACAAGTGGATAGAGACTAAAACACTGAAAAAAGCAAATAGTCAAAGTTTAACAAAATAACTAGAACTTCCACTACTTGTTTAGAATTTGCCAAATGACCACCAAGCAAGACTACAATCTCATCGCACCACCGCTCAAGGCAAGTATTGAGGCAACATAAACAAGAAAGCTTGACCAACCTAATCCAATTTACAATGGTATGTTCCCACCATCCACCTTCTTTCCACTTACTCTCATTTCTATTTTCAATAATTCACATAACTAACCAAAAGAATAACAAATATTAGATCAGTTATCCAAACAATCATTGAGACTCCTTTGAGGCCCATGACCTTGGAGAGTAGTATGTTAACTGGTATGTGCGATGCTAGTGTTACAATAGAACTAAACATGGTAGGAAGGGTTATGCATTGAGTGCTGAAGTAGGCTTTTAAGGATCATAGTTGTGAGATAGAAAGCATAGGTCTTGGCCACAATTGAAATATCCTCTTGTTGGCTAAAGAGAATCAAAATTTTATCAACATTCAGCCACAAGAAACACATGGGAAGTGTTACTTGTTGAAAATAGAGAAACAAGACGAAATATAAGTAATCATATCAAAATATGCAAAATATGATTTTTTATATGATAATCACTAATACTTCACTATCCTTTACCTATTTGTATCTGATACCGATAGTCTCTCATAATTTACCAATACATATCCATAGAGTATGAAAATTAGTTTTTGGAAAATAAATAAATTATAAATTCGATACTTTCCAAATACTCTTTGATACTCCTAAAATATTTTACTGATTCCTCTTAGACACCGAAACTATCATGGAAAAGTATTTCAAGTGAGAGAAAGCATAACAACAAATCAATTAAGTAGAATAGAGAAACATAACATTCAATCTAATATATTTGTGGTAAGATAAAAATGACAAAGTATTTGTATTGAATGGAGAAAGGGAGAACGGAATATAAGATATATAAGTTGTGGTTCTATTAAGTCATGTAAGATATTTGTTGTTTTCTTCTCAACCAAGCACGGTAATGGATTCAACTATTTCTCCATGCCTGTTATATTCAGTGATTTGTATTTGTCTAATATGTCTTTGTTTTCTCCTTTTATAATTAGTCATGGCACGTAGAGTGAATTTCATCAAAGATATAAATGCCTCTAAGGATACCTGGAAGCTGAAAATAAGAATTACAAGTCTTTGGCGGGTTGAAATATGTTGTTACTGTAGCTCACAACAATTCTGAATGACACATAATAATCATTACTGGTTAAGTCACGATCATATCGCTCTTTTTAAGACGATTCGTGGTACTGCTAAAATTGTGCAAACGCACTATCAACCACGTCGTCCCCAGGATAAAACAACTCAGTTTTCTGTTATACGATTTCTTACTATACTATAAGAATCGCTCTCGAATACACCCACAATATAGCTACCAGTGCCAATTCTTGAATTCCCATAGTATGGCTACCCATGCCAATTCTTTTTCCACAATACTGACTACTAGTGTCAGTTCTCAAAATTTCCACTTTGGCTGCATGTGCCAATTCTAAACGGTTACGAAAAGAAAGAGGGAGAAGGTTGCTGAAAATGCATTGGCGGAATATAAGGGGGAAGAGAAGTTGAGAAGTAAACGCCTTCAACTGTGAATTATAATGAGGGAATGAGACCTTTATTTATAGCCTCAGTCCGCCAATGACTCTTTAACAACTCTATTACCAGTAGCTTTATCGTAATGGCCGAGATCTCCTACAATGACCCTCTAATAGATCTTTCCTTGTTGCATGTGTGTGTTGACTTGGTCAACACATGGTCTAAGCCCAAAAGGCCCAAAAAAATTAAGTAAATAAATAAATAAATATTTTATTAAAAAGAATGTTGGGCCGCAACTTGAGGCTTATAAAGCCTTTCAACTTCTCTCCTCCAAGCAAAGTGGGACTAGTGAATTTTTTATTTCACTTCAAAACATCATTCTTTCAACAAATTCCAACAATCCCCCACTTCAAATTAAAAAACGATTTCCGGGAATTTCTGTGGTCTCAATAAGATTGTGCATAAACAAAGGTGTCATACGACTTGAACCTTTGCATAGTGAATAAGATCCAGATTTTACTAGAGTGACTCGTAGTCTTGAACTCTATCTCCAACATCAAACCACATACAACCTTTTCAAATGTGTATTTTGTAAAGCCCGTGCATTTAAGACCATGCACGTCTATCCTAGTATAGTGAACGCTCTAGAAACTCATGGCCCAAAATTTCATAGGAAGCGGCCCTCACTTCCACATTCACATAGGTGAGTCTATCAAGAGTACTCATGTAGCCTAGGTACTGCATTCCAATTAGAGTATAGATCTCATTAAGAGTTTAACGCATCCTTACATGTGCTGCAGGAATCATGCTTCTCATAATTTTATAGCATGTTCATTCTCATATCACTTCACGACTTGTTATTACCCGTTGAACCTCTTTCTTGGGATCTCTAGTCAGCTAGGTCGGGTTACCATCATGAGTGATCCTCGTTCTAAGGGCAATAGTCTCATAATATGAGAAATATTATGGACTTTCTCTCTAGCTAGTCCTTTCATCAAAGGACCTGCTAAGTTATTCTCAGTGCGTACATGATCCACTCTAACAACTCTTGTAGAGAGTAAGTCTCTAATAGTGTTGTGCTTACGACGAATTTCTTATCGTTATATAAGCGGTTCTCAATGTTTGCAATAGGCGTAATACTATCACAGTGGACTAACACAACTGGAATCGGTTTTTCCCATAGGGAAATCTCTGCAAGCAAGCTTCTCAACCAACTTGCTTCTTCACTAGCTGTTGCTAGTGCTATCATCTCAGCTTCCATAGTGGATTGAGCCAAATTAGTCTGTTTCTTTGACTTCCAAGAAACAGCCCAACCAGCTATGCTAAATATATAACCACTAGTGCTTTGGAATCATGTGAAAGAGTGTTGCAATCAACATCACTGAATCCTTCTAGGACAACTGGAAACCTTTGGTAATATAATCGAAGGTTCCTTGTTTTCTTAAGGTATCCCATTACCCTTTCTATAGTAGGTCAATGCTCTATGGTAGGTCTGTTGGTAAACCTGCATAATAATCCCACAACATAGGCAATATCAGGTCTTGTTCAATCAGTGGCATACCGAAGGCTACCAATGATGCTAACATACTCAGCTTGCCTTACACCTTCACTAGTGTTCTTAATTTTTTTACACTTGGATCATATGGTGAGCTAGCATGTATACAATCAAAGTATTTATATTTCTTTAAGATCTTTTCCACATAGTGAGATTGATCCAAATAAATTTCTTCTTTTGACCTAGTAATTTTTATACCAAGGATTACACTTGCCTCTCCAAGGTCTTTCATATCAAAGTTATTACACAACAATGATTTCACATTATTCACAACATAAATGTTGGAACAAAATATGAGTAGGTTGTCTACATAGAGACATATGGTAGTGCAAATGTCCTTTTATGATTTGTAATGAATGCATTTATCACTTTCATTCACCTTAAACTCATTCGAGATCATGAAGTCATTAAACTTTTCATGCCATTGTTTAGGTCCTTGCTTAAGACCATACAACAACTTATCTAACTTGCAAACCTTATTTTATTGCCCATGTATTACAAAATCTTCAGGTTGTTCCATATAGATTTCTTCTTCCAAATCACCATTTACGAAAGCAGTCTTAACATCCATTTGATGTACTAATAAATTATGTATCACAACGAGCGAAATTAGTGTTCTAATGAATGTTATTATAGTAACAGGTGAAAAAGTGTCAAAGAAATCTACATTCTCCCTTTGCTTGAAATCCTTAGCTACAAGGCAAGCCTTGTATTTATCCACTGTGCCATTAGGTTTCAGTTTCTTTTTCAATATCCATTTACAACCAATAGGTTTGCAACCAAGAGGCAAGTTAGCTAAATGCCAGGTCTTGTTAAAAACTCTAGAGAATCCATCTCATCATTTATGGCCTCTTTCCACAAATTAACATCCAAAGAGGTCAAAGCCTCTTGGAGGATTAATGGATCCTCTTCCAATGTATAGACTATATAATCAGGTCCATACTCTTTAGCAGTCCTTGTTTTCTTACTCCTTATAGGTTCTATTTCTAACCCATCGTTATTATCATTATTGTTAATCACATGTATGTTACTAGTTGTTGTGCCCCACGATTCCTCAATTTAAAAGAGAATTTCATTTCATTGAAGTCTGCATCGTTAGACTCAATGATACTTTCGTGTTATGGTCATAAAACCTATACACCTTGTTGTTTATAGCATACCCAATGAATACGCATTCATAGGCTCTACTTGTGAGTTTAACTCCCTTGGGGTCTGATATCCGAAATAGGCCAAACAACCCCAAGTTCTCAAATAAGACAAGTTTAGTTGTTTATTGTTAATAATTTCATATGGGGAAATTTTACTTTTAGTCTTGGGGACTCTATTTAGCACATAGCATACAGTTAATAAAATTTCACCCCACCAAGAGGGTGCTGCACCAAAACTTAATATAATAGCTACAACTAATTTAGTTAAAGTTCATTCTTTCTTTCAGGTTTACCATTCATTTCAGGTGAATATGGTGCAATTGTTTCATGAATAGTGCATCTATCGCTTCTGAGTTTCTTTATTTTTTTGTTGAGTTGATTTTCAATTTCAGTTACATATAACTTAAACATGTCAAGTGGTTCACTTTTATTTTATATAAGATATACATAAGTAAAATCAGAACAGTCATCAATAAAAGTGATAAAATAATGTTTACCATTTCTAGTTAACGTTCTATCTAATTCACATATATCTAAATGTATTAAATCTAAAGGTTCAGATTCTCGCATTTCTGATTTATGAGGTTTTTTTGAAATTTTCGCTTGACTGCATGATTCACAAATTTCAAAATCATTTTTAGATAGCTTTGGAATTAAACATAAGCTACTCAAATTTGAAATTGCATGTTTATTAATATGAGAAAGTCTAGAATGCCAAATATTAAATTCACACACCATATAAACAAAATCTAAAGTTTTATTAATAGAAACATCAACATTTAATTTAAACATGTCATCAATGACGTCCACTTTCCCAAAAAATACCCTATTCCTAGTAAGAGTATATTAGTCTGCTCATCTGATGTGGGTAAAACCAACCTTATTAAGAATATAACCAGAAACTAGATTCTTCCTCATATCTGGAGTGTGCATTACATTTTTGAGAATCAGAGTCTTCCTAGATATAAACTTCAAATCCATATCACCAGTTCCAGCAACAACAGTGGTGTGAGAGTCAGCCAACATCACCTTTTTGTCATTACCATCCGTGTATGTTTTGAACATAGCACAATCACAGTAGACATGGTGGGATGCGCCAATATCTATCCACCATGCATCAATTCCTCCAACCATAGTGACCTAAGATAATACAACCACAAACGGCTCATCGACCATGTTGGCCTGTGGAGGACGATCCATTGGTTTATTTCTACACTGCGTGCCATATGACCTGGTTCCCCACACTTGAAGCAGGTGAACAGGTTTCGAGAGTCATTCTTAGTAGGTGGCTTAGCATATTGGACCTTCGGAGGGTTCCAATTCTTGTTGCGACTGATGTTCTTAGCCTTATTCCCATTGCGGTTTTGATTCTTGAAATTAGTGCCAAAAGGCTTCAGAATCGCACTAGAGAATTTCTTCTTAGTGCTATTGTTGGATACAATTAACACTTCTTCTTAGCTGATGGATCCGCATTAGCACGGTATGATGTAGAACTTTTTGTAGATACGAGAGCCTCTATACCAAATTTAAGTGAAGCGTCAAGAACATTTGCTCCAAGCTCCAGAAAAGAAAGATACAGAAACATGCAGAAATTTAATTGTAAGTATAATATCTTTATTTGACACTTCTTCATTTAATTGGGTTCTATATATCCAATAATCCAAATTTTCAGTCAAGCCAACTAGGTCAATATATTTTTAATGGTCGTTCTTAGAATTTTAATACGTCTTCAATTACCCCTTCATATCACTTTTTAATAATCGCATCTGGATTTTTTAGTATACTCTAATGTTAGTTTTCTTTCAATATTTATTTTTCACTGATTATTGTTTCACTGCTGGTTACTTACAACAACAAAAAAGGTGGATGGGGTTCCTAAACTGAAGGTAAGTTCTTGTCATTAGTCACTATTTTTGTTTGCCTTGGTCTTTGCATTCATAATGATGCTACCTTACTTAAAACTCCAGGTGAAACTCTCGCCGACTCCTGAAGACAAACTATAAATGACAATCAACTGGAGAAGCTGGCTAAGGAATCTTCTACCTTTGTCGTAAGGAAGGTTGTCTTAATTGTAGTAAAATCAATTGATGTCTTAAGGAATGTTACCTCCAAGATAAATGCCACAAAAACTTCCTCAATTAGTGGAGGTTAAAAACCTCCATCAATAAACAACTGCAAATTTATCGGTTCCAGAGGTTTTCTAAAACCTCCACAGGACGCTTCTAGCGGTCATAACTATTGCAGTTCTTTACACATCTCCTAGTTATATTGTGGAGGTTAAAAACTTCCGCTAATTACATAAAAAACATCCACTAAATATAAAATATTTTGTAGTATACTCTCCAAGGCCATGGGCCTCAAAGGAGTATAAATAGTTATTTGGATAACTGATTTAATATTTGTTATTCTTCTGGCTAGTTATATTGCAATTATTGAAAGTAAAATTGAGAGTAAGTGTAAAGAGGTGAATGGTGGGAACAAACTATTATAAATTGGATTAGGTTGATTAAACTTTCTTGTTTGTGTTGCCTCAATACTTGCCTTGAGTGATGGTGGTACGTGATTCTAGTCTTGCTTGGTAGTCATTTGTCAAATGCTAAACAAGTAGTAGAAGTAACCTGAGATAGTAGCCAAGCCTAGAGACACACATGTTGATCTGTAAGCATGCCCAACTCAATTTACATTGAGCTCGTTCGAGACACAAAAGGATAGAGACTGAAACACTGAAAAAAGCAAATAGTCAAAGTTTAACAAAAAATCTAGAACTTCCACTACTTGTTTAGCATTTGCCAAATGACCATTAAGTAAGGCTAGAATCTCATAGCACCATCACTCAAGGCAAGTATTGAGGCAGCATAAACAAGAAAGCTTGATCAACCTAATCCAATCTATAATGGTTTATTCTCACCATCCACCTTCTTTCCACTTACTCTCATTTCTACTTTCAATAATTGCAACATAAATGGCCAAAAGAATAACAAATACTAGATCAGATATCCAACTAGTCATTGAAACTTCTTTGAGGCCCATGGCCTTGGAGAGTATAATCAGAAGGATTAATTCTCTATTCCTTTGGTGATATGTTATATATATATATATGTAACAGAGAACGTATTATATATATATGTATATATATATATATATGTATGTATGTAACAGAGAACGTATTATATATATATATGTAACAGTGGAAATAGCATAAATAGCATTAAGGAACATCCCACTGCAGCGAGGAAGCAATTCACTATGATTTGAATCCAGTATAATTCACAATTTAAAATTATAAAAAAAAAAATCAAACATTGCAGCGAGGAAGCAATTCACTGAATTGAAAACATGGTATGAATTCACTGAATTGAAAACATCATACCATTATCATCACTAACCTTTGTTATAATATTGACAAATAAAAGAAACAAAAAAAAAACTTTGTTCACATTTATCACAATATTTCAAGACAATTCATATATACGAATTCCCAATCTTTATCAATTCATATATTTCAAAACAATTATGCAATAATCAGATTGCATAAATTCCCAAATTAAACCCTAAATTCCCAATCTTTATAACATAATAGCGGAAACGTAATTTAATAATCCCCAAATTTTCATACAAGATTGGGGAAAACACCCTTAATGAATAATCATAAAATTCAGAACCTACGCTTTGATACCACTTGTTGGAAATTCCTTATGATCGGTGAAATATCAATCCTAGGATCTTGAATTTAATGATTCTCACACACATTTATGAATCAAAGGATGCAGTGTCATACCTGAATCCATGTTCCTGGATGTGCTCCTTTGATCCACGTTTCTGAAAGAGATGTGGTATGATGGCCTTCTTCAACCAAATCCTTGATTCCTCTTGGGACTTGCGTTTTCACTCTGACGGGGAGATGAGAAAATTAAATTTGATTTGGTGTGTTGGGGACCATAACCTAACCTTCCTGATGTGTTAACTAATAGGGTTCCCATTATCCCCTATGGGTTAACCTAGCTGATGGGTATCCACCCATTAAGCCCATATCCGTTATAACCTTTTAAAAATCTAAGGGAGTCAGTAATTAGATCACTTATAATGTAACCCCGAAAATAAATAGAAATCTAAGGGATGTGCTCCTTAGAAATAGAAATTTATAATTTCTAACACAAGAATCTGTAAACACGGTCGGCTTTCCTTGTTGGCAAGGAGTATTGACTGCATAAGCTGAAGTGTAATAGTTCAACCCTATAAAATTAAAGGACCCTTTCACCATAAAAAATTGCCTTCTTGTAAACTTAGGCAAACGCTCCCCGACTTTTGTTAACCATTACAGCAGGATATGTACCAGAGTATAGTGGTTCCATGAACCAGTCATACATAAAAGCAAGACTCCGAGATGCTGCGTCTTTGTCTTCTTTTGATTGAGATATTGGGACAACCCATGCAGAATTCAGTGTTACCCCAATTTGACCCTTCTGAGTAATCTATTAGATATACATGTAAATAAGTGAGGATATAGGAAATATAAGCTACTTGCGTCCACCCTAGTGCTTGTCATCCTGATTTGTGGTTAAATGCAATTAATTTATAGCGGCAGATGATTAATTTGGATTATATTTCATGAAAAGGTAGAGTTCTATTAATGCAGAGATAAATACTTCAAAAAATTCAATGACATATTTATCATTTTAATTATAATGAAAACTTTTGTCATTAAAAACATAGTGAAAAAATACTTGTCTCTTCATTTATAAAGAGAATACTTTATGGATGCCTAATAATTTTTTTCTAAACCCTAAATATTATTTATTTTATTTTTTACAAGGTAAGAATATTACATTTCAAATCCCAACAACGAAGAACTAACCACTCATCCTTGCCATTACAACACTCTGATCATGAGAAATACAAAGAATCATGTGAAATAAAATCGTTTCCACGATTTCTATCATATTCTCTCTATATTTCGTGCCAAAATTTTCTTCAGAAGTGTGTTGATGACCACCTCATTTTCCAGAACTGTCTATTTCAGGCCTAACTGCTACAATCTCGCTCAAGCTAGGGATTCTCGCTTGAGCGAGAGAAGATGACTTTCCATGCCTGACCACCTCGCCCGGGCGAGAGAAGATAATATTTTCCTGCTTGATATCCTCGCCTGAGCGAGGCTCTCTCGCTTGGGCGAGGCTCCCTCGCTTGGGCGAGAGAGAAACAGTGAGTTTAGCTGTTTTTGGTCTTGAATAGCGCCCGAGCGACACTACCTCGCTTGGGCGAGGGATGTCAGTGTTTTCTGCTGATTTTCCTCGGAATTGTCGTTTGAGCGATAAATCCCTCGCTTGGGCGAGGCTTATGCTGTTCAAAACCTTAATCTTATCTTTTTTTTGTCTCCTTTATTCATCATATCTTAACCTATAGTTAGGGAGACCCAACCAATTCCTAGAGCAATCATAACTTATGAAGTTTGGAAAGGAGTTCCACCAAGTGAAGCACTTGGAGGAGGTTCCAAATTTAGCTAGCTTATCGGCACAAGCATTGCCTTCCCTATAGATGTGAGAGATCTTGAAGATCATTTTGGACAATAATTTCTTACAAAGAAACCATCTGGCATCCAAATTCCACGGCACCACGACTTTACCTTAAAAAATGTCCACTGCTAATGAAGAGTCACATTCCAACCAAAGCACATGCCAACCTTTCGAATAAGCTAGATCCATAGCCAGTATAACAGAGCTTAATTCAACAAAAAGAGAATCCTTTATCCCATAATAAGCAGCAAAGCAAGCAATGCAATCCCCCGAAGCAGACCTGAAGATTCCACCACCCCCTGCATGACCAAGAGAGCCAAAAGCTGCACCATCAGTATTCACTTTTGTCCAACCCAGCCTTGGGGCTTGCCATATGACCTCCACCATTTTAGGACCTCTTCTATGATTGATTTTGGATATCCAGACTTCTGAGGATTGAGAAGTCCATGTAGAGGAGTTGGAACATGAATGGTAAAGCTTACCATATAAGGCAATGTCCAATCTGAGATTTGTGATAACTCTACTAAAAGTTACATTGTTGTCCTCAAATCTTATTTTGTTTCTTGTGTTCCAAATTTGGCTAATTGCTATAATGATACAAGATAAAAGAGTGTCTTTGAGTTGAGGATTCCAACCAAGGTTGCAATTGCCAAGAAGAGCTTGCAAGGATGACGTATTGAGGCTGCAATGGAATATGCTACCAAGCCAATTCCATACGTTAATGGCCAACTTACATGAAAGGAAGATGTGGTTGGAGGATTCCATATTACAAGTACAGATGCTACACCTGGATACTATTTGGCAGCCACGTTTATTAAGGTTTTCATCAGTTGGCACGTTGTTATGCAACCATCTCCAAGTAATAAAAGTTTTAGAAGGAGGAATGACCCTTGACCAAATGCTCTTGAACCAGTTATGTTGGAGAGCAGTAGGAATGCAATGCAAGTAAGCTTGTTTGAATGAAAGGACCCCATCTCCAGAGTTTTGCCAAATGACTCTATCATTATTTGTTGTAATTGTCGTTTGAGTAATTTGATTACAAACCTAAGGAAATGCGTGCATAAGGCTGCTTGGAATAATCCATTTATTACTCTGGATGAAATCCACCGCCTTAGCATTTAGTGAAGGATGGCAAGACTCAGATATGTTAAGGATGTCCACCAATGGATTCCCTAACCAGTTATCCTTCCAGAAATTAGTACTCTTGCCATCACCAATCAGGCATAAAGAATTGTTCTAAACCATTGACCAATTTTGCTTGATTCCATGCCAAATAGAGGACTTGAAGTATCTAAGTGAGAGTTTGAAATGAGAACCAAATCTTTCTCTATAAAAGCAGGCCGAATCCTGCTGTGAGGATAACATTAACCAAGTTAATTTTAGCAAACCAGCTTTGTTCATCATTTTGATAGATCTCAGCCCCAGACCTCCCTCCTTTGTTGATGTGCATATGCTTATCCACTTAACTGTGCAAATTTTCCTAACCTCAGTGTCTCCAGCCCAGATAAAATTTCTAATCTTCCTGTATTGATCCTTGATTAATTGGATTGGCCAGGCATAGAAGTGGAAGCTGTATGACAACATACTATGAATCACTGATCTTACCAGCTCGACCCTGCCCATGATGGATCAACAAGATTCTTTCCAATTTGCTAGCTTATGAACAATTTTATCAGCTGTGGGTTGAAGGTGCAACTTCTTGGGCTTTCCTTTGAACAAAGGAGTACCTAAATACATGAAGGGTATGGAACCAAGAGAATAGCCTAACAAATCAGTTAGCAAAGCAATTTTCCTAGCAGTAGAATTGGTAGTGTAGAACTTACACTTTGCAACATTTATAATTTGGCCAGAGTTCTGAGCATAGTCAAGAATTAACTGGTTTAAAGAGAGGATTTCCCTTTTTATACCCCTGCAAAAATTAGAATGTCATCCGCATATAAAACATGGCTTGGAGTTTTCAGATTGGCAGGACCAGAGATTATGCTGAGTCTTTCTTCATTCACCAATTTGGATATCCCCATACTAAAGACATCTTCAGCCAAACAAAACAACAAAGGTGAAAGAGGGTCACCTTGTCTAACTCCCCTCTTGCAACTGAAGTATCCCACATTTTGACCATTGATGTTGACAGAGAGCTTAGCAGAGATGAGAATTACCCTGACCTAAGCAATGAATTTTTGAGAGAAACCAAAAGCTGCATAATTTTAAGAAGAAACTCCCAATCCATTGTGTCAAAAGCTTTTCTAATATCCAACTTTAGGATCATATTATCACCAAAAGTTTTATAGTCCAAAAGGTTTGTTGCTTCAGAGGCAAGGCAAATGCAGTCAAAGATGTGCCTATCTTTCAAAAAGCCTCTTTGTTGTGGAGACATAATTTTGGTTGCAATTATGGCCAACCTATCAACAAGCACCTTTGTGATAATCTTGAATTGAAAGTTAGCCAAAGCAATAGGTCTAAAATCCTCCACTTTATTAGCCCCTGAGAATTTTGGTATGAGAACTATGTTGTTTGCATTCATGTTTGGGAGAATCCATCCCCGAGAGAAGAATTGCCAAAAAGAATTGCAAACCTCCTGGTCAACAATGTCCCAATAATTCTGATAGAAGTAGCCCCCAAAACCATCAGGGCCAGGGGCTCCATCACCTTTCATAGCAAACACAACATTTTTTATTTCCTTCGCATATGGTTTTTGGTCAGCATATCATTGTCTGCTTCTTCAACCAAAGAAGGAATGACAGACTAAATTAAAGGCGAATTGATTGTGACATTTTCAGCAGCAAATATGTCCGATAATAGCTCAAAACATGATTACCAATATCCTCAGCATCAGTGAGAATTCTTTTCCCATCATTCAACAAGAACATAGACTTTGTATTTTTCCTTATCTTTGTCACTTTATGAAAAAAAGCTATATTTCTATCCCCATTAGCATGCCAATCACATCTAGCTTTCTCTTTCCAGAAAATCTCTTCCATGTTGAGATTCCACGAACCGGTAGAACAAATCAATCTCATATCTTCAAGAGAGGAGAAAGAAAACTCATAGAATCCATTGCCTAAAGATAATATACTCCATCTTCCTACCATGTTCCACATAGTTGTCAGCTTTGCTTTTAGGTCCGTAAACTTCATGGGCGTGTCCCCCTTATATAGGATAATCTTGCCATGAAGGTGTGACTTGCATCGTTGCAAACCCGCTTGGTACTCAGATTCTGGAATTTTTATAGCCACTACATCACCCTTTATGCAAGGTTGAGGCATTTGAGAAAAGGAGATGTCACAAGTATGCCCAAGCACTTGTGCAAAAGTTTTTTTCGGTGGTGCATTTTCAGCTTGCTTTTCAACATCAGCTGGATTTGGTTCTTCAAGAAAGCTCCAAGGAATACACATAGTTGCCATTTAAAACGAAGATCCCAGAAACTTGTAAAGGAATCTCCAAGAGAGTTGGAACCCTAACAGAGCTTATTTACAGCATTCATTCAAACTTCCCAAATTTATAAGTTATGATCTAAATATTAATAATCGGATGCCTAATAATGAATCGAGTGTGCACTATTTATTGGAATTTTCATGCTCTCCCATCTTTCATATTTAAATTAGCATTTTTTATCTTACTTTGTAAGTGTGTCACAAAATTTTCAATACTCTAGTCAAAATTTTAATTTAAAGACTTAATTAAATCCCCATAAGTTTGATGATGATATTTATGATTAAGGACTCTGAAAATCTCATAATGCACTACAACATTTTTGATCTATGGCAATGACTAGAAACCGTGGTCAAAAGTCAAAAAAATGTTCCCTTTGTCAAAGACAACGATTTTCTAACTGTAGTAGTCTGAAGCGTTGCCTTTTGTTTAAGCCATGATTTTGATTTTTGACAACACTTTTTTAAAACCGTTGTCTAATATTTTACATAGGCAACGGTTTTTTTCATCATTAACACCAATGGTTAAAAACCATTGCCTATAGGAAAACATAAAAACCGTTGCCATTGATCACTAAGAACGGCTTAAAAACCGTTGCCTTTTCTCATTTCAAACAGACAACATTTTTTCTCAATCATAAACACCAACTGTTGTAAACCGTTGCACATAATGCCCATTTAAAACAATTTTTATATAAAAACAATTTTGTCATTATATCACATAGAATTCTTTTATTATATATTTTTTATGTCGAACAACACATTTAATATATAGCGAATATGACAAAAATACTTAATATATATAAATGAATGAGTCATATGATTAAGTATGTGTTTGTCAAAAGATACTACAAAACACTTTGTTTCAAATACTGTTTAGCAAACATAATTACAATCTAACACAGGAAATCTTGATGTCTCAATTTTCAAGACCAATATAATTCGTCACTATCTTCCATATGTAGCAAGTTGTCTTCCAAATAATTTTGCTTTAAAGTACATCCCTTAGCTTGAGTGTTGGAAGTTGAAGTGTCTTGTTTCTTCATAGGGTTATTATTTTTCACTTGAGTTTCATACATCTTTGTTAATTCAACATTGGACCAACTTGAAATTTAAGCTCAAAAAAGCTCCTTCACAACATAAAGTAAAATACTAAACTATGGTCCAATCCTAAAGATATAAAAAATTCTAAAATAGAAACATATTTTATGAAATGGATTTTATAAAAAATTCTAAGAATATAAATAATTCTAAATTTACTTCCTGCCAATTTATCATATACTACAACAACAACAATTACATAAGGTGTAAATCCAATACATTAACACACATGTTGGAAAATGCATTACATTGTGTATATGTATATATAATATAAAAAAATCAATAATATAAAGTTGTATAGTAATCGTAGAATCCACTCAGTTGTATAGTAATGAATTAGAAATGAAAATGAAAGTTATACACATTTGTTTTGTGTTCCAACTACAAGTCTTCTTTCTTCCTAGTTCCTTTGTTTGAATTTATCAACCTTTAGATATCAACCTTATTATCTTAGTGGCATTGTTATTTGAAATCACACACACATACAAGTTAACAAGAATTTCAACCAAAAACTAGACCAACATATCATTTTGCAAAAGCAATCCTAAAAAGGAACCATATTATCTCAATGGCATTGTTATTCCACATCCTGCAATACTGATGATAGCAGCAGCAGTTATGCATTAAGCATAAACAAGTCACAAGGTCTCTTCATGAAAGGAATGTAACTGTGTAACTAAATAATTGAAGAATAAGTCAGGACAAAGAGCATATACCTCTTCAAAATTTTGGCATTCCACCAATCTTCGTAGAACTCACGATCACCAAATGGAAGAAGATCTGCAAGTATATTTAACCTACATTGCAACAATGGCTCTAAGAATAAATTGCCTCAAATATAACTAAAAAATAAAAAAATGATAATTCAATGTTTACTATTAATACATATAGATCAACAAGTGAAATGTAAGCACTTATGTATGCACAAAAGAACTAACTATCTAAATTGTTTTCATAAAGGAAGAATTTTATCAAAGAGAAGAATAGGATATGAGTAAAGAAGGAGATATATCTACATAAATTGTAGCTCTCGTATTCACCCCAATGGTTCTGCAAACATAAACAAAAAAGGGTTATGTGATTCATAATAACAAAAAACTAGACTATCATATCTAAAGAAACCAACTATAAATCATCATAATGTCTACTATACCAGAAAAGGACCTTTGGTGGAATAAAAAAAGAGTATTACATATTCCATTTAAAATGCAAACAATTCCAACACTAATTTCAATTAACAATTACATATTAAGAATATTAAAGTGACAAGGAAGCCAAATGATGGAACCCCTCATCAAATATAACCTCAAATCAAATAGAACCCTAAATCTCACTCAAATTCAAACACAACCCCCAAATCAAACCCTAAATAGAGTTCCTATAATATATTATAATGGAGCTAACATAATGAAGTGTAATATCAAACTCACCATGGAAAGTGAAACTGAAAGAGAGTGTGAGCGTGAGTGGCTGGAGAATGAACGGGATAAGGAAATGAGAGGGAACCCGTTAGCGTGAGTGGTGATTGGACAGTGAATGAAAGTTTGCGATAAGAAAGTGAACAAGTTAATGAAAGAGTAAGTTTGGGAGAAGAGGAAGGGGCGGTGAATGGGACAAGGGGAAGTATGAGTTCTGTTTTTCTAGGAAAGTAAAAGAGAATAGTTTTATAAAATAATAAATTAATTATTGGATGTAATAGAGAACGTTTTTTGTAATATTGATAAGACAATGCTTACAAAACCGTGGTCAATACAGTAAGTGTAATAGGCCAATGTTTTGAGAACTACTATAGTAACAATATCAAAAATCATGGTCTATACAATGAATAGGTAATCGTTTTAAAACCATTGTCTAATTTACGAATTATAGTTTTAAAACTGTTGAAAGTAAAAACGTTGTCACAGGCTAAAAATGTAGTAGCGATGATATATTTTTAGGAGTCCATATCATGAATTTTGAGTAGATATAAATCTTCTATCAGACTCAACAATAGATAAGATCTAGGAATTCCTCTAGATGGATTGGTTGAAGGTAAAATGTGACATTTATGCTTTGATGATATCTTTTGTAAGTAGTACCATAAATTGAAAATGACGAGTTTGTTTCCAAACTTTTATATAGACAAGAGGGATAACCTAGACGAGGATTTAATACAAGAGATTATATATAATTATCAATTCCAAGGAATTGAGTTAGCTTGATTTGGAATTCTCACGGACAATAGGCTTAATATGGGACCTTAAGCTTTGATGCACAAAAAGTAGATTTAATAGGCTTTCCCTAACGGGAATCATTGGAAAAGAGTTAATGAAATTTTATCTATGATCATTTTAATCATGCATGTTATCCTTGTAAACACAACAACCCAATGACGAAAACATAGGGTATGATATGATGTAAACATGAAAATTCTATAAAAC
Source organism: Lupinus angustifolius (assembly GCF_001865875.1). Taxonomy (NCBI): domain Eukaryota; kingdom Viridiplantae; phylum Streptophyta; class Magnoliopsida; order Fabales; family Fabaceae; genus Lupinus; species Lupinus angustifolius. The sequence goes on along the minus strand of NC_032014.1, from coordinate 14,229,524 downwards.
TTGCACATAATAAAAACTGTCCACTAATCTCATACAAAATTGGTTTGAATGGAAAAACTTATCTAGGCTAAGATTTATGCCTTGGTCATTGACTGATGTTTAGTACTGATCACAACTTCATGGCAGAAAATACTATTTAACGGCTCAATGAAAGAAAGTGATCTTCATCAATTTAGAAAGCTAACTAAAGAACAACTTTTGCAATGAGGGATTTTAGATTTAGTGCTAGAGAATATATACATTTTTGAATGCATCTTAATTTACATATGCGATAAAAATGGAATTGAGAGGTCTTTATTTAGAAATATTATTTTATAAGGAATATACTTTCAATTTCTAAGATTATGAATAAAAAACACATTTTCTCCCTTTATTTGTAACTTCTTACATCTTCACTACTTGACCAAGGTGCAACATGTTTTGCTCGAAAATGAAAAAACCATAATGTAAAATGGGGAGTTTCCATCAGAGACATTTAGGAAAGAGTATTAATGTTACTGTTAAAAATAAAAGTGCATATATAAAATATAATTTTACTAGTCCCATATTGGACAGTTTAAACACTTCCAATTTTTTTTTTCCAAGTTACTCGTGCATCAGCACAATACTTCTTTGATGCAAGATTAATAACACATATTACATATACATTTATATGGTTAAGAAACACATGTCACTCGTGCATTCGTATTGTTAAGAACACACGTGACCCGTACATTCGCATGGTTAAAAACACATATATTATCTGTACATTCGCATTACTAAGAAAACACATGTTACTCATGCATTCGCATAGTTAAAACACACATATTACTCATACATTTACATTATTAAGAATACACGTCTTACCTGTATATTTGCATGTTCAAACACATAAAGAAAATAAATGACAATTTTTAATTTGAATTTTCTAATGGAAATAGCAAACTGAAAGTCTGAAACACGATATCCTATTACTTTTATTAAAATAAATATTTTAAAATTTATAGAAAATGAAATGATTTTTTCAATATTAAATACGATTTTTTAATGAAAAAATGGAAATCAAATCGTTATACTATATGAGTTTTTTTATTATGAATATATTTAAAAGTTATAAAAAACTTCAATTTGGAATTTGATTTTTGTTAATTATACTAAAGAAAAATTAAAATTCAAAGAATCTGAAATATTAAAATTCAGTGGGAAAAGTGTCACAAAACTTTGATGAGGTGAAAAATACAATTATTCTTAGATTAATGGTAAATATTAAATAATATACATAGATTAATGTAAAGCAATAGTTTGGATGTGAAAAATAATTTCAATCTCATCTAATGTTCAGTGTCTATTGCATTTTAACATAACAAAAACCAAATATTAATTAGTATTAAATTATTAACATATAAAATATATAAAAAGTAAGGATAATGTGGGAAGGTGCATAGTAATAACATAGAATATTTTAGGAGAGAAGGGGAAAATGTGAGGAGGAAGTGACATGTGACATGAATGAGTTTTGTTTTATTTTTTAATTAATAACATAGAACATTTTAGGTGGGGAAAATGTGAGGAATATGTGACATGTGGCATGAAGGGAAAAAATGTGAGGAGAATGTGACATGTGACATGAATGAGTTTTTTATATTATATTACTCATACATTTACATTATTAAGAATACACATCTTACCTGTATATTTGCATGTTCGAGCACATAAAGAAAATAAATGACAATTTTTAATTTGAATTTTCTAATGGAAATAGCAAACTGAAAGTCTGAAACACGATACCCTATTACTTTTATTAAAATAAATATTTTAAAATTTATAGAAAATGAAATGATTTTTTCAATATTAAATACGATTTTTTAATGAAAAAATGGAAATCAAATCGTTATACTATATGAGTTTTTTTATTATGAATATATTTAAAAGTTATAAAAAACTTCAATTTGGAATTTGATTTTTGTTAATTATACTAAAGAAAAATTAAAATTCAAAGAATCTGAAATATTAAAATTCAGTGGGAAAAGTGTCACAAAACTTTGATGAGGTGAAAAATACAATTATTCTTAGATTAATGGTAAATATTAAATAATATACATAGATTAATGTAAAGCAATAGTTTGGATGTGAAAAATAATTTCAATCTCATCTAATGTTCAGTGTCTATTGCATTTTAACATAACAAAAACCAAATATTAATTAGTATTAAATTATTAACATATAAAATATATAAAAAGTAAGGATAATGTGGGAAGGTGCATAGTAATAACATAGAATATTTTAGGAGAGAAAGAATGTGAGAAAAGAGGAAGTGACATGTGACATGAATGAGTTTTTTTTTATTTTTTAATTAATAACATAGAATTTTAGGAGGGGAAAATGTGAGGAGGATGTGACATGTGGCATGAAGGAAAAAAATGTGAGGAGAATGTGACATGTGGCATGAATGAGTTTTTTTATTATATTATTAATAGATAGATAGATAGAAGTGTTCACCACTTTAGCTTATAACATTAGAATGGGCCTAAGTTGCTTTGTTATATTTTATTTATTTATTTATTTATTCTATTTTTTTTGTTGTTCTTATAGGCAGGTTTATGAGGAGTGAATGGACAAAATATAATTTTGTCTGTATAGATAAAATTTAATTTCTTTATGCTTTGTTCTATTCCTATGATATAGTATGTCTAATAATTTCATAGATTTGAATCTACTGAAAAAGGTTTGAAACATGTACGATGTTGTTATGTAGATGTGTGTTTTATACTTTTTTTCATATCAGTAGCACATAGCACATAGTATAATTCAAGCTTTCCCTATTATGTTTTTTCCATTGAAATTAACTTATTTTTAAGGTAATTGAATTTAACTTTATGATAGTTTCTTAGTCACTTATTATAGCTTATTTATTCATTCTTTCAATTTGTGGTTTAGTCACTACTTGGGAGCTATGAAATACACTTGTGAGATGAGTCTCAAGCCTTCCATTTCCATTCCTTCCCCTCCAAAATTCAACTCCCAAACTAACCCTAAGTAATCTTTAAAGTAGATAGTATACATAGTGGAGAATGCCTTAAGATCTTGTTTGATGTTACATAAGCAAATTCATCATAACATAATTAATAAAGGTACATTATTGGAGAGCTAATGTAAGACTCAAAAACATATAATTGTAGTAACTAAATTCTACCCAAATAAGGGACATCACGATTTTAATGTGGAAAATATTTATAATGAGAGAAGTAAAAATTAGAGGTACATGCCATTCAATCAAGCTCCACTATATTCAAAGTATGATTAAGTATCTCAAATCACAACACAAAAAAGTAAGTCATCGCCCTTGTGCTTTTGTGGATCTACTAACAATTAATATTTTTCACTATGATGTCTCACACACGCCATTACGATATTCTCTTTCTCATCTCCAATGAGAACATTCTCTCAACATCTAGAGAGATATTGTCAGCATCTAACTCAACACATCTGTCTCTATCTCCACCTTGATCCTAATCCAGTACATGAACTTTTAGGATTCTGGATCAACACATACATTGCCCCACCATAATTTCACCTTGTTTTCTTCTCATTCAACTCATCTTTTATCCTTGCACAATACATTTGATGCACCTTGTCTAGTCATCACGTTTTCACCCTCTCTAGCCATTATCTAGCATCTGGGTTAAGAGCCATCTACCAATTGGCCCTGATACCAATTGTTGGTGCAGGGGAAGCGATCGTTGTGCAACATTGGCCACAAGCAATCAAATAAAGTGCATAGAATAAATAGAAGAGAAGAAACAAGAGAATTTGTTAATGGGGTTTGACCAATCGTGCCTACGTCGCCTAGAGCGCTGAGCGGCTACCAATATATTATTAGAGAATAATGATTACAAACCCTAGCGCACCCATGGGTCCACCTACCCATGATGTGTTTTCTATTTGCTGCTTATATCTGGTGCACATTATAACAAGGGACTTGAGTATGATATATAACATTGATAACTCTACTCTTTTCCAATACTAGACAATGTGTGACTAACACAATAACATATTTCAAACATCCCAATGCTAACAAATTGCCAATAGATAAAAACTAAGTAACAATTAACAGATGAAGAGCATCAACAATTCCAAAAACCTTATACTGGTAAAGTTTTAAATATGGGAGAAGAGAAATTATATAGCGGTTAAGTTTCAACTTAGTTACTCACATTTTATAACTCACAACTCTAATAACTGAGTTACCACTTTAAAAGAGGAATTCCAAATATCTTCTTTGGGTCACTCGAAGCTCCTTAGTTAGCTAAAAAATTTGGTTATGCCATTAACTACCCTTCTTTGATGATTAAAGCGAACCTCCTTAATAATGGATTCTCACTCATAAATGTATAAAATAATATAAATTATGCATAACACTTCCATCAATAATATATGGAAGTATTAATTTATACTGGAAAGTGGGGTTGTTGACTAGAGCTCGATGTACAAGTCTTCATGTGTTTAATTAAGCAATCTCGTGAGATAAGAATATAATATACCTTCATTATTTATGTCACTTGAATTTGCTTTTGGAGCATACTAGACAAGATCTTAAGGCATTCTCCACTATATGTTTTGTTTATAGTTCACATATAGTGTTTAGTTAGATCTTTGTTTATTCTTCGGAGTTACAATGTAAACTCAACATGATTCCAAAATGAAATGACTTCAATTTTACAAAACCGATGATAATTTCACCAATTTATGAGAATCTATGAGCAATAATAATAAAAATGATTGCACCAACTAAAAATCACACAAACAAGGTACATTAAGATTTTAATGTTGATGACTTTCTCAATATAAGAAGTAAAAACCACAACATAAAGTAAGGGTCCATTAGCTCCTCAAATCACAGCACAATTGTTCAGAATGAAGGAATAATTGTTGTGAACTCGCAATCCAAGTAGCTCCCAATTCCAACGATGAACGAAGACACATTCACAAATCAACCACAATTGCCTTGAGTTCCAACGAGACTGGTTTCTCTTCTCTCTCACTTTTCTCTTATCATTTGCCAAACTGAACACCTTCAAACCTACTAATCTGATTCCTCTTGACTAGTTGAAGTGAGATAAGTGGACTTGCACAAAATGTGTATTTATCAACATAGGACAGAAGTTCAAACTGAATAAATCTCCCCCTCAGTCATCTCCATATAATTGTGAGGGAGAAAATTGTCGAGCTTTGAGCTTCCTTCATAGGTTGATAAATTGTCAATTTGTAAAAGTTCACTTATCTCACTTAAAGTAGTAGAGAGGGTCAAATTTTTATCAACTTAGGAAGAAAACTCAAAATCAATAAAATCTCACCCTTAGTCATCTCCACATAATTGTAAGAGGGGTGATTTGTTCAGTCTTGAGCTTCCTTCATATGTTGATAAATGGCCATTTTGTGGGGTAAGGATGTTCAACTTGGTAAGAGGTGCAAGAGAAAATAGAGAGAAAACAATCCCACTGGAATTCAGACAATTGTGCTAAATTTGCCAATTAGTTTGAGTAGTGACTTTGTTATGAGGGCAATGAATAAATTGTATTGTGCTGTTGGTTCTGTTCCATTTAATTTCTTGGGAATTCCGATTGGTGCAAATCCTAAAAGGCTCTCTATTTGATCTCATATCATTGATTCTATCGAAAGGAAACTCTCTATTTGGAAGCACAAGGTCATCTCCTTTGGTGGTAGAGTAACTTCGCTAAAATCTGTATTATGTTCCTTACCTATCTACTTGTTTTCTTTCTATAAATCCCCAATTTCTATTATAATGTGATTTCTAAAATTCAAAGGCGTTTTCTTCGGGGAAAGGGGAAAGAAATAAAAGGGATTCATTGGGTAAGGTGGGTGAAAGTGTGTAGGCCTAAAGAGGAAGGTGGTTTGGGGATTAAAAATCTTTTCATGTTCAACTTAGCTTTGTTAGGTAAATGGAGATGAAGATTGTTAAGTGAATGAGATTCTTTGTGGGTTAAAGTCTTAAAATCAAGGTATGGAGATGAGTTTTTGAGGTGTGGAGGGGATATTGACTTAGAGTGTTTTAGGAGGGGTTCTTCTTGATGGAGAGAACTAGGTAGTCTTAGTCACTCTAGGGAAGGTATAGGTTATGGGTGGTTCAATGGTGGTATACGTAGGTCTCTAGGGAGTGGCTCTTTTTTCTTTTCATGAATATGCCTTAAGGTTGGATAACAAGAATCACAATTGGTGGGTGGCTCTTTGGTTTGTCACTATTTGGATCATTTGGCACATTAGGAATAAAGTTATTTTTGATAGTATGAGGTTCACCCTAGATGATGTGATGAAGCGTATCTTTCTAAATTCTTGGAGTCTTCTCAATGCTCGACTTCCTTGTTTCTCTTATTCTTTTGTTGACTGGGTGAGACATCCTTCAAATTGTCTTTCTCTTTGTTAATTTAGAGATTATGTGGATATGAGTACCACTTGTTCTCCTAATTTTGTTTTCTCTTCATTAATAAAGTTGTTCATTGCTGATAAAAAAATATTACATCGAGGAAAATTTGAACAACAGGTTCACAACAACTAGTCATTTATTCTAAACAGTTGGAACAATGATAAGTAATTAGGGATGGGAAAATTTGGGTCATGACAACAACGTATTTTTTTTTGCTTTTCTAATATTCTTAATTCTCTATTTTAACTTTGTTCCTCTATTATTTGCCTAAATGTTAAACACAATTTGTAATGTGATTTAAGATATTCATGTACCTTTATTTTGATTATAATGAAACTTGATTGACTAGCTTGTGCCAATAATGTTTTATTCTCACTTTGATAAGATTTTCCACATTAAAATTCCAAAATATTTTGTTTGTATGATGTTTAGTTTCTACACTTATTTATTATTGCTCCTCACACCAACAGTCCAATAATGTACCTTCATTAATTATGTTTCACGAATTTGCTTTTATAGCATACCAAACACAATCTTAAACCATTCTCCACAATACGACTAGTATCTAGTCCCATATATATAGTTTACTTAGATGTTTAGTATATTGTTCAAAATGTAAACTCAACATAATGCCCAAATGATATGGCTTCATTATATGTGTTTAGGAAAATCTTGATGAAAAATTCAACACAATAATAATGTCAACTAAAACGGAATAATATAAAATGGATAATAATTTTTCCAACTTACGAGAATTTGTTAGGAGTAGTAATAAGTAATTGCAACTAGTGAAGATCACACGAATAAGGGACACAAAGATTTTCACATAGAAAATCTTCTCAATGTGATAAGTGAAAATCATACGCATAAGTCAGTCAATCAAACTCTATCATAATCAAAATAAGGGTGCATGCGTGTCTGCAATAACATCACAAGTCATGCTTTAACAATTAGGCAAATAACATAACAACGAGCTTAAAATAGAGAAATAAAAATATTAGAAAAAACCAAAAATATATGTTGTCATGACACGATTTCTCCCACCTTAGATAACTTCCTGCTAATATAGATATTCAGAATAAAGAACCACTTATTGTGAACTTATTATCAAAGTTTCTCCTCAACCCAATAGTGAACATATACGTAATGATGAACCCACCACAAATGCCTTGAGTTCCATTGTGATTGGTTTCTCTTCTCTCTATATTTTTTTATTATCTCTTGCCAAATTGATCTTCACCCTTTCTAATCTGACCTATCTTTACCAAATTGAAGTGAGATAAATGGGTTTGAAAAAAGTATTTATTCATATAGGAATGCAGCTTAAAACCGAACAAATCTCCTACTCAATCACCGCCATATAATTGTAAGGAGAAGAATTGTTGGGTTTTAAGCTCCTTTCCTATGTGGATAAAAGTCAATTTTGTGGAAGTCCATTTATCTCACTGAAGTGAGTAAAGTTGAATAAGATTAGGAGTAGTGAGGGTATTCAATTTTCAAGAGAAAAGTAAGGGAAGATAAAAAAATCAATTATGTTGGAACTCAGGGCAACTATGGTACATTCGTCATTACATCTTCGTCAATGTTGTGTTAAGGTAAAAATTGGAAAGCAAGCTCATAGAAATCAGCCATTCATTATGAATGATGGTATAAATGATAAGTAATCTGAGGTGGGAGAATCGATCACGACAAAAGCAAATTGTTTCGGGTTTTGAATTTTTTTCATCGGCTTATTCATGTGTTAATTATTATTGAATCTTAAATAAAAATATAATACATATAAATGATTTATTAACCATGTAAAAACTTTAAATAGATATAGATATTAAACTCTAATTTTTATTAATTATTTTGTATATTAATTTTCTCAACGAATATTTGAAGAGAATGTTGAGATATATACATGATAAGATATTCTTTCTAGAGAGTGGCAGATCTTGGACATGAGCTGAAGAGGTGCAGATTTCAAAAATGAAGTGTTATTAAATTTGATTGGATAAGCTAATCTAACATGCCGATGTGGTGTTTTCTATTTGCTGCTTATATCTGGCGCACATTATAATAAGAGACTTGAGTCCAATATATAACATTGGTAACTCTACTCTATTCCAATACTAGACAATGTGGGACTAACACAATAACATATTTCAAGCATCCCAACAATCACCACCTTGATTGAAATAGATGAATATATCGTTCCTTAGGAAATCTACACAAGAATCTCCACCTTAGCGAATATATGACTCCACCTTGTTCAATGTCTAATTCTCTTTAACTGCTTCCCTACAACATAGACCATTTGAGTATCCTTGACGATGTTACCAAGAGCCTAGCTCTCCAAATTTGCAGTGCAGCTTCCCATACCACCATCAAATGGAACACACCGCTTAGCCACCTATTGCTAGGAAGTCTTTCGATATATTGGAACCTCTACACAAAAGTTCACCAACAATCACCCTCTTCAATACTCAGTCAAACTACACTTTACATTACAATTCTCTAATTTAGAATTTGGTATTCTCTTCTCCATTATGAGTGAGTAATTCCCTTTGTGTCTAGGATTGGGGTTATGCCCCTTTACATTCAATAAACTCTTGTTCTTACTTCTATTTCATTGAGTGTTGAGATTTGAATCATTAAACTGAGTTTTATTCGTATGAGTTGTTTGACCAATAAATTACACCTCTTAGACATATTGGGGAAGGACCGAGAGGTGAACCCAACTATCTGATCATTCTGTTATTCAAACTAGAATCCTAATTCATGAGAGTAGTCTTAGAATTCTTGGGGGTTTCTAGAATTCACCTTGGGTTGCTACGAAGCGATTGAGTACACATGTCAGAGCTCGAGAGAGGATGACACATATCAAAGAGAAATTGACCCTCGCAACTTAAAGTTCATGAAAAGGAGCAAAACAAAGATTTGCGAGTGTAAAGGTGATAACCCTTATCCTGGGAACTCTCCCTAAATTAGATTTCTATCTTTTTTAATACTTTCATAATTATTCTTGTTAATTTCTCAATCGTTCTAAATTCAATTTTATTTCCTTATTTGAGTTAAGTATAAATTAATTGCTATAATTAAAGGAATTTTTCAGTCCTCGTGGGATCAATGTTTTATTACTTGACGATATAATCGTACACTTGCGATTTGCCCTATCAAGTTTTTGGCGCCGCTGTCGGGGACTGTGTCAAAATTTCTTTAATTCTCAATTAATTCATTACTTTACTCTAGTGTATTACACATTTTTATTTTTCTTGGTACCTCTACAGGTTGCCCATTTGGTTTATGCAAAATTCAAATTACTACCCAGAGTTAGAAAGGACTTTTCGTAGAAGAAGAAGACAACAAAGAGAAAGAGCAAGAGAAAGACGTGTGCATGTACAAACAATGACTGAACAAAATGAAAAATCACTTCGCGACTACACAACCCCTAATGCTTGTAGTTCACGTCTTGGAATAATCCGTCCAACTATTGAGGCATAAAACTTTTCTTTGCCATCTGTTTTGATCTAATGGTGATGCATAACCAATTTGGAGGATGAGCCCATGAAGATCCAAATGCTCATATTGATAAGTTCTTGGAATTATGTGAGATAGTAAGGATTCATGAGGCTTCTGAAGATGTCATTCGTCTCCACATGTTTCCATACTCCCTTAGAGACAGAGCTAAGACATGGCTAAGAAATCAAAATTCTTGAATTCAAGCAACATGGCGAACATTGGAGGAGACTTTTCTCAACAAATACTTTCCTCCTTCCAAAACTGTGCACTATAGGCACCTCATCTAAAACTTCAGCGAAAAGGATGGGGAGTCAATTGCTGAGGCCTAAGAAAGATTAATGAGCTAACTGAAGCTTGTCCTCATCATGGTATTCCACCTTGGATGCTGGTTCAGAACTTCTATAGTGGGCTAGACTTTCTATCACAACAACTATTGGACTCTTCAGCAGGTGGTTCCTTTATGTGCAAAGGAATTGATGTTGCTTCAAAGATCATAGAGAATGTAGTTTCCAATCATCATAAATGGGTGAATGAGAGGAGACACCATCTAAGAAGAGACTCTAGTGCACAATATTCAGGCAATCAGATGGAGAAGGTAATTTCCATGCTGGAGAACCTTTCTCAAAGGTTTGGAAAGCTGAAAAAGTACCATGCTAATGCTATTGGGTCTACTGCAACAAGTGAGGGGCATGGAACAAAAGGGCATGGGTGGTAAATGCAAACAATTCACTGAACCTATACATGGAGCTTGGACCAATGAACAACCTGAATCATGCAATTACTATGACAACAAGGAAAGGAGTGGACAACAATTCAACCCACCATACAGGTAGAGCAATCCCAACCTTTCATGGAGAAGCAACAACACTTTAAATCTTCAACATCAGGATGAGCAAGGTAATAGGAAACCTACAACACGGTTTCACAGGTACAATCTTCTCCTATTGATCCCGCTCTTATAACAATAATGGAAGGTTAGGAAAAATTTCTTGCTAACCTTAATAAATTTCAAGAGAACCAAATCATGATTAATAAAAATGTTTCAAATATTAAATGATTTGAATTCTAAGATAGAAAACCTAACCATCAATGGAAAAATGTTAGAAACACAAATTGCGCAACAAGCTAGCAACTTTAATAGGCAAATAGAGATGTTTTCAAGATAATCAGAGAAAAATCCAAATAATGAACATTGTAAGGCTATCCAATTAAGGATTAGGAAGGAACTCAATATGTTCCACGAAGAGGAACAAAATTCTGAAAATGTGTCTAAGTATGTAGCTCCACCACCATATGTATAGGAATCTTGGAGGATGTTCCTATCAAAGTTGAGAAATTTTACATTCCAACAGATTTTGTAATACTAGGTATGGAAGAATATGCACAAATTTCAATCATACTAGGTAGACCATTTTTGGCTACCTCTAGTGCTATAATTGATGTTAAAAATGGAAAATATTCTTTACGTATAGGGGATGAAAATGTTGAATATGATATTGCTAAATCTATTAAACAACCTTCCATGTTGCAGGATTGATATGCTAAACCAAGTAGTGAAGGAGGAAGTGCCTAAAGTGAAATATGAGAATCTCTTAGAGAGAAACACGATGGAAGGTGACACTTCAAATTTTAATGAGGAAGTGGTTGAGGGTAATGAATCTATAAATGCAAGTTCAACACTCCCCTACAACCCACATGAGGATAGCTTGAGGGTCATACATAAATATGATAATTGGGAGAAAGGGAAAACACCTAAAATGGAAGTAAAAACACTCTCTCCAGCCTTAGGTATGAGTTCATGGGATCCTGCATGATGCGCAAGGACCAACCTTCAAGCTAATGACGTTAAACGAGCGCTTCGTGGAAGGCAACCCACATTGTAGGTACATTTTTCTTTAATTCATTAATTTTAGTGTTTTAGTGTCGGATTTATTGCATCCCTGAGTTTGGAGCCTTTGTAGGGGGATGTATATAGTGTTGGCCACAAAACAATCATAAACTAAAAAAATGGATATTTGCACCTCGTCCATATAGGACACATAGGCCATTTGGGTTATTTTTTTCCTTCTTTTGTAGGTACTTCCATTATACCTAGTAAAGCCAACCACTTATAATTGGTACATGAGTTAAAGATACTTCTTGCCCAACTCGTGTGTTTTCTTTTTCTTTCCCTTATTGTTTATATTTTTACAATGGGGATACTGTAAATTTCTAAGCTTGAGAGAATTTTGCATTTAGATAGTTCATTCATGTCATGCATATCATATAGATTTTAATTTTTTTAGGTTGAATATTCATATTATCATGCATTTCACATATGTTTCATATCTCATCTATTCTCGGCTTTTTTCTATGTGTTGTCTATCTGTTCTTTAAATGAAAAAATATGCATGAATAATGATTTTTGATCTATGACCCCCATTGAAGAAAAAACTTTTGATAAAATAATAACATGAAAGACATTAGATTTGACAATTGTGAAATAAATTTGGTTAAATTAAGGTCTTTGTTTCATAACTTCTGTTGAATGTACCAAATGTGAGAAACTTGGGCCAAACACAATAAGACTTCTGATTTGAATTGACAATTGCATAATTTTCTATAATTGTACATTCTAAAATTTGATTTGTGACCGTTTCAAGATTGAAGTCTGTGTGTATGCATTAAAATGATAGAGGCAAGTAATACTTTTTATTTTGACCTTGAACCGCTTGCTATAAACATTGAAAACTCATTAGTTGCTCACTTTTGAGCATAGACTTTAATGATTTTTCATAGCTACTCAAATGAGGGTTTGGGGTAATTTATGATGCTTGGTTGAAGCAAAGAGAAAGGTAAAACGGTCATGTGTGATGAAAGAATCAATAAAAATGTGAAGAAGAAAATAAATAAATTAATTTCATCCCTTCTCTTTTAGAAAATCTCAAAAAAAGAAAGATAAAAAATAAATAAAAAGAGAAGAAATACAAAGTGTACTAAAAGAGAAGAGACTGGAAAAAAAGTGTGTTGTAAGGAGAAAGGTTGATTGAAAAATGATCATATGATAAAGTAAAGCCTATTAAGAGAATCTCAATGTTTCAGATGTCTAAAATGTTTAAGTATTTTGGGAAATATTTGTAAGCGTTTTGAATTACCCTTTCATTGACTATCTCACCGTAAATCATTCACATTGTCCACATTACAACAATTAAAAGACCTCTTGATTATTGCATGCATTCAAATACAGTCAGTGGTGATTCTGTCTGTAATCAAGCCTATGATAATTTACTTTCATGAATTTTTTTGAGGGAAACATTATGACATTTAAACACATGAGAGTGATGAGAGAAGAGTGACCCTAATTCATTCAGTTGTTATGACTTAAAGATTTATCTTGATTTAAATTTGTTTATGATTGTCTTATCTTGATGTCTGAATTATTTCAAAACTAACATGAGATTGTTTGTTATTTTGGGTCATGGTTTCTATATCATCATTCATACATGATTGTGAAAGTTAGACATAATACTTGCTTGAGGACAAGCAAGAGATAAGCTTGAGGGGATTTGATGAGTGTGAAATTATGCTACATTTGCATTGCATTTAACTTGCATTTTAAAACATAATTAGGACTTTAGAATTGCTTTTAGCTTTTATTTCTCTTTGTTCGGGTTGAGCTGGTGTTTTTGGCTATGTTGTGTAGTTTGGATGGATTAAAGCAAAAAAGAATAGAGATTGGGTGCAAGAAGATGAAATTCAGTGTTGAGACTATGCGAAGACCAATATAAGGGCCAAAAAATGTCATAGATGTTATATTATATTCCTATTTTTTAGATTTGTTTTATTGGGCTTAACCCAATATTCTGTAATTAGGATAAATGAGGGTTCTCCCTCAAGGATGAAAAGACTTTACACTTTACATTACAATTCTCTAATTTAGAATTTGGTATTCTCTTCTTCATTATGAGTGAGTAATTCCCTTTGTGTCTAGGATTGGGGCTATGCCTCTTTACATTCAATAAACACTTGTTCTTACTTATATTTCATTGAGTATTGTGATTTGAATCATTAAATTGAGTTTTATTCGTATGAGTTGTCTGACAACAAATTACACCTCTTAGATACATTGGGGAAGGACCGAGAGGTGAACCCAACTATCTGACCATTTAGTTATTCAAACTAGAATCCTAATTCACGAGAGTAGTCATAGGATTATCGGGGGTTTCTGGAATTCACATTGGGTTGCTACGAAGCGATTGGATAGAAAGATCCAAGTAAATGATTTGATTGATAACCGTACCATGAGAGTTGGTGCGATTTCAATTGAGTATGCGTGTCAGAGCTCAAGAGAGAATAACACATATCAAAGAGCAATTCACCCTCACAACTTAAAGTTCATGAAAAAGAGCAAAACAAAGATTTGCGAGTGTAAAGGCGGCAACCCTTATCTTGGGAACTCTCCCTAAATTAGATTTCAATCCCTTTTAATAATTTCATAATTTTTCTTGTTAATTTCTCAATCGTTCTAAATTCAATTTATTTCCTTATTTGAGTTAAGTATAAATTAATTGCTATAATTAAAGGAACTTTCCAGTCCTCGTGGGATCGATATTTTATTACTTAACGATATAATCGCGCACTTGCGATTTGCCCTATGAAGTTTTTGGCGTTGAGTACTTTTTGATGCTGATTTGCCCTACCAATCATCATAGTTCAAAAAACTATCATATTTTACCTTAAGGAGTACACCCACCACACTCTTGCACTAGTGCTCGTGTCACACCCAACATCTCTACCACTACTCTATTACACCATAATTCCAACTCAATGCATGTGTTATAGTTTGCATCGAAGTCACCTATTTCCCACGTTACACACTCTACATCTAAGTTAATGTACCCTTGTTACACCTACATCTAAGCCAATATACTTGTGTTACACTTGCAACTATTCCAATACATATGTTATACTTGCATCCATTTCAATATGCTTGTGTCACACATGCATTCATTTCAATGTGTCACACTTATTAGTTCAAATGTGTCGATGTCACACATGCATATTTTCCAATGCACCCATGTCATACATGCATATATTTCAATTCCCACATGTCACACCTGCATCTACTCCAATTTACCTGTGTCACGACTACATCTATGCCATTGTCACATGTCATACACACGATTAATGCACATGTGTTATTGCGAATCTTCTAGCAATAATTTATCCTTCTCCACGACGTCATGGAAACATAATGAATATATTGACTTCTCATCCTCTATAAGAATATCCCCTCTCACAATGAGAAAGATATAGTCAACACATCCCTTAGAGTCTAATGTTCCACCTAGGTCCTTGTCTCCATATGGATTCCAATCCAATACATGGACTTTTGGGGCTATGGATCCATCATGGACTTTTGGGGCTATGGATCCAATACATTGTCTTTCAACTCATCCCAATATAGTTAATCCATATCACCTGGTTTATTATCGAGCAATGTCTTTGACAAACCTTATATATCTAGCAGCCACATGATTCACCCTCTTTTACCACAATTCAAAGTTTTTTTTATCAGCAATGAAAAATTTATTAATCAAGAGATAAAATATTAGGAGACCACAATTCAAAGTTACCGATTTTTATTGAACTTCTCCATCATGAATCTGAAATCGGGGTTACGAGTCATCTACCAATTGACTCTAATGTCAATTTTTGGTATTATGAAAACAATCATTGTATAGTGTTAGTAACAACTAATCAAATAAAAGGCATAAAATAATGAGAAGAACGCGATAAATGTGTTAACAAAGTTCAACCAATTGTTCTTATATTTCTGAGAGCTTTGAGATGCAATCAATATTGCTAGAGATTATGATTAGCACCTACAACCACACATAGGGTTTATAGAAAACATATATCTAGTCCTAGTGACGGATCTAGGACCCAAGGATAACGTGTGCAATATATGTTAAAATTTAAAATGATAAATGTCATCAATTATTCAAGATAAAAATATTAATGTCATTGTTATTGAATACGTCTCACTAAATATTGTGCACTGTCTTTGAAAAATCTCATATTTTGAAATCTTTGAATGACCAAATCTTGTCAATGTTACTGAATATGTCTCACTAAATATAAGTCAATAAACTATCATTCATCAATGTATCTCATTTGATTATACAACCTATTTTTCACAATTTTCATGGTTAAAAATTCTTTGTATTGTTAAATTCAAAAGAAGATAAACTAATAGGTAAACAATATTTCTTCCATTTTCAACTAACTTATCTTAAAGATTATTGATTCCTTTCAATTAAACAAATTCGACATTGTTATACATATCAATAATGTAAGTCACAAATTGATTATCAAATATAACCAAATCAGTTGAACAAAAATCAAGTAGATAATTTTTTATAATTCAATCAGTTTTGACATATCAAAACTAGAGAAGAAGTTGGTTAGACTTAAACAAAACATAGAAAGAAGAAAATTTGTATTTGTCTTGGAGAAATGATCTTTAAATTCCTTAAGATACATATCTATAATATTATAAAATAATTTAGCACAATAATGGTTTTTTCTTTTTCATGAAACATATCATATCATTTACAAAAAAAAAAAAGAATTGGTTTAAAGAGTTACAAGTAATATACATACTTTTTTCAAAAAAATCAAGGCTAACGTTTGCACACCTTAAAGATACACAACACCGTCATTGTCTAGTCCTCTACCTATACTCAATACATAACCCTAAAAGATCATAAACATTTTCTAGAGTTTATTTGTGGAATGTTGATATCTATAATGGCGGTGAAGGTCCACGGTTGTGGGTCCATACATGACCTAATTGTTTTTCGTTTCTTATTATTAAATATATTTCTCACATGGCCACGTGTCGGTCAAGCTATTAGTAAATTGGCGTGTGCTAACCGATAAATAGGAGTATAAAATTACATCATTGTCACAAATAAGTATAGAGTAAGGGATTCTCGTATCCACAAAGACTTGCTAGATACTAGCTTTTCAACTAAAAATTATTATTGTAAGTTATGATTCAAGGGGTTGTTTGTTTGAGGACACAATAAATCAAAATTGTAATACAACGATAATAAGAGCTAGGATTAAACTTCATACTTACTATTTCTATACACCTGAATCTTAAAGCAAAATCATTCAGTAATATGATTATTCAATACAATGACCTCAAAATTACTAAAAGTTAATGTCGTAGTCAATTTAGCAACTTATGCACCAAAGCCTTATGTCTAGCCACTTTAATTCGTAAGATTAAGAAATATGAGTTGCAAAATCATGTCTCTATGTCTAGTAATTCATGCATTCAAGTTGAGTTAAAATGCAACACCTCAATTGTTCTAGTCACCAATGTCTTGGTCTACACTATCACTTTATCAAAAATAGCTTTAGGTCTAACAACTACAATGATAAAATTAAGTTTTATGAACCTTCAAGCATACTTCAATGTCTAGTAGTCTATGTCATTCAATTTTGAGAGTTATAAAATTACAAGGTTAGCACTATCTCTAGATACTAATAAGTAAATTGTATGAGATGGTAAATAATGTAAATATATATCTAGTAAATGTACTACTTGTTAATTTATGCAAGTTCATAATAATGTAAGTAAGAAACTAAACAAATCATTCAATAATCATGCAAAAAGTTGATCACATTACAAATCAATATCATTGTAACACTGATGTATTAATATATTTTTGTTAGCTCTCACCCAAACTAAAACAACAAACTGTTGTAGTATACTACTAGCCTCATCTCTTCATTTTTCTCTTTATCCTCCTTTGTGTTCATTCCCAATAAGATTATCTAGTAGCCTGTGATACATCTAAGCAAATGCACCCAATATTATATATTATTCTCTTCAACAGAATCAAATTCACCAAAGATAATAAGATATTCATCAATTTAATTACAATCTAGAATACAGGAAAACATATACCATGCACCTAATTATCAATATGAAACAAATTCTGAAGAAGCATAAACCCTCAGATTCATACGTTCAACATCTGTATAAGATAACTATGGAGTGGAGGTCTGAAGAACATATCATTCTCATCAAAAAGGGGGCTGAGTATTTGCCCAGAATCCCTCTGATGATGGCATCTGAATAGAATTGAGAAGATTAGAAGGCAAACCATGATAAATTGGAGCAGTTGTTCCATCTCCAAAACCCTGTGACTGTAACTGTTGTTGTTGCTGATGATGGTACTGACCAACTTGACTAGCTCCAGGTGAACCAATAATTGAACCTCCTCCTCCTTGCAGTGGTAATGAACTATCCTCATCTTCCAAAGGAAGTCTCTCATAAGCGGCGTTGCTAAACGAAGCAGCCATAATCACCACTGACCCAGAAGCAAGAAGTGTTCCAACAACACTTCCACCAACAACTTGACCTTGCCCTCCAGCCAAATATATTGTCAAACCCGAAGACGCACTCGGCGGAGCCGGTGGTGGCAAAAAGGATCCAGAAACTGATAGGATCTCGAAACTTCCATGAAGAGTAACAACACCACCGGAAGAACCTGGTTGCCTTAGAGTTACATTGGTGACACTTCCAGTGCCACTCATAATACATACACCTCTTTGACGAATTCTTGCAAAGTTAGACACACTTTCAATGATGTTACACCCATCTGCTACCTCCATAACATGTGTCCTTAGAGCATTTGCGCTATCGCGTGTGATGATAATAGGTGGTTTGGGTTTGTTCTTGGATCCAGAAGGTCTTCCTCTTGCTCTTCTTGATAGTTCAGCTTCACCAGAACCACCGGTGGCTTCCTTCCCTTCATCGCTATTGTTGTTGTTGTTGTTATTATTTTCTTCTCGGTCTCGTTTTAGGACATTGCTGCTGCTGCCACTTTGTTCATCTTCTTTGTTTTGAGGGAACGGGTGGAATTGGTGCTGTGGGAAATTTCTTGTTGTGTGGAAAGGAGGAGGAAGAGAATGGCCTCGATCCATTATATTTTTTATCAATCAAAATCTCTCTATATAGTAATAATATCTAGTTGAGGAGTTCTTCAACTGAAACTTACATTTGCATATAATGAATATATATGTAGGTATGTGTATATGAAATTGAACAATTCTAAGATAAATCGTGGATTGGATATTGGAAGAAACTTAAGGTATATTAGAAAACACTAATTTCTAACAACTTGCTTCTCACATGAAGATCTTGTTATAAGTTGATGTGAATAAAAATGGCAATATCAGCTTCCAAGTTAAAATTGTTGACATCCTTCAACGTAACCTGCGTCAACACATATTCGTGAGGCTTTCAATGGTGAAGGTTGTGCAAATCAGAGATTTGTTTGACGAGAGGGAAAAGGGTGAAGAAAGAAAAAGGAGAATAGAAGAGGTAGGAAGTTTATTTTAGGAAGGTTGCGTTGGGTTAGGGTTAGATTGAGGAAACAGATAGGAAATTGAATTGATTGCATACAGACGGCTAATAAGTACATAGGTCGTCCTAAATCTAGTCTTGTAGGTTAATATAAATAATAGAGTAAATTACATTTACACTTCTTGAGTTTTAGCAAAATTATATAATCTACCTTTCACTTTTCTTTATCTTCATAAACCCCTAATTTTTATACTTTCATTACACTAATCACCTCAGAAATAATAAGTGTAATTTCATAAACAAAAATTTGTGCTAAATGCAATCAAGTTAAACAAAACATGGTATAGTATGGAGACAAGTCCAAATAATATATTTATTAATTTTGGTTCTTTACGATATAATATACGAGCAATTTAAGCAATATATCTTTAGAATTTTTGATGCATTTTGTAACCAAAATAATAAAGATACATTGATTTATATATTATTTGGATTTTTCCTCACAATATACCATGTTTTGTTTAACTTAATTGCATTTATTATATTTTTGTTTAAAATATTACACTTATTTCTCATGTTGGGGTGGTTAGTGTAATGAAAGTATAAAACATAGGAGAGATTTATATAGGCGTAGAAAAGTAAGGGATAATTTATGTAATTTCACTAAAAATATGTTACGTCTATTATACTTGTTTTTGCTTCATTTTCATTTATACATATTATTTATCAATAAATATTAATATTTTGTTTGTTGGTGAGATGAAAAATCACAAACCAACTCATTTCCTTGAATATTTATGGGCTGCTGAGACAACAATAACAGACTGTTTATGGGTGGCTGATGGGTCCCTTACGTCTCTCTTTGTATAGCATAGATATATTTAAATTTAGTCTTTAATAATGTACAGTAACGTTAACTTAGGATTAGATTAATGTCAAAATAAATGAAACGAATCAAACTGATATCTAAAGTCTGTCTTTCAAGAACTAATTTAAATATTTAGGGCTCCTTTGGTGGTGGAATGGATAGGATAATTTATCATATCCTATTGTACTTCTAACTTTGATGAACTCAAAATTATTCTGTTGATTTAGCATATCATGTTATCAGAACAGGATAGTACTTCTTTTTCATCTCATACCCATACACTTTCTTTTTCGTCTCATACCCACACACTTTCTAAAATCATGATGATTAACTACAAGCTATAAGCTTATCAATGTATAAGATTTTCCAATGGAAAAACTCAGATGGACCTATCTTAATTAATGTTTGACTGTTGTGTATATTATTTTATTCCAAACTACAGGTAGCCTCCAACCATGGGGGAGTTTCATTGTTAACGAGATATGAAAATAGTGGAAAGCTACAAGTAAGATAATAAGTCTTAAACCAAAACTTTAAAGTATTAATTTTATTTACATTTTTTAATTATAAATTTTTTCACTTCTCTCCAATCCGCATATCCAATGTGAGACTATTCAAATGACATGTAAAATTCTAATATTGTAAGAAGGTAGCTATTTGATAGAGTAATTTTTTCAAAAAGTCTATGTTAATATTAAAACCTTGCTACAAGTTTTGTGGCTTGGTGGAACACGGGGTTGACCGCATAATCCAGAGTGTTGCGGTTAGAGAGAAAGAGACTAGTGGGTGGCAGTGAGCCAGTGACAGGTAAATGAGGTAATGGGCACAGATATACAAACACAATGGATAGAATCACATAACTGCACGAGGGCCTGAGAGCATGCTGAAACTGAAACTAAGAAAATAAAAAAAGGTTAAACACGACAACAAAGCTAGTTGCTCTCACAACTCACAAAGACACAAAACTAACAAGTACCATGAGCTTAAATTAAAAGCCCCATGCATCGAAAGATGCTCTTTGTCGGCCTCTCTTTCATCACTTATATGACCTATGCTTTATCCAAAGTACTCTTTAACAACGAAATTCAAGGTGGACCTCAACTTCTTCTCTTTGTGTGTGTCACATTGTCAGATTCATTAGATACTAAAGTACTCATGCTCTCCTAAACTCCAAGTCTTACCCTGAACCCCGGTTGAGACAATGATCATGTGAACCGAGAAGCTACCGTGCATAAATTAGACTTTCTCTTCATAAAATAATAGCCCATTTGGTTGAGAACTTGAAATGATAGTATGTGGATGGTGTTCTATATTCCGGTTCCAGAATACGCTCATGATCATGCAAAGACAATGACCGAGTAAGATAAGTATAATCCTGGCATTCTCACGCCTTAGTCGGGCAACTGAGCCAACAAGTAACAATCAGAGAGAAGCAATAAGATAGTACAAAGTCATTTATAATATTCCACTCCTGCGCTGCTAGTATGACACATACCTTTGCTACATGCCAGATGCTACCTACGTCCTACTGTACCTCTCATCAACAACAGACATAATGAACCAATAATGTAACGAAACATGCCAATATAGCGAAAGTCAATTATCCACCGAGTACGGATATGCCAAAACCACCTAATATGGGAAAAACAACCTTCGCTTGTGTGGGATAGACCTGACAAACCATTTGGTCGACCAGACCAATAGCATCTACTGATGAATATTTCCCTCACTTTTTTTATCAACAACAATATTCATTAATGATAAAAAGAGGAAAATTAGAAGAACAAGTGGTACTCCTATCCACATATAGTTTAGACATTACATCTAGAGGACAAGTAGAAGGGTTTGACAACCATTCCACAAAGGAGAATTTGAAGCTAGGGAAACATGCATTGAGAAAGTTCCAAGAATGTACATAAATTAAATTCATTACCTCATCTATGTGGATCATAATATTTTCAAGTAATATTTTGTTCCTAACCAACCAAATATTTCATATAGTGATGAATCATAGGGACATTCATTGTTTCGAGCACTTTTTGCCCATACTCAACATATTAGCATGTAAAGATAAGTTGCTCTTGACATCATTATGGATAACTGAGAGTAGAAGTTCTGCCAAACAGAATAGGATTTAGGATAGGATAAAAACAAGTGATTTGTTGATTCATCCACCATACAACAAAAAACACAAAATGGTAGGTCTTGAGTTCCTAAGACTCCTCGGATAACAAGGTTCAATTTTGTTGGGACACCCTCCAAAGCAATTCTCCACGCTAGACATCTCATATTTGATGGTACATTACATGACCATAAAAGGATAAAGAAGTCCTTGTCAAAATAAACGTTCTCCTAAAGAAGCACCTGATAAGCATTACTCACCGAGTATAGGCCTCATTTGGCATGCATCCAATTCCAGCCATTTGTAGTGTCTTGACCAAGTCTTGCAGCTTCAATAACTTTTCAAAGTTTGACAACTTCCCCTTGTTCCCAATTAAACAAGCTCATTCTCCATTTAAGATTCCAAAACCATACACCATTTCTCTATTTGTCGAAAGAGCTAATAGTTGTATCTTTGTCCAAAGTCATCTGAAACAATCTCACAAAAGAGTTTCTAAGTAAGTTCCCCCACCCAAAGATCTGACCAAAATTTAGTGGAATGTCCAGAACCCACACTCCTTCTAATACCCTCCCCCAACCAACCAATGTTAACCTCGTGCTTTCTACTATCAAGCTTACCTAAATCCCTCCACCATGAGCCCCTCTTGAAGAAATCATGGTATCCAAACTCACCATTACAAAAGATATCGTCCACATATCTAGACCTTAGCACTTTCACCCGAAGAGAAAAAGTGAGGGAAATTTCCAACCCCTCCCTCTTTAGACCTACACACTTTCTTCTAACTCACCTGGTGTATGCATTTACACTCTTTCCCTCCTTCCCCAAAGGAAACGTCTTTGGATTTTTTTCAAGTTCATTTATCACAGAAATAGGTTCTTTAAAGAAAGAAAAGAAAAAATAGGTAAAGAGCATAGTACCAACTTAAGGAGAGTTACCCTTCCACTAAAGAAAGTAAGTTTATGATGCCAAAGAGAGAGTTTGTTCTTGAAAGAAGTAATAATAGGAGATCAAGTGAAAGCCTTTTCGGGTTAGCACCATCAAGGATGCCTGGAAACTTAAATAGAATAGTTCTCGTTTCACAACATAATTTTTCAATCGCCATCTGGACGAAGCCTCTCTTACATTTCACACCAATAAAATTGTTTTTGTGGAAGTTGATTTTCAACCCAGACACCAACTCAAAGCATTTTAAAATGCTTTTAAGAGCCATGACATTATCAGCAGAGATCTTCCCGATAAGCGAAGTATCATATGCATATTGAAAATGTGAGATAACAACATCATCTTTGTCCACCAGATAACCTTTAAAAATGTTGTTATACACAACTAATCTCATAATACCGCCATGACCTTCAGCCACAATAAGGAAAAAAATAAGGTGCAATTGGATCACCTTGCCTTAATCCTTTATTCATGCAAAATTCCTTCGTTGGGCTACCATTAACATGGATATATATTGAGCTAGATTGTAAGCAGCTTTTGATCCAATTCCTCGACTTAGGACAGAAACCCATCCTATCCATCATATTGAGCAGGAAACCCCAATTTACTGAGTCATAAGCCTTTTCGAAATCCACTTTGAAGATAAAACAATCCCTATTTTTATTTTTCCTAGTCTGGTCAATAATCTAATTGGCAATCACCACCCATCCATAATATATATACCCTTGATAAATGCAGTTTGACTTTCAGAGATCACCACATGTATAACCTTTTTGAGACGGCCTGCTAGAAGTTTAGAAATGATCTTGTAGATGCATCCAGTAAGAGAGATGGGTCTACACTCCCCTAGACCCTGTGAGCCATTGTTCTTTGGGATCAAAACAATAAAAGAAGCATTACACTCTCTAAACAAATTCCTATAATAGTAGAAATCTCCACCATCGAGATACTATCATACTTCAACACATCCCAAACATGTCTTATTAACTTGAAGTTATAACCACTAAGATAAGGATTCTCTCCCTTAAGGAAGTTTACTTACTGATCGAGGCCGTACCCGATACAAATAATATAACAATTAAAACTGCAGTACTAGGAAGTGACTCCTAGGTCATTTCCCAAGGATTATCTTTCAGGCAAAGCTTCAAACACCTTATACTCACACACACACAAGGGGGTTTTTGTTGTTGGATTGTATGAACATAAATCAAATTCAGAAACAGTAGTTAAACAATGTAATAAAATGGCTAAATCCCTTTGGTTCGTGTGTTCACAACTCAATCCTCGGTTTCAAAAGATTATTTTCATATTCCAACCATTAACTTCTGAATTTGTTGAGAATCAATTAACTAAGCAATAATCAATTCAAAGTTCCAGAACCTAAACATCAAACTAAGCGAAATCAGTAAAAGCATGAAACGATTAACAAATTCACACGAACTAAGCATTCACGCACTAGAGAGAGTAAATCAACTAAGTGAAGACAAACTCAACCAACCAGTTTCTA
>NC_032014.1:14201903-14204693 GCF_001865875.1 Lupinus angustifolius | reverse complement strand
TCAACATCATAAGCACATGCACATAAAGATCAAAAGGACTTTTCAAGGTTGTAATGGGGCCAAGGACAAGGTAGGATAAATATGGGATATGTAGGTAAAACCAAATGAAATATAGGAGCAATGGGGAGTAAGTAAAAAGTAAGGAAAAATCAACCTAAAATAAGACCAAATCTCTAATTCCAATCTTCTTTGCCTTACTCAACCTTTTATTCACTTTTGTTTCTCTTTTTGTTGTTTTTCTTTTTCATTTTCGTTTTTTTGTATGAACACTTATGTACGCAATTGTATTAACCATCATTAGGACATAACCAAGAATCCACCAGATTTGAAGAACAATGCACCATTTCTTACTTAATACCGATTCCCAAAACAATTCTGAAGCTCCAAAATTCCCTAAGGTTAGGACAATCATGGTTTTTCACTTATAAGCTTGTAATGAGCTAAGTAACAATGAAAGAAGTAAAAGTCTCAAAGGGGCTATCAAAGGATAAATTCGTTCAAGGTAGGCTTATATGGCTAAGTGGCTTATTCAAAAGAAATGCCTAGATCACTTCAATATGTGCATGTGAATATCAAGTATCAACAAGAAACAAGTCAAGTTCTAGAGTGCAAGTAATCAAGAGTGCAATCACACATGAAAGAATATTAGATGGCATACAGCAATCCATCCACAATTAAGGCTCAAATTCTCACAATGGACAAGTCTATCACAATTGTTTCAACCTCTTAATTCTCAAAAGCAACTTGACATACAGAAATGCATGGATTCATACCACAAGATATCAAGACTTGAGTGAATGAAAGTATGGGAGAAAATGCCCAAGCCTAAGCAAAACTTAAAAGTCAAAGAAAAAAGTGCATCAACAAAACTTACAACCTACAATAGTCTCCCCCACACTTAAACTACACATTGTCTCAATGTAGCACAATCATAAAATCCAGACATACATATCAATCAATGGAATTTGGACAAGTGCAAGAAAAAGTAGAGAGGAGAAAGAAAAACTCCCTGATTCATGGAGGGATGAAAGTGGGTTCAACCAATGAGTCCTCCTCCACAAGTTCATCCACTAAGGAAGGATTTGTGAGGAAAGGCTTGAGACGATGCCCATTAACCTTGAAGCTCTTATCTGTGGATTCACTTTTAATTTCTACAACACCATAAAATTAGTAACAACAAAAGGACCAATCCAGCTAGAACGAAGCTTACCACTCATGAGTCCAAGCCTAGAGTTGTACAACAACACTTTTTGACCAACCAAAAATTCCTTTCTAGAAATCAATTTGTCATGGAATCTTTTGGTCTTCTCTTTATAGAACTTAGATTTCACATAGACTTCTAAGCGGATCTCATCAAGTTCATTCAATTGGAGCTTTCTTTCTTCACCAGCTTGATCAAGAGCCAAGTTACAATTTTTCACAACCCAATATGCTCGATGCTCTATCTCTACAGGAGGATGACATGCTTTACCAAACACAACCCGGTAAGGGGACATCCCTATGGGTGCCTTGTAAGCAGTCCTATGTGCCCAAAGAGCATCTTCAAGTCTGTTGCTCCAATCCTTTCTGTTAGGCTGCACCATCTTCTCCAAAATCCTCTTTATCTCTCTGTTTGAAATCTCAGCTTGCCCATTACATTGGGGGTGATAAGGTGTGGAAACTCTATGAACAACCCCATATTTCTTGAGCATAGCTTGCATGAATCTATTGCAAAACTGGGTGCCTTGGTCACTAACAATGGCTCTAGGTATGCCAAACCTGCAAAAAATATGAGACCTAAAAAAATCCATAACAACCCGAGCATCATTAGTCTTGGTGACCTTAGCTTCCACCCATTTAGAAACACAATCAATAGAAAGTAGAATATAGTAAAAGTCAAAAGAAACATGAAATGGACCCATGAAATCAATACCCCAAACATCAAACACATCGCAAAACAACATAGGTTGTTGAGGCATTTCTTGTCTCCAAGAAAGTGTACCACCTGCTCTTTGACACGGCTCACAAGTGCTACAAATCCTCCATGCATCTTTGAAGACGTGGGCCAATAAATCCAAAGTCAAGCACCTTTCATGCTGTCCTTTGGGTACCAAGATGGCCACCTACTGCAGAAGAATGACAAAACTGAAGGACTGACTCAATCTCATGATCTGGAATGCATCTTCTAGTAACCTGGTCAGTACACAATCTCCACAAAAAGGGATCATCCCAAACATAAAATTTAGCATCACTCTTAAGTTTATCATTTTGATCTCTAGATGCAAGTGGAGGAAAAACAGATGCAACCAAATAATTTATAATATTGGCAAACCAAGGGGTGGGAAAAGAAACAAAAATATTCAAAAGTTGTTCATCAGGAAAATCATCTCTGATAGGCATCATATCAACAACTCCTTCAATCCTGCTCAAGTGGTCAGCCACCAAATTTTTTGCTCCACTCCTGTCACAGATCTCCAAATCAAACTCTTGGAGCAAGAACATCCCTCTAATCAACCTTGGTTTGGAATCTGCTTTCTTCAATAGGAACTTCAAAGTTGCATGGTCAGTGAAAACAACAATTCTAGAACTAAGCAAATAAGACCTAAACTTATCCAGAGCAAATACAATAGCTAAAAGCTCTTTTTCAGTTGTGGTGTAATTTGCTTGTGCAGCATCTAAAGTCCTAGAAGCATAATAAATTACCCTAGGCAGTTTGTCCACTTTTTGAGCCCCCCAATGCATAATTAGAAGCATCACACATCAGCTCAAAATGGACTGTCCTATCAGGTGCCTGGATAATAGGAGTGGTGG
>NC_032014.1:14200888-14201803 GCF_001865875.1 Lupinus angustifolius | reverse complement strand
GCTGGAATGTACCAGGGGCGTTGCATAGGCCAAAAGGCATCCTCCTATAGGAAAAAGTGTCAAAAGGGCAGGTGAATATGGTCTTCTCCTGATCCTCAGGAGCAATATGGATCTGGAAGTACCCAGAAAAACCATCAAGAAAACAGTAATGAGATTTACCTGCTAAGCGCTCAACCATCTGATCAATAAATGGTAAAGGAAAGTGACCCTTTCTTGTTGATTGGTTGAGCCTCCTATAATCAATGCAGACTCTCCAACTGTTATGCACTCTCGTAGGAATCAACTCGTCTCTCTCATTTCTCACCACTATAATTCATGTCTTCTTTAGAACCACCTGAACTAGGCTCACCCAATGACTATCAGAAATGGGATATATAATCGCAGCTTGTAAAAGCTTTGTGGCCTCTTTCTTCACAACCTCAATGATGACTGGATTGAGTCTCCTTTGTGGTTGTCTCACTGGTTTAGCTCCACCTTCCAAGAGTATCCTATGCATGCACATAGATGGGGTAATACCAGGAATATCAGGTAAGGTCCAACCAATTGCCTTCTTATGCTTCTTCAGCACTTGTAACAACTTCTCCTCTTGATCAGCATCAAGGGAGGTGGAAACAATAACAGGAAGTTTCTAAACATCCTCTAAGTAAGCATACTTGAGGTTTTCAGGCAAAGGTTTAAGCTCTAATACAGGTGCTTGCAAAACAGATGGAACCAAAGTAGCAGACATAGATTCTGCAGCTTGTACCTGGACAAGTAAATCAGATTGTCGTATGATGTCTGCAGCAATTGGGTTAGTGCAATCTGATTCTACAACATTTGGATCAACAGAAATTTGCAGAAACTCATCAATACAAGAATTACACATTTCTGAATCAGTGCACGTATGAGTCTATCAATGACATAGAATCAAAATCA
>NC_032014.1:14200312-14200788 GCF_001865875.1 Lupinus angustifolius | reverse complement strand
ATTCTTCGGGTTGACCACAGTTTGGGAAGGCAACTTATCAGAATTCTGAGAGTGCAATGTGTTTAATGAAGTAGCCATCTGCCCCATCTGGGTGGTGAAATTCTGAATGGAGGACTCTTGTCTCTGAATGGAAGCTCTAGTCTCTTGCTGGAATTGCATTTTCTGCAATGTCATTTGCCTCACCAATTCTTCTAATGAAGGTTCACTAGATGCAGGAGCAGGATTGCTATTCACTTGTTGTTGCCTCTGTTGCTGGATTGGGGGAGGCACATATGGTCTATTTTGTGCAGCATTATTATTCTGAAACCAACGTTGTGAAGGATCAGACAATCTAAGATTCAGATGATTCCTCCAACCAAGGTTGTATCTGCTTGAAGAAGGATCATAATTCTGCTATTGTTGTTGGGGTTTGTTGTTGTAAATATTTGCAGCATAGGCCTCAGGATGGTCACCAGTTTTGGGCTCCAAGAGAGAAG
>NC_032014.1:14198676-14200212 GCF_001865875.1 Lupinus angustifolius | reverse complement strand
GGAGGAGTTGTTCAGAGATCTGATGATGGGGGCAGCTTGCACAAAGTCTCTTGAATCTCTCCCAATATTCATATAAACCTTCTGCATGTAGTTGTTTGATGCCAGAAATATCTTTTCTGATTGCAGTGGTCCTGGAGGCAGGAAAGAAATTTTCAAGAAAGATTCTCTTCAGGTTATCCCAACTAGTAATAGAACTAGGGGCCAAGTAATACAACCAATCTTTTGAAGCACCCTCAAGTGAATGTGGGAATGTCTTCAAACATATGTGATCCTCTTAACATCACGAGGCTTCATGGTGGAACATACAATGTGGAACTCCTTAAGATGCTTATGAGGACATTCACCTGCAAGTCTATGAAACTTAGGCAACAAATGGATTAGTCCAGTTTTGAGCACATATGGCACATCGTCATTGAGATACTGGATACACAAGCTTTCGTATGTGAAATCAGGTGCAGCCAGCTCCCTTAATGTCCTCTCACGTGGGATTGGAGGTGGTTCAACCATATTTTTAGAGAATGCAACAGAATGCACAGAAACAGCAAATGTCCTTTCACGTGGGATTGGAGGTGGTTCAGCCATATTTTCAGAGTATGCAACAGAATGCACAGAAACAGCAGAATGCGTAGAAACAGCAGAATCGGTATCACTATCAGGTAGGGTTAGGATTTGCCCTAGTCATGCACTAAATGCAATAGTAAGAACCATGTAGGGCAGTAAGTGAAATTCATATTAAATTTCAGTGATCAACCAAAACTTTGCATTAATAAAATCCTAATAGCATAGGAAACATCCACAAAAAGTTTCAGGACAAAACTCAAAGCCTGACTAATTTAATTAAATGCAACAAAATCAAAACAATTGGAAAAATAAACTTGTAAAATAAAAAAGAAATAGTAAACAGACTCTTTTTGGATTTTCAGGTGGGCTTCTGATGAACGATTCGTCTCGTTTTTCTACCCCGAATGCATATATAATATGACCAATTCTGATCAACGATTCCAAAGTTATGCCAAAAATAGAAAATCAACAGTAAAACTAGTCACTCCTTGTTTTTATCTCACAACGAGCAGCAAGGTGATTGGCTATGATGCATCCAGTATTCAATATGTGATGAAAGAAGTGTGGAAACAAAGTTTCATGCAAAAATTCCAACCACAACTATATTAACCAACATACACCCGAATCAACCAACATGCACCCGAATCAACCAACATGCAAATAGCTAAACAAGACAGTAAACAACAAAACAGTGAATGCTATAGGAAAATTTTGAAACCCAAACAAAATGGTTATTCTAAGACACACTAAAAAATACTAAGAACCTTTGACAAGAACCGATAATCCCCGGCAGCGGCGCCAAATTTGATCGAGGTCGTACCCGATACAAATAATATAACAATTAAAACTAAAGTACTAGGAAATGACTCCTAGGTCGTTTCCCAAGTATTATCTTTCAAGCAAAGCTTCAAACACCTTATACTCACACACACACAAGAGGAGTTTTGTTGTTGGATAGTATGAACATAAATCAAA
>NC_032014.1:14178918-14198576 GCF_001865875.1 Lupinus angustifolius | reverse complement strand
GAGTGGGGAATCCGAATTTAACCCCTCCAACACACATAAACTGAATTGGGCCTAAACAATGGGCCCAAAGCTAAATTACAATAAGAACATCTCCTAAATTAAAAATACAATCTTCACTTCAACATATATCTTCGACTTCCATAATGCCCAAAATGCCATTGGTGCCAAATGTGATATGAAAATGGTAATAGATTTAATCAGGCCAAATAATCCCAAATTAACTCATTTTAGGAATATTAGTCCAATAAAGTCTAAAACACTAAACCATGTGAAACAAAGTCAATTAGGCACCAAGAATCATCAATCATGCTAAATTAAGGTTATGAATAGTGTGTAATATATTGCTCATCAAGCTGTCACTAAGGCTAGTTTGAAATCCATAGGAGATAACAAATGTTTTTAGTGATTCATGCCAAGCACGAGGTGTTTGTCTCAGACCATAAATGGCCTTTCTGAGTTTGCAGACATGATGAGGAAATTCATTGTGTACAAATTCTGGTGGCTGTTGCATGCAAACATGTTATGTGAGAGAACCTTGTAGGAATGCATTGTTGATACCTAATTGATGCATAAGAAATTTTTAATGAAGAGCAAGGGTGAGAACCACCTTAATGGTTTGAGGTTTAACCATTGGGGATAATGTTTCTTTGAAGTCAATGCCATGTGTTTGTGTGAACCACCTTGTATCTTGCAATTGTGCCATCTGGATGTCTTTTGATCCTAAACAACCACTTGCGGCCAACTAAGTTCTTTGCTTCCACCTTGAGCACTAGTTTTCAAGTACCATTGTTCACGAGTGCATCAAATTCTGCTGAGCAGGGTTGTCTCCAGTGATGAATTTTGAGAGCTTGAGTGATCGTTGAGGGTTCAAGATTCTCTAGTAGTGTATGTTTTGTGGGAGTGAGAACTGTGAAGAAGATATTGCTCCTGACCTTGGAATGGTTTTGATGAAGACACTAACATCACATAAAGAAGAAAATGAAGAATACTTATAAAGACAATGAAGATAAAGCTTCAAGGAATTTAGAGTCTAAGTCTATAGGTACTTCTATCCTTATACTCTATAATATACAATTAGTAGTAATGCTAAAAAATATTTTAAAATAAAATTGAAAACTACAATTGTAAATGAAAACAATTTTCAAAATACTGTGTAACATGTTACTAGATCTAAGTAACAAGTTATTGTGACTAAGTAACAGTTTACCAGAACTAAGTAACACGTTACATGAGTGAGAAACGAGTTACCCAACAAAAACTGAATAGGATAATCGATTACTCCATTTGAGTAACCGATTACAAGGTTACAGTATATTTGAGTAACCGATTACATAGTGTGATAATCGATTACTCAGTTGGACAGAATGTTTGGGTAATCGATTACGTCGATGTTGTAATCGATTACTAAGAGCTATTACACCAATTTTTCAGATTCAAACTGCACAACTTTCACCCCAAACGAAATAGTTTCATTCCAATCAAATCCTACCTTTTCATAGAGGTGTTATGGCTCATTGGAAAGCCTATTTAGAGGCATTGGAACTCATAATTCAAAAACACAAATCACATACACAATCTGAAATTTTCTGAAACACTTTTTCTGCATTTTGTGCAACTTGTTCTTAACTTTTAGATTAAATTTTTTGAAGTTGCTTTAAGTATGATTTCAAAGATTTTCAAACCTTCTGAGCATTATAACTAAGTGTATAAAGAGTTATCGAATTGCAAGAGATCATAATCTTTAAATCTTGTAAAGACAATCCTTGCCATTGTTAAAGTTTTCTTCATCCAATTTGCTCAAATATTTTCGTTCACAAGGGTGTGATAAGAAAGGGGATAAAGTCACTTGGAAATGTTGTTTTCCAAAGAGTAACATAGGTATTAGAGAGTGAGTAAGGTAGAAGGAAGTCTCGGGGTGAGAATTTGTAATTACTACTCTTAATATATAGTGAAGAAATCTCTTGTGTTGTAAACGTACTAGATGTATCCTTTGGTGGAGAAGAAGGTGAACCACTATAAAACTCTCTGAGCACTCTCTTCTCCCTTATCTCCTTAATTTTACTTGATATTTTTCTGCATAACTTTTCGCTGCTACTAACTCTGAAATTTGCAGAAAGATCTATCATAGATTTAAGACAACTAATTCACCCCCTCTTAGTTGCCATCTCAGTCTTATAATTGACACTAAAGCTTATTTTGAGTAAATTATTCTCGAATCTAATCCTGTATCTATGATGGCCTCAAGATCATTTATGGGAGAAGGTTCCAACAATAATCGTCCTCCAAGTTTTGTTGGAGAATGCTATGACTTATGGAAAATCAGATTGAGAATCTTTATAGAATATCAAGATCTGGATATTTGGAATACGATTGAGGAAGGACCTTATGAACCTTTCACTATTGTGAATGGTGTAAGGGAAGTAAAGCCAAAATCCTCATGGAATGAGGAAGACAAAAAGAATGTGCAATACAATCTCAAAGCAAAAAACATCTTCACTTCAACACTTGGCATTGATGAATTCTTTAGAGTATCAAACTGCAAATCTACTTAAGAAATGTGGGATACTCTAGAGACTACATAGGAAGGAACTGAGAAAGTCAAAAGGTCGAGACTCAATATTCTCTCCTAGGAATACGAAATGTTCTGTATGAAGTGCGGAGAGAAAATACAATATCTCCAAAAGAGATTTACTCACTTTATAAATCATTTTATTGCCCTTGGAAAAATATTATCAAATAATGACTTGAACTTAAAAGTTCTGAGATCACTCACCAGAACATGGCAACCAAAAGTAACATCTATTTTCGAAGAGAAAAGATTATCAAAAATGTCTTTGGTTGTTTTATTTGATAAATTGTAGGAACATGAATTGGAACTCAGTCAACTTGACCAACATGAAGAGCAAGAAAAGAAGAAGAAAAATATATCTCTTAAAGCAAAGGCGAATAAATATGATTTATTAGGAGATGAATTAGAAAAGGAATACATGCAAGACATAAGTCTTTTGGTAAAGAAGTTCAGCAAGTTCCTGAAAAGGAACAAAGGTGTTAAAACTGGACAAATGAAGAAATTCACCAAGAATAATGACATCTCCACTTCAAACCAAAACTTCACATGTTTTGAATGTGGAAAGCCTGGTCACATGGAGATGGAATATCCAAACCTGAAAAATAATTCCTTCAAAGGGAAAAAAGAAATGAGGACTGGACGAAGAGCCTACATAGCTTGGGAAAACAATGATACCAGTTCTGCGTCAGAACTAAAAAATTAAGAAGATGATAATTTGAGAGTCGTCTGTAATCTATGGTACTTGAACAGCGGCTGCTTAAAGCACATGTTGGGCGGCAAAGATAAGTTACATGTCCTTACTCTAAGAGACAAAGGCTACGTTACATACGGTGACAACAACGATGGAAAAATACTTGGAGATGGTAGAATCAGTAAGCCATCGTAAACAACTATAAAATGAGTATTGTATGTTGAGGGGCTTAAGCACAACTTGTTGAGCATAAGTTAACCATGTGAAAAGGATTCCATGTGGCATTCTACCCTAATAATTGTATCATCGAAAGTAAGGATTCTAAAAATATATATATATATATATATATATATATATATATATATATATATATATATATATATATATATATATATATATATATGATTGAATTAGATTCTTCTTTACCAATAAATGTTTAGTTGCTGATAATAATCATGATGCATGGCTTTGTCATATGACAATTGCTCATATTCATATGGATCATTTGAATAAACTGATTAAGAAAGATTTAGTTGTTGGTTTACTCAAAATTGAAGTTTGTTAAAGACAAACTATGTAGTGCTTGTCAAATGGGTAAACAAACATAAACTTCTTTCAATCCTAAGCATATGGTTTCTTTTGATAGACCATTGTAGTTACTACACATGGACTTATTTGGCCCCTCAAGGACCAAAAGTTACAGTGGTAACTACTATGCTCTTATTATAGTAGATGATTATTCAAGATATACTTGAACTCTATTCTTAGTTCATAAGAATGAGGCACTTAATGCCTTTAGAAAATATTCTAAAAGAGTTCAAAATGAAAAATCACTGAAAATTGTTGCTATAAGAAGTGATCATGGGGAGAATTTCAAAATGCTTCTTTTAAAGAATTTTGTGAAGATCTTGGTATCAATCACAATTTTTATACTCTTAGAACACCACAACAAAATGGCGTTGTAGAGAGAAAGAGTCGATTCTTAAAAGAACTTGCTCCTACAATGTTGAATGAAACTAATCTCCCAAAATACTTTTGGGATGATGCAGTTATTACATCATGTTATGTTTCAAATGTAGTTCTTATAAGACCAATTCTCAAGAAACCCCCCCTATGAACTCTTTAAAGGTAGAAAACTAATCATTTCTCGTTTACATGTATTTGGTTGTAAATATTTTGTTTTAAAAATGGTAAAGACAACTTAGGCAAGTTTGATGCAAAATTTGATGAAGGGCTCTTCCTAGGCTACTCTCTTACGAGTAAAGCTTACAGAAGTTTCAATAAAATAACTCTAGCCATGGAAGAATCCGTTCTTGTGTCTTTTGATGAAACCAATCTATAATAAAGGATGGGTTAACTCTTGATGAAGAGGACTTGACAAGTTCCCCTTTAAAAGAAGATTATTTTACCAATACAACAATCAATACTGAACATTTAAAAATGGATGATACTCTATCTTCTCAGGAAGAGCATATGCATTCTGATTTACCAAAATAATGGAGAACTCATCGAGGTCATCCTATGTTAAGTGCCAAATTGTTAAGGAAATTCATATGCTTTTGGGAGACTTAGTGCGTATTTATGTTGTAACTGGGTAAGATTCCTGATAACTTAATAATCTTGTTCTGTGTAGGAAATTTTATGTGTTTAAGTTGTTTCAGGATAAGATGTAAGAAAAAAAGGAGAAGATTGGTACTTTTGAGCACCGCATGCCTCGCCCAAGCCACAAATAGGAGAAAAATCATCAGAAATCATTATTGTCCCTTGTCCAAGCGACAGTCGGAGCTAAAAAGGTCTTGATGTCCTACCTGATCCTTGCTTAAGCAAAGGATCCTCGCCCAAGCAAGGGATGCCTCTCCCAAGTGAGGTACTCAGATCTGAAAGCCTCTTATTTACTCACACAAGCGAGGATCTCTAGCTTGGGCGAGGGTTTGGAAGTTGGAACTAATATTGGCGATTTCAGAAGTTAGAAAGGGATCCCATTCACTTTTCATAGACATATTTGGAATGAAAATAGAGAGAAACACAAAGAGATTATGATAGAAATCGTGGAAACGATTCTACTTCGCATTATTCCTTGTATAATTTCATGATTCGAGTGTTGTAATAGCGAGAAGGAGTGATTAGATTTTGCTGTGGGATTTGAAATGTAATCTTCTAAACTTTGTACTCCTGGATTCGATTCCATTGTAATTGTTATTTGATTTTGGGAAGTTCATCCCGTTCTTAATGCATGAATTTATTTTGCTACTAATTTCTTGTTCTTGGGTTCAAGTTTAATTGGGAAGTTAAACTTGACACCGAACCTAGATCATCTTCCTTCATACATCATTCCTCTAGGAATGGAGAATGATGCATGAATTGCTTTTACATGGAACATAATGTTAGTTAATCAGTCAAATATCCAAGGAATTGGTATTTGAGTGATTATCTAAGGATTTTACACTCAAGGGATTGATGTGAATGACTTGAATCATATAGGCATCTGAATCAGTAACTTCACAATTCACTTAGAATTGAATCCATGGATGTCATTAGGAAAGAACGATGCATTTCGATCTCAGTTTATTTTACTTGTTTTCTGTTCAATTTATGATTTTTCACAACCAAATACAAAATTTTATAAAAACATTATTGTAAATATATACTCAATTCATTCTTGTAGGAATTAGTGTAAATCTAGTTTGCTCCTTGAGGATGATATCCCGGTATTTTACTGGATTTTATTACTTGGACGATACGGTGCACTTGATGTTCCATAAATATCTAACAAGTTTTTGGCGCCGCTTCCGGGGAGCAAGGAGCGACTTACATTAGTTCTTTATAGAGTTTATTGAGTTTTGTACATAGTTAACCTTTAATTCTTTGTAGTATAGTGCTAACCCTTGTCCTAACCTTTGTTGTACTCTTCTTATTTATTCTTTTGCAAGGTAAATCTAAAGAATAGCAACTACAATACAATCCAGAGATTGAGAAGTCTGCTAAAAGTAACCGGAAGAAAGCAAAAGAGAAGAGAAAACAAGGTCCTTAGGAAGCAAAATGTAGCTTTGAATCGGCCACAATGCCTATAGTTTTAGAATCTCAGTCCGAGAAGATGGAGAAAGTCAATAATGCTGCTAATAGTAACCCAAGGCCTAATACTCCAAGGAGGACATTAGGAGATTACGATATGTATCAAGGTACTCGGCACTACTCTAGCATTGTGATTCCACACACCGCCAGGGCAGTGGAAATCAAACCTGTCTATCTGAATCTAGTCAGTGCTCATTAGTTCACGGGGAAGGATTATGAAGATCAGTATGCTCATTTGGACAATTTCTATGAGCTGGTGGCCACTATGGGATATTCAGACACCGAGAGGGAAGCTGCATATATGACGCTCTTTCCATTTTCCCTCCTTGGTGAAGGTAGGGAATGGCTAAAATCACATCCAAATCAAAGCTTAACCAATTGGAGTGATTTGGAAACAAAGTTCTTGACAAGATTTTTCCCTCTGACGAGGTATGTGCATGCAAAGTTCAAAATTTCAACATTCAGACAAGGTGCTAAGAAGGCTTTTTATGAGGCATGGGAACGTTTCCAGATGTTGCTGAGGAAATGTCCCATTCATGGATTTGAAGATGTTGATCAACTAAACATATTTTGTAATGTATCGAAGCCAGAGACTACGATGATATTGGATGCTGCAGCTGGTGGCACCAAGATGGCAGTCGATCCTGAGCAAGCCATTAGAATTATTACTGCATTATCTGCTACAGATCGACAAGCTCAGCATAATAGAAGGACAATACAAAAGAGAGGGGTGTTGGATTTGAATAATTGTGATGTCATTCTAGCTTAGAACAAAATTCTGACACATCAGATTGATGCACATACAAAGCAAATGTCCAAGTTTCCTAAACAATTGAATGTGGTTCAAACTCATTATGTTCATCAACAGGTGCTACACTGTGAGTTTTGTGGAGGTGATCATGTTACTGGTCGTTGCTTAATGCCTTCCAACACACAAGAAGAAGATGTTCAATATGTTAACAATCAACCTCGTCTGGCTAATTTCCCTAACCACCCTTCGTTCAACAATCACTTTTCATAGGGTTGGAGGGGAAACCAAAACCAGAATCAGAATTTTGGATGGAGGCAGGATGCATGACCATCTAACAGGCAACCACCATATCAACCATCTTATCAGAAAGCTCCACATCCACCATTACATGATATGCATACGTAGTTGGAAGAAACATTGGAGAAGTTTATGCAAGTCTCCATCTCAAACCAGAAAAACATTGATGCTTCTATCAGAAATTTGGAGACTCGAGTGGGTCAGTTGGCTAAGAAAATGGCAGAATAGAACTCAGATAGACAAAAATTCTCCGCCAACACTCAAACCAATCCAAAAGAACACTGCAAATCTATCCCTACTATAAGTGGTAAGGTCATTGGTAAGGGTATTAGTGAGAACTTGGCTATTGAGGAAGAGGTTCTAAGAAATACTACAGCTGGAAGATTAGAGAAGATAATCAGAGAGACACAGAAGGGCGAAGTGGTACAAGATGAGGAAGAGGTTGTCACTAATGAGGATGATATAAGGGAGGACAATGATAAGAGGAAGGGTGACCTACCTCAGTTGAAGAATCTCCCTTATCCAAATACACCTTCCAAGAAAGACAAAGAGCGACAATATGTTAGGTTCTTGGATTTATTCAAGAACCTCCAGATCAACATTCCATTCACGGAGGCGATAGAATAAATGCATGTGTATGCTAAATTCATGAAGGACTTGTTGACAAAGAAAGGAAAGTTTTCGAAAGAGATAGTGACCTCAGAAGCTGGGTGCAGTGCTATCAATCAGAAGTCTTTGTCTAAGAAGACTAAAGATCCTGTCAGCTTCACTATTTTGGTCACTATTGGTGAATTGTCTGTGGGAAAGGCATTGCTTGATTTGGGTTCCAGCATTAAATTGATGCCCCTTTCTAGGCTGAAAAGAATTGGGGATTTGGAAATCGAGCCTACCAAGATGACTTTGCAACTTACTAATAGATCTGTCAAGTATCCTTATGGAGTTGCAGAGGATGTTTTGGTGAAGGTAGATGGGTTGGTCCTTCCTGTGGAGTTTTTCATCATGGATATTGAAGAGGATAAGGAGGTTCCTCTTATTTTGGGCAGATCTTTCATGAAGACTTCCCGGGTTATTATTGATGTTGATGATGGAAAGTTGAAGGTAAGAGTTGAAGACCAATAGGTGAATTTTAATGTTTTTGAGGCTATGCAGCATCTGAGCGACAAGCAACACTGCTTTCGGGTGGTTGTTATTGAGAACTTATTCATGCTCGATGACATTCATTTGAGTAGGAGTAGTCCTTTGGAGAAGGTTTTGAGGGGAGACCTAGAAGGAAACAATATGGAGGAGAATAAGATGATCAAAACATGTTTGGCAGAGTTAGATGCACCCCACAAGGTTGTATCTAATCAAAATCAATTTGAGAGTTTGGGAAAGAGAAGACAGTTGAAGCTCCAAAGGTGGAGTTGAAAGTATCTCCTTCACATTTGAAGTATGTATTATTAAAAGAAGGAGGGCAGAAACCGATAATCATCAGAAGTGCCCTTACATGTGATGAAGAACTATTGTTAATTGGGGTGATGAGGAAGAATGTAGGGTCAATAGGGTGGACATTCGCTGATTTTCATGGAATGAGTCCATCTTATTGCATGCATAAGATCCATATGGAAGAGGATTACAACCCGAGATTACAAACCGGTGGCACAACCTCAGAGGCGTCTTAATCCCACTATGAAGGAAGTGGTGAAGAAGGAAGTGATGAAACTATTAGATGCTGGGATGATTTATCCTATATTTAATAGTAAGTGAGTTAGTCTTGTTCAGGTGGTCCCAAAGAAGGGAGATATGACTGTGGTCAGGAATGACAAGGATGAACTCATCCCAACCAGAATAGTCACTGGTTGGCGAATGTGTATTGATTACTGGAAACTGAACCAATCCACTCACAAAGATCACTTTCCTCTGCCATTCATGGACCAAATGATAGAAAGATTGGCTGGACAAGAATTCTACTGTTTCCTAGATGGCTATTATGGTTATAATCAGATCATTGTGGATCCCCAAGACTAGGAAAAAACAGCTTTCACTTGTCCTTTTGGTGTCTTCGCATACAGGAAGATGCCATTTGGATTGTGCAATGCACCGACAACATTTCAGAGGTGCATGTTAGCTATATTTTCTGATCTTGTGGAGCAGTGCATTGAGGTCTTTATGGATGACTTCTCCGTCTTCGGGTCGTCATTTGAGAGTTGCTTGGAAAATCTGGACATAGTTCTTTAATGATGTGTTAATAAAAATCTGGTACTGAATTGGGAAAAGTGTCACTTCATGGTGACTGAGGGAGTGGTCATGGGACACAAGATTTCTTCCAGTGGCATCGAAGTTGATAAGGCAAAGATTGAGGTCATCAAGGACCTTCCACCACCACTTAATGTCAAGGGAATTCAGAGTTTCCTTGGGCATGCAGGTTTTTATAGAAGGCTTATTAAAGACTTTTCTAAAATAGCAAAGCCACTCAACAATAAGATTCAATTTTTCAATTTGATGTTGAGTGTGCCAAATCTTTTGAAACCTTAAACCAAAAACTAATTTCTGCTCCTATTATACTAGTGCCCGACTGGCATCTTGATTTTGAACTGATGTGTGATGCTAGTGATTATGCTGCCGGCGTGGTACTAGGACAGCGAAAGGCTAAAGTTTTTCATGCCATACATTATGCTAGTAAGGTA
The DNA here is from genome assembly GCF_001865875.1 of Lupinus angustifolius. NCBI lineage: Eukaryota > Viridiplantae > Streptophyta > Magnoliopsida > Fabales > Fabaceae > Lupinus > Lupinus angustifolius. Next base: position 14,188,530 of record NC_032014.1, on the reverse strand, counting down.
CTCAATGAGGCATAAGTTAATTATGCCACACAGAAAAAGAACTACTTATTTGATTGGCTCCAAAGTCATAATTTTTACTGATCATGCTGCTATAAAATACTTGCTAACTAAATCGGACTCCAAGTCGAGATTGTTGCGTTGGGTTTTGTTATTGTAGGAATTCGACTTGGTGATTAAGGATAAAAAAGGGAGCAAGAATTGTGTAGCAGATCATCTGTCAAGACTAGCCAATAAAGAGGTCACAGTAAGAGAATAATAGATGGTGGAGGAGTTTCCTAGTGAGAAGCTTCTCATGGTTCAGGAAATGTCATGGTTTTCTGACATGGCTAACTTTAAAGCTGCATGGGTCATTCCTGAAGAGTTGTCGTGGCATCAAAAGAGAAGATTCTTGTGAGAGTCTCATCATTATGTATAGGACGACCATCAGCTTTTTAAGACTGTGTCGGATGGACTATTGAGAAGGTGTGTATCCATATAAGAGGCTAAGAGCATCCTATGGCACTGTCATAGTTCGCCATATGGAGGGCAATTTAATAGAGAGAGGAAAACTGCAAAAGTCCTCCAATCTGGCTTCTACTGGCCTTCTGTATTCAAGGATACACATCATTATGCACAGAAATGTAATAAATGTTAGAGATCATGTGAGATCTCTAAGAGAAATGAAATGTCTTTGACAAACATTCAGGAAATTGAGGTGTTTGATTGCTGGGGAATTGACTTTATGGGACCATTTTCACCGTCATGCTCACAAGTATACATTCTGGTGACGGTGGATTATGTGTCCAAATAGGTAGAGGTCGTAGCTGCACAAAAGGATGATGCTAAGACTGTGATCAAATTTTTGAAGAGGAATGTATTCAGTCAGTTTGGCACACCTCGGGTACTCATCAGTGACGGAGGATCATATTTCTTCAATTCACAATTGGAGAAGGTCATACAACACTACTGGGTCTAACACAAGGTAGCATCACCTTATTATCCACAAACAAATGGACAAGCGGGGGTGTCCAATCGAGAGATCAAGAGAATTCTGGAAAAAACTGTGTCAACCACAAGGAATGATTGGTCTCTTCGATTGGATGATACATTATGGGCCTACCAGACATCATTCAAAGCACCCACTAGAATTGCCCCATTTTAGCTAGTATATGGGAAGGCCTGTCATTTTCATATAGAGCTTGAGCATAAAGCATTCTGGGTCCTCAAGTTTTTCAATATGGACCGCGAAACAACAAGTAACCAAAGGAAAATTCAGTTGCAACATTTGGAGGATATGAGGCTCACTGCCTATGAATCTTCCAAACTATACAGAGAGAAGGTCAAGCTGTATCATGACCGGAAGCTCCATCAAAAAGACTTCCACGTGGGTCAGAGTGTGTTGTTGTTGAACACCTGAATGAAGTTGTTTCCGGGCAAACTGAGGTCTAAATGTTCAGGACCCTTCCTAATTAAGGAAGTTAAATCGCATGGTGCGATCGAATTGCAAGACCCAGCATCTCAGAGAAGCTGGGTAGTCAATGGCCAAAGGGTGAAACCTTACTTGGGTGTTGACGTCGAGCGGCTCACCATAATCATCAAGTTATCAGATGTGTAACAGAACATACGTCGAGCTAATGATGTTAAACAAGCGCTAACTGGAAATTTTGGGTATTTCTCGCTCAAGCGAGGCATGCCTCGCTAATGTGAGGCAGCTAACGCTTTAGTGCTAGGTCCCTCGCTTAAGCGATAGTGTCCTCGCCCAAGTGAGGAGGGCTTAAATTTTTTGAAAAGTTCTGTCCAATCCTCGCCCAAGCGAGAGCTCCTTGCTCAGGCGAGGCTGACAAGTCCACATTTTCTGAGCTTCTCGCTTAAGCGAGAGCTCCTCGCTCAAGCGAGAGACTATAAAATTGCGTTTAAAAACATGTGTGAGGGGTCCAACCCCTCACATCCCCATTGAAATCAAACACGAAAAGCAACCTCGGGAGTCTCTCCAAGAGCCCAAGTTCTCTTCTTCGTCATCAACTAGTGCACACACACAAGCTTTGCATCATGATTGGACCAATGTAAGTGCATTTTTGGCATCTTGAACCTATTACCTCTCTATTTGTGCATTTTGATAACTCTAACTCGTTTAGGCACATTTAGGTACTTTAGGTCGCTCTTGATGCCACTTTATCATTAGTATTGTATTGCATTGTTGTTGTGTTACCATGAGTGCCCACATCAAGAAACCTAGGGTTCATAAGTGCAAACCCCAAATATAATTCATAAAAGTGGCACTCATGTGTTCGAATTGGTTAAGCGGTTGTAATAGTGACATTGTAGCAATGGATATCATTTGTAAATTAATTTATGTAATGTCACTCACTATGTATTTGGTTTTGCTGTGTTACAGGAGGAGAAAGTCTATTGCTAAAAAGGATCCCCCTCATCCCAAGTAATTGAAGGGTGTATCAACCTTTCAGGTCCCGCAAGTGTTTGACAGAACCAAATTCAAGAAGAAGGGCAAGGAGAATCATTATCTCTTGCTCCTCAACTGGATTTTTGTGCCAAAGAGGCGAGTGCATTTACAGATAGAGGACCTTCTGGTTTTCACTATGCATATGGATCGTCTGAAATGGTGGATATTGGCCACCCCAAATGAGAAATTTGATCCAGAGGTATTACGTGAGTTTTATGCAAATGCTTACCCGCCGGAGGAGGGGGAGAAGAGATGGCTAACAAATCCTAGGTGAGAGGAAAAACGGTGTTATTTTACAAAGATACAATCAATGGCCTGTTGGGTAGCCCATATGATGTAGCAACCGATGGGACTGAGGATGAGTACAACTAGATGATTCAAAAGTCTCGTACTCTAGCCCAAGGCGGGATCGACTCGAGTAACACCGCTCAAAAGTTGTACATTCCTGGACAATCTTACACCACTAACTCTAATAGCCATCCATTGCAGATTTACCGAAAGCACAAGACTTTGCTGGCCCAGTTGTGGATGATATTCCTCTTGCACAACGTGATCCCTAATAGTCACGTATCATCTTTGCCACTGTTTGACTGCCACATCAGATGTACAAAACCGTAGTGCGGGTTGGAAAGAAGGGTGGGCTAGGATTCCCTTCTTTGATTACTGAATTATGCGCACAACATGGGGTTGCGATGAACAGAACCGAGAAGATTAAACCTCCTATTACCTTACAGTACATCTCTCAAAACTGCAAAGAGGAGTCTGACCAAGATCAGGGCCAAGGATCATCTCAACCACAACCACCTCCACCTGAGCCAGTACGACTACAACCAATGCCACACGCGGCACCATATTAGGAGTTCTCCACTCAGGAGCAGCTTCACAGGCTAACACTGCATATGGAGCATTTGGAGCTCCAAAATGAGATGTTGCGACAAGGACAAGTGTTCCAGCAACAAGGCTTGTTTGTTGCTTTCCAACACTTGAGTCCAGGGAACCAATTCTAGGGATCCATACACACTTTTACTCAACAATTTCCTTGACCTGGGGTCAGGTCTAACTTTCTAGAGGTGTCAGGAGCTGTTGGACCTACTGCAGATGGAACTAATTTTTCTAGTGATGTTGTTGATGATGATGGTGATGCTGAAGATGTTGAAGATGTTTAATTTATGCTATGAAGAAAAATTTTTAACTGAATGAAACTGGTTTCGCTGTTACTTATTTTGTTATTTCTGTTTTGTAATTTAGGTTGAATGTTTAGGATCAATGTTTAGGATGCATGTGTAGGATTGTTTAGGACTATTATTTAGATTGTATGTTAGGGTGTAGGAGTAATTGTTATGTGTTTTATTTATGTATGTTGTTTGTTTTCAAGTTTAGTGACAAAATGTGTAGTCAATGAAACTAAATCTGGTTAATTGTGTGTTTACTATTGTCTAGTTGTGTTGTGCTAGAAACATGTGAATTAAATTTTGGGATAAGATTTTGTGATTGTGAATTATTAGGATTCTGAAGTTTGACTGTTTCGGGATGTGGATGTTGATTTAGACACAGACCGAATAGGTTGAATGATGAGCAGTTAGTCAAAGGACAAAGCCTATAATCGGGTGAGAGAGTGTACCCAAATACATATGAGTGTCTTTGCTGGATTTCACCAATGAACTTTGCCTGATTTTTTATTGTCATTAAGCAGGTAATAGCATGGAAATGATTAAGGCTTAATTTAGGATAGTTGAACTATAGCCAGAAAGTCTACCCAGATGAATTATGAACCTGATTTTTTTTAGCCCCTTTTAGCTGAAAAGGGTTTTTTTTGTGAAGATTATGAACCAAAACCACATCAAAATGTATCAATCCACATACCCATGGAGAGATCATTAGTGCATATGAGTCCTGGTGGGCAATATGAAATGAAGTCTGTGTTTATGAGGGTAGTGAAATAAAAAAGGGTCATTCTTCAACCATGTGTTAAATGGTACAGCATGAAGCAACAAAAAGAAAGAAATAAGTGAAAAATAAGTCATGCGAGAAAGTAGAGACTCAAAAGAAAAGAGTTAGTTGAAGAAAGAGAATCCAATGGTTGATAGGAAAGAACATGATACAAAGAAATTGGAAATGAAACATGAGAAGAAAAAGTAAGTATACACTAATGGTCTACCTCCCTTTTTGAATCCTAGAAAACCCAATATTGTTTGTAGCCAAGACTCATTACAACCATGATGAAGTCCTTAAGATCCATGATTGAACCTGTGTACATGGTTTAATTGAACTGAAAGGCAAAGTCAAATTGTTTGGGGTCCAGCAAAGAGATGAGTGAAACACATGACCTATGAGATCGAGAGAGTTCTTTTGATTGAACTGTGAAGTTATTCTTGCTATTTTGTTTGAAATTAAACTTCATTTGCATTTTGTTATTAGTTGGAACTTGGTCCACTATGATTCATCATGAAACAGGTCTTTGTGAACAATAAGTGAATGATTCTAGCCATGCCATAATTAGATGAATGAATATTTTTGAAAAACCAGATACTTTGAACTAAATTGCACTTTATTACTTTGCTTGAGGATAAGCAAGATTCTAGGTTGGGGGAGTTGGTTAAGTGCCAAATTGTTAAGGAAATTCATATGCTTTTGGGGCACTTAGTGCGCATTTATACTGTAATTGTGTAAGATTCCTGATAACTTAGTAATCTTGTTCTGTGTAGGAAATTTTATGTGTTTATGTTGTTTCAGGATAAGATTTAAGAAAACAATGAGAAAAAGGAGAAAATTGGTACTTTTGAGCACTGCAAGCCTCGCCCAAGAGAGGAGAGGATCGCCCAAGCCACAAATAGGAGTAAAGTCACCAGAAATCACTATTGTCCCTCGCCCAAGCGAGCGAGGGACTGTCGCTCAAGCGATAGATGGAGCTAAAACGGTCCTGATGTCCTGTCTGATACTCACTTAAGCGAAGGATCCTCGCCCAAGCGAGATACTCAGGTCTGAAAGCCTCTTATTTACTCGCCCAAGCGAGAATCTCTAGATTGGGCTAGGGTTTGGAAGTTGGAATTGATATTGTCAGTTTCGGAAGTCAGAAAGGGATCCCATTCACTTTTTAGAAGACTTTTGGCACGAAAATATAGAGAAACACAGGGAGATTAGGATAGAAATCGTGGAAATGATTCTACTTCACATTATTCCTTATATAATTTCATGATTCGAGTATTGTCATAGCGAGAAGGAGTGATTAGATCTTTATGTAGGATTTGAAATGTAATCTTCTAACCTTTGTACTCCTGGATTCGATTCCATTGTAATTGTTATTTGATTTTGGGAAGTTCATCTCATTCTGAATGCATGAATTTACTTTGCTACTAATTTCTTGTTGTTGGTTTCAAGTTTAATTGGGAAGTTAAACTTGACACCGAACCTAGATCATCTTCCTTCATACATCATTCCTCTAGGAATAAAGAATGATGCATGAATTGCTTTTACATGGAACTTAATGCTAGTTAATCAGTCAAATATCCAAGGAATTGGTATTTGAGTGATTATCTAAAGATTTTACACTCAAGGGATTGATGTGAATGACTTGAATCATATGTGCATCTGAATCAGTAACTTCACAATTCACTTGGAATTGAATCCATGAATGTCATTAGGAAAGAACGATGCATTTCGATCTCAGTTTATTTTACTTGTTTTCCGTTCAATTTATGATTTTTCACAACCAAATACAAAATTTTATAAAAACATCATTGTAAATATATACTCAATTCACTCTTATAGGAATTAGTGTAAATCTAGTTTGCTCCCTTAGGACGATATCCCGGTATTTTACCGGATTTTATTACTTGGACGATACAGTGCACTTGCCGTTCCATAAATATCTAACAAGTTTTTGTGGCAACATCTATTCATTCTGATTTTCCAAAAGAATGGAGAATTCATCGAGGTCATCCTATTTACAACATCATTGGTGACATAAGTAAGGGTGTCACTATCCTTTTAAAGCTAAATGATGCTTGTTTAAACTTAGCCTTCGTTTCTCAAATAGAACCTTCCAATATTGAAGATGCAATCGGGGATGAACACTAGATTCTTGCAATGTAGGAAGAGTTAAACCAGTTATAGAGAAATGAAGTTTAGGAACTTGTTCGTAGACCGAATTATAGGCATGTTATAGGAACTCGTTGGGTATTTCGTAATAAATCATATGAAAATGGAATTATTGTTAGAAATAAAGCTAGACTAATAGCACAAGGATACAACCAGGAAGAATGAATAGATTTTGATAAAACCTTCGCTCATGTTTATAGACTTGAAGCTATTCGGTTATTACTTGCATATGCTTGCTCTCTAAATTTTCAGTCATACCAAATGGACATAAAGAGGGCATTTCTTAATGGTTATATACAAGAAGTGTATGTCGAAAAACCTCCAGATTTTGAAGACTACAAACATCCTTCTCATGTATATAAACTAAAGAATGCTCTCTATGGCTTAAAGCAAGCTCCATGTGCTTGGTATGATCGTCTTGAAAACTTTCTACTTGATAAAGGCTTTAACAAAGGAAAGGTCGATACTACACTTTTTATTAAGAAAATAAATCATCATACTCTTCTTGTTCAAATATATGTAGATGATATTATTTTTTGTTCTACTAATGAGATTTGGTGTAGTGATTTTGGAAAAATGATGCAAGGGGAGTTTGAAATGTCCATGATGGGGAAGTTAAATTACTTCCTTGGATTGCAAATCAAACAACTCGAGGATGGTATTTTTGTAACTCAATCCAAATACTGCATAGACTTACTGAAACTCGAGGATGGTATTTTTGTAAGTCAATCCAAATATTTTTGTAACTCGAGAATGGTATTTTTGTAAGTCAATCCAAATATTTTTGTAACTCGAGGATGGTATTTTTGTAAGTCAATTTGCTGAAATACTTTCTTTCAAAACAGTTTGATAAGAAAGGGGATAGAGTCACTTGGAAAGGTTGTTTTCGAAAGGGTGACATAGGTATTAGAGAGTGAGTAAGGTACATGGAAGTATTGGGGTGAGAATTTGTAATTACTACTCTTAATAAATAGTGAAGAAATCTCTTATGCTACAAGAGTATTGGATGTAACCTTCGTTGGATGAGAACGTGAAACCAGTATAAAATTCTTTGAGTACTCTCATCATACTCTTCTTGTTCAATTAATTAACCCCCCTATTAGTTGCCATCTCAGTCTTACAATAACTTTCTTGGTCTTGAATATGTTGTGTTGTGACCTGGTAGTCATATGATGGCTTCTGTTTGAAGGGATTTGAGTTTGTGGGTTGGTAGTACAGGTCTGATTTGGTGGAGATGGTGTTATGGTAGTGGGGTGGTTAGTGTGTTGGGTTGTGCTAAGTTGGTTGGTGATGGATATGTGATATGTTGAAGTGAAATGATGGAGGGAAGCATAAATCCAATGACAGGAGCTAGGTTATTTGGTTTGGTTTATGTGATTAAGGAGACATAAGGAAAAGAGTTCTCAATGAATTGTACATGTCTTGATATATAAACTCTATTTGATGGAGGTTCAAGATACAAATATGCACATTGATTTTATGAGTAGCCAAGGAAAATGCAAGGTTGGGATCCATTTTGAAGTTTGTTCTATGTGTAGGGCTTTAACCATGGAAAGCATAAGCAGCCAAAATAATGTAGTTTATTCTAGTCAGGTAGTTGTTTGAACATTGATAAGTGCCAAAAATGCGTAAATTTCATATACTTTTTATGGCACTTATCCTTGATAAACTTGAGAAAACCAACTTAATTCAACACTTTTTGGATAAAATATCACAATCTTGTATATATGCTTTGTGTATTTCTTTTCTACTTTATTTTATAGGATTTAGGTAGAAAAGATGTGAAATATTTAAATGTAAACAAAGTGTTCAAAATAGGCCAAAATGATCTATATATGACATGCTTAAACTTCACGTGGTAAGCTGTGTGCTTAGCCATAAGCATGACTCAACAAAACTTGGCATGTGTGGAAAACATGAAGTCAACATGAAGTTGCTCACTAAGCAGCTTAGTGTTGAAAGAGTTTTTTAGAGGTTTTCCCCTCAACAAATTGTCCCCGGCAATGGCGCCAATTTATTGAAAGAGTTTTTTAGAAGTTTTCCCCTCAACAAATTGTCCCCAGCAGCGGCGCCAATTTGTTGAAAGCGAGTTTTTTCTCTTCGGTATGTTTTCTTTAATTGATTAAGTAAGTGAAATCGGTTTTATTCTTTGTTTTCTATCTCGGCTTTGTTGAAATAAATTCCAACGTCGATATAATGGTTTCAAGAATATTCCAGTTACAAGTTACTTCTAATAATCATGTGAATAAGTTATTCCTTCTTTGCCCCATCTCGGCTTTGTTAGAATAAATTCTAACGCCGTTACAATGGTATCGGAGCAATCCCCTATTACATAATTATTAAATACCTTTGAATACCATCTCGGTTTTGTGGACTAAATTTCAACACGGATTTAATGGTATTCTAATGTATAAAAGTGACGAATAGTTAGTTGTTAGAAACAAATAAATAAATAAAGAACAAAAGAATAATAAAGTTAAGTGACATTTATTTATCTACTCCCTTTCGGGTTCCTTTTATTAACAAACCAAACTTCTTCCTTAAGGAAAGTAGGTATTAAAGAATAAATAAATTGCGGAATGTTAAAGTTAGTAAGTTAGTTTCATCACTTTTGTATATTAAAAGGTGTTTCAACAAATAAATTTATTGATAACACTTTACTATTTTACAATTTACACCTCTTTCAAGATTCAATTGTAGTATAGTATAGGATTATGTCGAACCACAACGAATTTCCTAATAGAATGAATCATATGAATATGTCAATGTACAAATAATGGGTGAACATATTTTGGTTGTTTTTGATTTGATTTGATATGCACATAAACACTNTAAACACTTAAGAAATATACACTAAGTATTAACAAATTCTTGAGGAGACAAGATCATTTTGAATGATGAAAGTATTTCTCAACTTCTTATGTATTTGAACTACTTAGACAAATGGTAGAATGATGATCAGTATATTCACTACTAAACAATAATACGTGCACAAAGAGACTAGGTTGTCACATCCTAATCTTGGCTACTCTAATATTGAAGTAGTAATGAATATAAGATCTTAAGAAAATCAT
>NC_032014.1:14178336-14178818 GCF_001865875.1 Lupinus angustifolius | reverse complement strand
CTGTTAATCGATTAAGGCATACATTAATCGATTAACCTAACTTTTTGAAAAGCTGTTGAAACTGAAAAACTTGGAAAACAGAATCAGTTATGTTTTGGAACAACATTAATCGATTAACCAAGGCTTTAATCGATTAACTGGGCTGCAGAACTAATTCTTTATAAACTGCGTTTTCAGAACTGATGTCATAACTTGCATGTTGCATTTCTTAGAGAGTTAGAGCATATTTTGTGATATTTGTTGCATCTAGTTGATATTGCATTTGTGAGTTTAGAAAGGAGAGAATCATATGCTTTAGGATTGAGTGGCATTTCATGATATATTTCTCATCATTTCATCTCACATGTTCCTGCATTTTATTGATGCTTTTTGTGAAGTTTTTTACATTTTGTAATTTCTGTTTTCAAACTAATACATTGTCACATTGCATGAGATTGTGTTAGGTGTTTTGAGTAAAGTCTTATTTGTCAAATATGAGCTTT
>NC_032014.1:14177862-14178236 GCF_001865875.1 Lupinus angustifolius | reverse complement strand
CCGGGAGGCCTAGATGTAGTTTGCAAGTGGACACGCAAACGAACCAGGATAAAAATCGTGTTGCAGGATTTTTTTTCTCTCTCTCTTTCTCTCTTTATTGCATTTAATCGGTTAACTTGTATAGTAGAATTAATTGCTATATTTTGTATATGTGCTATACTGTTAATACTCCGATAAAATTGTAAGCTCTGTGTATTCATTTCATTATCGGTTAATTGTCGTGCCAGAAATCGAATCTGTCTAAGCTTGATGTTCTGTTTTGATCGATTAAGTAAATTGAGTTAATCGATTATCTTCATTCTTTTAATCGATTAACTTGGGGTAATTCAGCATTAAGTGTTGATTTTCGAAAAGCGGATATTCTAACCGCTACA
>NC_032014.1:14170758-14177762 GCF_001865875.1 Lupinus angustifolius | reverse complement strand
CAACCCCCCCCCCCCTTCTAGGTGTATTTTAACCACTAATACCTAACATTTATGTAGGCCAAGGTGTTGGGCGCTCAGCTGCTTCTTTGCACCGCTCAGCAGCTGACCAAACCCTTCAGCATGGGTTTGGTCACTTGGTCAAGTAGCTTGGTCACCTCCTTAAGCTTAACTCACCAAGGCTAGTTGTGAGCTATCGGACCAGCTATGATGAGCTAATCCTGAAAATCCTATGGTGGGCTACTTGAAGTGAGGTCATGCATGACTTCATGGTTTCTTGATGGCTAAGTTAATTCTGGGTGCACACCGCTGAGCCTACATGTGGCACCGCTAAGCTGCCTGCTTGAGCAGCTTTGACAGTGCTGACTACGACGTGGCTTGGTGCTTGCTGACCTGGTCAGGTGTCTGGTTCACCGCTGAGCACACATGTGGCACCGCCGAGCTGCCTACTTGAGTAGCTTGGGCGTGTGCCAGGCTTGTGTCTGACCGTTCCAAGCTTGTATTCTGACCGTGTCAGGCTTTGTCTGGTGCTAGGCTGAGCAGTCAAGCAGGTCTGCTAAGCTGCCTGCTTGAGCAACTTGGTCTATGCCAGGTTGGTTTGACTGAGCCAAGTTGTGTCTGACTTTGCTGGGCTGGTGTCCAGGTCTGCTCAGCGTAGCTTGGTCCATGCTAAGCTGCCTGCTTGAGCACCTTGAGTTTGACTTCTTTTTCTTCTTGGACCATGAGTCTTTATTCTCTTTTCTTTTTCTTTCTAAATCCTAAAAAAAACAATTAAGAGAAATACAAACACAAATATACAAGATTGTGATATTTTTTACAAAAAGTATTGTTTTTAAGTTCGTTTTTCTCAGTTATGCTTAAGATAAGTGCCATAAAAGTGTATGAAATTTAGGTATGTTTGGCACTTATCACTTAGCATGGACCAAATGCACGCCCAGCGTGACCTGGACACCAACTTGGCACAGTTACACAGAACCTGACACGGTCAGACTCAACTAGGCACAGTCAAAACACAAGCTCGACACGAGTCACCACACACATCGCACACACTAAGTGTTCATTGAGCAGCTTATCATGGCACCTGGAGCGCCCAACTTAGAACCACACACCTGGCCAGATCAACAAGCATCAAGCCAGATCAACATCAGGCACGATCAAAGCTGCTCAAGCAGGCAGCTCAACGGTGCCACAAAGGAGCTTAGCAGTGTTCACTCAACAAGTTGGGCAAGTTGGCTTGACACCCAAGCATGCTTACCTCACTCATGACCTCACCCTAAGTAGCCTCCTTAGGCTTTTCAGAAGTAGCTCACAATAGCTAGGCAAAGTAGCTCACCATAGCTTAGGTGACTCAACCCCAACCAAGTGACTACGCTGCTTGGCCAAGAGACCAAACCCATGCTAAAGGGTTTGGTCAGCAACTTGGCGGTGGCAGAGAGGAGCTTAGCAAGGTCTTAGAACTCCTATAAATAGGAGGCACTTCAAGGCTTGAAAAACATCATTCCATGCATACATTTCCACACTTCATCCGAATTTATCTCTTTTTCTACACTTTCTTCTTTGTAATTTCTTAGAGGATTTCTACTCCAAAGTAGCTTAGGTAATTTTATTTGTAATTTATCCTTAATTCAAGAGGAGAAATAGTAATCAAATGAGATGAAAAAATTAATTTTGCAATATCATTTGTGCATGGTAAAGTGTCTTCAATTTTTGAATTAAGATGACTAATGCTCCTAAATTTTAGTTGAATTTTGGCTCACTAATATTTCTTGTAACTTCTTGTTTCATATTGTTGAATTATGTTTAAGTTATTACTTTGGCAACTTCAATTCTTTAGAAAGTGCTTAATGCGGTTTTAGCTTGATCACCTAAAACTTGATTTCAAGGTCCAAAATGCTTCTTTTTAAAATCTTGACAAATAAACTAAAAAGTAGGAATACACCTTAGTTCATTTGCCAAATCAAAAACATCCATTTTAAGCAACTTGAAATCAAGGCTAATCAATGTTTATGGAGCCTGAAATAGAGAGTGACAACTTATTTCGTCAAGTGGCAGTTTTCTATTGATTATTGTATTTGCAAGGTTTGAAAATCACTTTTTCTTGTCGGGGGACTGGGGGATTTTATGAACTGATATTTGGAATAACCAAAGTAAAACACATAACTTTCATAGAAACATGTGAAGAAATATTTCCATCATTCAAACTAAATTTTCTCCTAAAATAATTGTGCATATTAGTTATTTATGCTTACTTGTTAGAATATTCAAATTTCATAAAAAAAACCAAACCAAAAATATGTTCAATCTTTATTAGTAATATAACATGTTTATAAGAATGTTCTATTAGGCAATCCTCTCTAGTTCGACATAACCCTATACTATGCTACAATTGAATCTTGAAAGAGATTCAAATGTAAAATAGTAAAGTGTTTTCAAATAAATTTTATTTGTTGACAAAGAAAGAAACCTTGAATCAAAGTGGAATTTAATTCATAAATTGTATCTTTGTGAAAAGGAAAAATGCACAGTAATAATGACTGATCTAACTACTAACTTTTATTTTTAGTCATTTACTTTCCGCAACTAACATTTACTTTTTGTCATTTACATTTCCGCAACTAACACAAATTTATAGCTTTATTCTTTATACCAACCCTTCGAAAAAAGTGGTACGGTTAACTTCTAACTTTATTCTTTTGTTCATTTTATTCTTTACCAACCTTCCATAAGGAAGTAGTTTGGTTAATAAAAGGAAATGGAAATTAATATCACTCATTATCACTTGTATTAATTTGCTAAATTCATACCAATAAATCAGTGTTGGAATTTATTCCACAAAACCGAGATGGTATGAATTTTTAGTAATCAACAAAGCTAAGTTTTTGATCAAATGGAATATTCTTGAAACTATTATGCCGGCGTTGGAAATTCCTTCCAACAAAGCTGAGATGGCGAGCAAAGAATAAACCAATCACTAAATAAATCGATCGGAAACTGTCTCACACCCTAAAACATCTTTCCACAAACATCATTGTGGAGAAAGTTTGCATTTTCAACTTAGAAGTGGGCATCTTATTGATGAGATGTGTAGTTGTAAGGAATGCATAGGAATAGAATTGAGCTAGTAGGTTGGAATGGTGTAGCAAGGCACAATATGTTTCTACTATATGTCTATGTCTTCTTTCTGTTGTACCATTGACCTCAAGTGTGTGAGGTGGAATTGTGAGATTATTTATGCTTTGTGAAGCCATGAAGTGTTTCAATTTTATAAATTCTCCAACATTATCAGAGAATAATGTCACAATTGGCAAGTTAAAGTATTTTTCAACAATGGAAAAGACATCTGACTTATTTTTCATTTGGTATAGTGATACATATCTAGAGAAATGACCAACTAGAACTAAGTGATAAAGAAAACCATCTAAAGACTTAGTAGGAGCAGGGCCCCATAAATCAGAGTAGATGAGTTCCAAAGGTTTGTTATTGTGAAGATGATGGCTTGCGAATGGTAGTTTGTGACTTTTGGTACAATGACATGAGGTGCAGTTATATGTGACAGGAGTTGTTATTGGAATGAAATGTCGGTTTTCCATATGCTTTATTATTTTGATTGAAGGGTGACCCAGTTTGTGATGCCATGTTGAAGTAGACTGAAGACTGGTGAGGTGAGCATGAGATGGAGTAGTGGTGTTGATGGTTGATGGTAGATGATATAGGTCTTGTTTAAGAGGTCTTTAGAGTAGTGGTTGGCTCGAATTGAAGTCCTTAACAATGAACCAGTTAGAGAAGATTTCAACATATCATTGATTAGTTTGGCATAGTTTAGAGACATATATAAGATTAGTGGTTATTTTTGGAACACATAAGAGTTGTTTAAGAGATAAAGATTTAGTATTGGTTGATATTGTAGTGTTGCCAATATGAGTAATTTTAAAACCTGAGTCATCTCCAACAAGGACTTGATCTGATCCTAGATATGAGTTTGCTAATGTCAATTGTTGCAGATCTTAAGTAATATGGTGTGATGCTCTAGTGTCCATAATCCAACTAGAGTTCTGCATTGGTGATTGATGAGTAGCCATATGCACTAATGGTCTTGGTCCTTGCTTCTTGGGATATCCATTTATTTTGTATCATCTCTTTGCATTATGGCCTAGTCTTTCATAGAATTGGCAGATAACTTGTTTTCCTGAATTGTTTGTGATTGAGGGTGTTGAGGCATTGAATTAAGGTTTATACCTTGGCTGCCCTCTAAGTCTTGTAGTTGCATTTTTTGTAGGTATCAGTGGGCTAGAATGATGTTGGTTGTCACGAGAAAGGATGGTTTCAAAATCCATTAACTTCTCATGAAGTTCAACATAGATGTTAGGAGTTCCTCTGCTACATAGTACATCAAAGATTTCTATGTAGTCTTCACTCAGACCATTCAATGTGTGAATGACTAAATCAATGTTATCTAGAGGGTTGTCAATGATGGATAGCTCATCAATAATAGCTTTGATCCCTTGAAGATAAGTGGCCACAAGTTATGTATCCTTGGTGAAAGTAGTGATATGTTGCTTTAAGGCCATGATATACACTCTTGATCTACTTGAATACATGGTTTTGAGAGTCTCCCATGGTTGTTGGGTAGTTTGAACCGTGCCAAGGTGGGTAACAACAGTTGCAGCCATAGATGAAATAATTTCATGTAGGATGAGTTGGTCATGACGAATCTAGTGACTGTATGCTAGATTGATGAGGGTTGAGTTGTTGTTCAGGTGTTTAGATGGACAAGGTATGTTGCCATTAATGTAGCCTAAGAGATCATTTCCTGTTAGAAGGGATATGAATTGCAGACGCCATGCTGGATAGTTGTCTCCATCAAGTTTGATGTAAAGTTGAGAGTCAACATTGAGGACTACAAGTCTGTCAATGCTTCTGAAGGGAGTGTTGTTTGGAGTAGCCTCATTTTCTGATGTGGAGGAACTCATGATGTTGTGAAATAGAAAAGACAACAAGGTAGGGTCGAGAAAAAATACAATTGTGTTGTTACTACTCTTGATACCATGAAGAGAATTATTTTTCTTTATATTCATCAAGATGAGTACAAAAAATGTATATGGAGAGCATTGATGATTGAAAACAATCTACTTCCTATAAACTAGGAAGGTTGAAATTCTCCTATAAACTAGGGAGTATGAATACTAAGATTACTCATCTTCTTTATCTACATTAACTGATTCCACATGATAAGGAATTTGATATGGTTGGATGATGATTGACTTCATTAGCATATGAGTGTAATAGTATTGAAGTGAGTCTAACATTGCAAGAATTCATTAAAGAAGGGTATGTATTTTGAGTGGCACTTCCCTGGAAGTGCCACCAATGTAACTCTAAGGCAACCAGGTTCATTCAGTGGTGTTGTTACTCTTCATGGAAGTTTTGAGATCCTATCACTATCTGGATCCTTTTTGCCCCCACCGGCTGTGCCAAGTGCTTCTTCGGGTTTGACCATATATTTGGCTGGATGGCAAGGCTAAGTTATTTGTAACACCGTATTTTTCCGAGTACGTTTAATCAAGTAATTAGTTGTTAATAATTAATTATTAAAATTAATCAGTAATGTTTTAGGCTAAACCTCAGTTAAGTTTTAGTCTTGTATTATAATATTCTTGTTTTCCTTATTTTTTCAATATTTTTGGAGAATAAAAGTTTCCGAGACGATTTCAGGTCGTTTTATCGCGTTTTCGCCCACTTTTTTATTTCTGTAACTCGGAATCGAAATCTGAATTCGTCGTTGGCTTCGAAATATTATTTCTAGTCAAAATAGAAACCAAGTTTGTCTGTAATGTATCTCTAGGTATTTTTCAACTCAAAATTAAATTTTCGACGTTTCGGGACAAAAACTTAAATCGGTAGATCGTATATTTCCGGACGAAGTTACCCAGTAATACTCGGGAATGAATTCAATTGCGAAATCACGTCACATCAATCAAGTCAGAGTTTTAATCATATCATGGGTCAATGGTTTGTCAAACAAGCAAAGTCCAAGCTTCCATAATCCCCTAAATCACTCACCAAATCTCTTCACTCCACCACCATTAGACACATCACCTAAGCTAGCCTAAAGCTAGATTGCCTCTCATTAATTTTTAGATTTGAGAGAGGGTGAGGCTCTACTATAAATACATCATCTCATCCTCTCATTTTTACACTAATTCTCCTAAAGAAAGTTAAGGTATTCTTTCTCTTTTTCTCTTCTCCATTTTTCTCCACATACACCATGAGAAAATCATGATCTCTTAGTATGTTATTCATGGAGTTGAGTTTATGTTTGTTTTCTTTAAATATTTTGTAAGTCATGATTGAAGGGGATGATAATTAAATCATATGAACCTTTGTGTAGTTTTTGACTTATGTAAAACTTAAAATTTCTTCCTTGTTCTTAGATGGAAAAACTATATCTTTGGACAAGGTTAGATGAGTTTATTTGCTTTAGAAATATTGGAAATTATTGTTAGTATTTGAATTTGTTTAAAGGTGATGATTTGAACGAACTTTTATTGTGTTTAAGAAAAGTTTATGTCTATTCTTGAAAGTTCAAAATGTTTATGAGTTTTTGTTTAAAAATTTTCATTTTCAAAAGGTATTATGTGTAAAAGGTTGTTTAGCATATGACATTCTTTGATTTCAAAGTTAAAGTAATGATTTGGGATAAAAGATGATTTATTAAAGTCTTGACTTCATAAACTTAAAATAAGTTTTGAATAGTAAAGTAGTAAAAATGGTAACTTATGATTTATAGTTCATGACTATGAAATCAACACCTATTAACCCTTGAGGTTATCCTAAAATTTGGAGGTGTTGAGATGATCATGAAATTAGTTGCGTTTTCTTTAGTAACAAACTTTAAATGATGAGATTGACCTAAAAAGTCTTGACTTTATAAACCTAAAGTATTATGAAGTCTTAGATAGAAAAATGATTTAAAAGTGTTGATCGAGGTTAAGTTAGCTTACTTTAAA
>NC_032014.1:14168484-14170658 GCF_001865875.1 Lupinus angustifolius | reverse complement strand
CATTTTAGATTGGAAGTTTTATTTTCGCGTAAAATGTTATTTCGTAAGAATAATAATTATCAAAGTGACCTAATTAGCGTTATTTTGATTTTGGCGTGATGAAGAGTTCGATAAGAGGCCCAACGAATTAAGCTCACTAGAATCGAGGAAATAATATGCACGACATACTCAGGTGAAGGAGAAAACATCGTGACACAGTGGTGTCCGAATATGCTTCAGGACCTCCCAACTCCCTCACAAGTTTGGAGTTGTCTTGGGTATTAAGAAAGCTTGTACTTAATCAATTGTCTGTTTTGTTTGGATTAAGTACAACAATATTTCTTATGCCGAATTATGTTAGGTTATGTTTATGTATGAAGATGCCATGATTATTCATGTTTAATATTGCTCGAATAATTGTTCTTAGAATTATATGTATGATATAATTGTTAAATTCAAGACTTAAAAATATGTGTTATAAATGAGAAAAAATTTCATTAAGAAAAGAAATTTAACTAAGTTTTAGGCTTTTCTCGCTTGAGCAAGACAGCTCTCGCTTGAGCGAGAAGTGTCCAGAGAAAATGGGTTTTCTCGCTTGGTCGAGACAGCTCTCGCCTGAGCTAAAATATGCACAAAGAAAACTGGTTGTTTTCTTGCTTAAGTGAGACAACTCTCGCTTGAACCACTTGTGCCTTATAAAAATGGTGATTCCATCGCTTGAGCAAGACAGCTCTCGCTTGAGCGAGAAGTGTCCAGAGAAAATGGGTTTTCTCGCTTGGTCGAGACAGCTCTCGCCTGAGCTAAAATATGCACAAAGAAAACTGGTTGTTTTCTTGCTTAAGTGAGACAACTCTCGCTTGAACCACTTGTGCCTTATAAAAATGGTGATTCCATCGCTTGAGCAAGACAGCTCTCGCTTGAGCGAGAAGTGTCCAGAGAAAATGGGTTTTCTCGCTTGGTCGAGACAGCTCTCGCCTGAGCTAAAATATGCACAAAGAAAACTGGTTGTTTTCTTGCTTAAGTGAGACAACTCTCGCTTGAACCACTTGTGCCTTATAAAAATGGTGATTCCATCGCTTGAGCAAGACAGCTCTCGCTTGAGCGAAAGGGCTCCATACAAACAAGACTTCTTAAGTTGTCTGAATGATAACTCTCACATGTGCGAGAGTCTAATGGCATTTTTGCCATCAAGAATTCATCCACTTCCAATCATATTCAATAAAACCTAACACACCTTTATTGGATATAATTCATTCTTCTTTCTCTCACAAAATTTGTCATTTTTTCTTCCATTTTTCGTACAATTAGGAACCTATTTGTGTTGTTTGCCATTGTTTTTTTGTATATGCATGCTTGATATTGAATTTGATGAGTATTATTCATAGTGTAATGTAGAGGGTGTCTTGGACTATATCAGTGCTGGTAATAATGGTTTATGGATATCTGTTATTAGATTTCTTCCTCTCTGAAGTGAATGGAGTCCTATTTGGTTTTCTGGTGTGCCTATGTTCTGCAGCATGGATAACATTTATTGCATATCTGGTTAAACATAGTGGTGTTGTTTCTTTTATGCTAGCAAGGTCCCCTAGTTCAAAAGGCTTTTTTTCTCTAGCTGGGAACTGATTAAGCTACAAAATCCATAGCATTTTTGGGTTTAAAGTTGTCAATTTTACAAGAGTGTCATTGATATATATTATGTGTTACAAAAGGAAGCATTTTTTCAACAATTAATACAAAAGGAAGCACTGTTTTACTAATTATTTTTTACAGAAATTAGAATAAGGTACTTGATTATTAGTTGAAGTGTTGAACGGTTTAGGATGTAAAATACTAATATGTAGTCAAAGGATAAATTACTCACACATTACCCTTGTTAGTTTATATATATTTTTGGAACATCCCTTGTTAGTTTACATGTATGTTATGTATGTAGTGGTACAAAATATTTCAGCTCATTCTGCAATTAGGTGCCACAGAAGAAAAAAAGTTGTGAAAATGCTATCTACTTTTAGCCTATTAATATTCACATAATGCTAACTTTATTTTGTATGTTTTGTAGTTATTTTGGACAACAATTAATATGGAAGGTCATAATTCAAATCCTATTAATATTGATAATGAGATGGAAGACGTTGAAGATGATATTCAAGAATCTCAATCGGTTAAATTGGGTAAGAGTAACAAACGGTCTAAAT
>NC_032014.1:14159525-14168384 GCF_001865875.1 Lupinus angustifolius | reverse complement strand
AAGAAGAGTTGCCATATCTAAAGTGATTTATGTAAAGAATTGCATGGTTAAGGATGAAGCCCGCAAGTGTTATATTATACCCATGCAGCAAGATCGTCTGACCGTAAGAGGCTTGGCTTGTGAGACGTCCAGGGTGATTCAGTGATGGTTCGTAGTGGTGCTGAGGTTTATTCTCTGTAGTTTAAATGTTAATATCGAGTCCCACTAGAAGCATTACTGATGGGAGATGTCTTAGGATGGACAAATCGTTATAAAATATGGATTAAAACCCCCTAGTTCAAAAGGCTTTTTTTCTCTAGCTGGGAACTGATTAAGCTACAAAATCCATAGCATTTTTGGGTTTAAAGTTGTCAATTTTACAAGAGTGTCATTGATATATATTATGTGTTACAAAAGGAAGCATTTTTTCAACAATTAATACAAAAGGAAGCACTGTTTTACTAATTATTTTTGGTGATTCGTCAGCAAAGTCTTGAGGGAGAGTCTAGGTGAGATGAGCCCCATGTATTCCTAGATGACGTATTCTGTTGGATCAGACAGTGCTCTCAACGCAAACTAGACGATCTTTGTCAACCCCTCTTTGTAATCAGGATCGATGAGAGGGATGCCCAGAAAGTGTTTGATATGACACCATCCTGAAATGGACAGTTCCGTTGGAATAAATCGATCATGTATATATCCTTGCGAGGAATAAGTTTTGGTGCGATCAAATCGGCTTGTTATAGGACATGTACTTTCTGTTATTTCCGAATAGTTATTGGGAGGATAAAGGTGTAAGGATGGTGGACATATGCATAGTATGCATACATGGTATTTATCGATATTGATTCTAAAATCATAAGTTTTATATAGGGGTGGTAATATGGGCTTGGCCCGATGGGCCAGCCCGTTCGGATAGCTATTTTTAGCGGGCCAGGCTGAGGATTTTAGCCCAAAAACCCATATTCAGCCCGTTTTAGTAGCCCGTATTTTAGAGGGGCCAAGGAGGGTCGGGCTAGCCCGGCGGGCCATTGTTAAGTTAATTCGGAAGCTCCCTTTCTCTTTCAAATTCGAAAACCTTCTTCGCCAAAATCACTACCTCCACTGTAGGTTTTCTCTCTCTCTCCACAAGCTCTGTTATCACTTCTTACTCACTCGTAAGTCCTCTTTCTCTTTCTGCACTTCCATCTCTTATTTAGGGTTTACTATTCTCTTTTCTCATTCTTCTTTCTCTCACAAAATTTGTCATTTTTTTCTTCCATTTTTCGTACATGCATTGTGTTGTTTGTCATTGTTTTTTTGTATATGCATGCTTGATATTGAATTTGATGAGTATTATTCATAGTGTAATGTAGAGGGTGTCTTGGACTATATCAGTGCTGGTAATAATGGTTTATGGATATCTGTTATTAGATTTCTTCCTCTCTGAAGTGAATGGAGTCCTATTTGGTTTTCTGGTGTGCCTATGTTCTGCAGCATGGATAACATTTATTGCATATCTGGTTAAACATAGTGGTGTTGTTTCTTTTATGCTAGCAAGGTCCCCTAGTTCAAAAGGCTTTTTTTCTCTAGCTGGGAACTGATTAAGCTACAAAATCCATAGCATTTTTGGGTTTAAAGTTGTCAATTTTACAAGAGTGTCATTGATATATATTATGTGTTACAAAAGGAAGCATTTTTTCAACAATTAATACAAAAGGAAGCACTGTTTTACTAATTATTTTTTACAGAAATTAGAATAAGGTACTTGATTATTAGTTGAAGTGTTGAACGGTTTAGGATGTAAAATACTAATATGTAGTCAAAGGATAAATTACTCACACATTACCCGTTGATGCTTCTGTTGGCTTGTGTCTAGATGTTCCTACAAGGTGGAACTCTACTTATTTGATGCTTGAATCTGCTATTAAATATAAGCATGTATTTGAAAAACTCCACATGTATGATGATAATTACAGATTTTCTCATTTGGTAGAAGAGTGGAAAAGAGCAGAAAAAATCCATGTGTTTTTGTTGTCTTTCTATCGTACCACAAACTTGATTTCTGGTATATCTTATCCTACTTCCAAGTTGTATTTTTTGCAAGTTTGGAAAATTCAATGTGTACTCCTTGATACTTTAAGAGATGAAGATGAAGTTTTGAGGAGCATGGCTAATAGGATGGTTAAGAAGTTTGAGAAATATTGGGATGATTACAATATTGTACTTGCAATCGGAGCAATTCTTGACCCAAGAGTGAAGTTGGAGACATTGAATTATTGTTTTGAAAGAGTTGATGATTCTACTTTTGAAACAAAGTTGCAACTAGTTAAGAGAAATTTGTACATGCTATTTGAACAATATCGTAATACAAGTGCTCATACTTCTCTGCAAACTCTGACTTCTGATGCTCCTCAAAAGAAGTCTAAAGTTCAAGACTTAGACTATGTGTTTGATGTAAGTATTTTATACTTTTATGAATTAATGGTTTAATTATATTTGTTATTAATATGTTTAATTTATGAAATATTTAATATGAACTCGATAGGCACAAGACGCAACTTGCCACAAAAATGGGAAAGTCATAACTTGATCTTTATTTGGATGAGGTATCTTTAAATTTTAAAGATAACTATGATTTGGATGTGTTACAGTGGTGGAAAGAAAATAAAAGTCGATTTCCAGAGCTATCAATTATGGCTCGTGACTTGCTTTGTATTCCTATTACAACTGTTGCATCTAAATCTGCATTTAGCATTGGTTCACATGTTCTTAACAAGTATAGAAGTCGACTTTTATCAAAAAATATGGAAGCTTTCATTTGTACTCGGAATTGGTTGAATGGTTTTGTTTGTGAAGGTAATTTATTTTTTCAATACAGTTATCATATATTTGTTAGTTAATTATTTATTTATTCTTATAAGCATATGTTAATTTAAGCATATACATAATGCAAATGATGATGAAGAAGAAGATTTCAAAGACGTTGATGGTGATAATAATAGAAAAGTGGAGGCATCTTCTTCCAACAGAGCATCTAATATTTAAAAATTGAAATTTATGACTTAGAAGTTTTATTGTGAACTAATAATCTAAAACTTTAAGACTATGTTGGTTTCTTCTTTATAACTCTTTAGAATTTACAAGTTTTAAGCTAAGATGTTATGTTGTTATTGTAATATTGTAGACTTATGTTTATGATTTTTTGTTTTGAAAGACATTTATCAAGTTTGTTGATTATTTTTTGTCTAAAAGCTTTAATTATGTACATTTTGGAGGGGGGAAACGGGCCAGCCCGTCAGCCTGCCAGCCCTGCAAAATATGGGTCGGGCTGGCATTTTGAGCCATTTTAACAATACGGGTCGGGTCGGACCAGCCATTATTTTGGCAGGCCAAAGGCGGGCTGGGCCGGGCCGGCCCACATTGCCACCCCTAGTTTTATACATCATTCATCATTATATGTATGTTTGATCATATGATATATTTGTACTTGTTCTTTGTCTTGGGTTGATATTTTGTGTAATTCCACGACGTCAATGATAAGTTTTTCATTAGATGTTTTACTCCCTCTCTTTCTTTCTAGTATACTCATATACATCCATGTTTAGATGGACAGATCAGCAATGATCAGGGGCTACCGCTTTACCATGTCCCAAGAGGGGGCATGGAGCGTTGAAGGAAACAGATACACCTACACTGGTCCTTGTGACCTAGAATTGGATCTCGTATGTGATGGCTCTGTGTTGCATCTCCCGACACATTACGCAGTTCAAGAAGCATCACTCACCCTACCAGAGCGAAGGTTTGTACTTGTCGGTCCATCCACACCAGCTGAGGCATGAGGCAGGTTGGAGGTTGTCAAGACTTGGCCCCAACCGGGATTCTCATCTACTGACTCAATGCCAAGAGGGACGAAAGGAGCAGGCATGGCTACTTCATCGGGGCCTATAGGGTATACCTTGGAAGCTTCGAGGGATTGGGCAGCAGATGAGGTGGTGGAGGACGAGGATGATGACTATGTAGAGTTAATTTGCATAGAGGATTCAGTGGAGCTTATAAAGATCTCTTCAGACTTGGAGATCGAGGAAGATCTGAGTGAGGTTTCTAGTGCACCATCGGTCTAGAAGCTCCTTTCTTTCTTTTGATAGGAACCTGTGTAGGATACTTTTGTAATGCCAACGCCCACAGCATTATTTTATTTTTATTTGTAATTTTTAGTCTTTGTTGGCGGGGAAGATTAGACTACGCCTTGTATTTTGTAAATCATGATGTACGTATTACAAATTCAAGAATTGACAAATGAGAAGTATTCAGAGAAGAATTGTGTTTCGTTCAATTACATTTTAAGTATTAAGAAATTATTTTCGCAAAGGTTTGAAAATGTGACGTCTTGAAAGAGAATAGATAAAGTGTAAAAAAAATGATTTGTAAGTTACATGTTACATAAAAGAAAAAAGAAAAAAAAAATTACTCATTTTTCCAAGAGATTAAATATAGTAATTATGAAATAATTTTCGGGGCGTTACATTATTGGTGGAAGTGCTGTTGGAACACCTCTTGCTTTTGGGTCAATGGTGATTATGGCTGCTTCGTTTAGCAATGCCGCTTATGAGAGGCTTCCTTTGGAAGATGAGGATAGTTTATTTCCAATACAAGGAGAAGGAGAAGGAGGGTCAATTATTGGTTCACCTAGAGCTAGTGAAGTTGGTCAACACCATCAACAGCGACAACAAAAATTATAGTCACAGGGTTTTGGGGATTCATCATCAAAGGGATTCTAGGAAAATACTCAGCCCCCATTTTGATGAGAATGATATGTTCTTCAGACCTCCACTCCATAGATATCATATACAGATGTTGAACGTATGAAGGGTTTATGCTTCTTTAGAATTTGTTTCATATTGATAATTAGGTGCATGATATATGTTTTCATGTATTCCATATTGTAATTAATTTGATGAATATCTTATCATCTTTGGAGAGTATGATTTGTTGAGGACAATAATATATAATATTGGGTGCATTTACTTAGATGTATCATATGTTACTAGATAATCTTATTGGGAATGAACACAAGGCGATATGATTGCCCTTTTTCTTTTCCTTGTTATTGTAGAAGGCATGGGTGGTATCTTGAGATCAGAAGTGTCGAAGAAGATCTTCAAAGGGCAGTCGATCAGTAGAAATGATGTTGTTATATTCCAGCTTCAGTATGCCGATGATACTTTTATTATTGGGGAGAAATCTGAGGCTAATGTTTTGGTTCTCAAAAGTATTCTGAAATGCTTTGAGTTGACATTTGCGCTAAAAATCAACTTCCATAAGAGCAATTTATTGGTGTCAAGTCCACCCCATGAGTTTGTCCAAATGGAAGTTAATGAATTGTGTTGTGGTGTTGGTTCTACACCTTTCATATTCTTAGGAATACCTGTTGGTGCTAATCCTAAGAGGCTCTCCTCATGGTCCCCTTTTATTGATTCATTTAAAAAGAAACTCTCTCTTTGGAAAAAAGCTCATTTCCTTTGGTGGATGTGTAACTCTCCTAAAGTCGGTTCTATGCTTACTTCCTATATTATTTTTTTCATTTTTTAAAGCTCGTGTATTTGTTATTCTTGAATATGATAAAATTCAGAGGAGATTCCTATGGGGTAGGGGAGAGGTGGGTAAGGGTATTCATTTGGTAAGTTGGAAAAAGGTTTGCAAGCCTAAAGAAGATGGGGATCTTGGGATAAAAAAAATTATATGTTTTTAATTTGTCTCTTTTAGGAAAATGGAGATTACTTATTGAGACCGAGTCCCTTCGGATGAAAGTGCTTAAATATAGATATGGTGATGAGGTGGTTAGGGGGTGGGACTGGTAATTCTGAGTGTTTTAAGAGAAGATCGTCTTGGTGGAGAGATATAGGAAGTCTTAATAATAATGGGAATGGTTTCAACGATGATTGTTTTTTGGAGGGTGTTCCTATGAGTGTTGGATCTGGTCAATCCACTATGTTTTGGACTGATCTTTGGGTGGGAAGAGATTGTCTTAAAAATCATTTTCAGAGATTGTTTCAGGTGGCTTTGGACAAAGATGTAATTATCAGCTCCTTGAATGAATGGAGAAATGCGACCTAGAATTGGAAGTTGAAATGGAGAAGGAGCTTGTATCGGTGGGAACAAAAAGAACTTGAGGACCTACTTAAAGCCTTGGAAGAGACAAATATTGTAAAAGATCATGTTGACAGACGGCTTTGGATTCAGGACAAAGAGGGTCACTACTTAGTAAGGAACTCTTACTACATTCTTATTAATAAGGTTACACTTAGTGAAGATGTATTCTTTAAAAGGCTGTGGTCTTGTTTTGTGCTACCAAAGATGATATGTTTAGTATAGAGAATGTCACTAGAAGGTGTGCCAACATGTTCGAATCTTTCTTGTCGTGGAGTCATAGTAGCTCAAGCCCACAGGGTGTGCATTTTGTGGAGTGATGAAAGAAACTAGTGGCCATTTATTCTTTTCATTTGCTACTTCTTATGGTGTTTGGCAAAAGATTTACTCTTGGTTTGGTATGTATTCGATTAATCCTAATGACGTCAAAAGCAATTTCTTCTACCAGAAGAATATGATTCAGATGGAAAAAAAAGATTCAACCACAATGGATGTCACTTTAATTTGTCACTATTTGGTGTCTTTGGTCGGTTAGAAAAAAAGTTATTTTTTATGAGCATGTGACTTTTTATCTTGAGGCATTGCACCTTATCTCTCTTCACTCGTGGAACTTTCTTAATACTCGTTTTACTAATTTTTTCTTTTCTTTTAAGGAGAGGGTCTCAAGCCCCTATAGTTGTATCTTTGGAGGTATTGCTTAATTAGCTTGTGGATAGGAGTAACACTTGTTCTCCTAACAATTTATTTATTTAATCAAATTGTTGTTGATAAAAAACAATTTGTTGTTTCCGTTTGCGCGAGAGATAACAAAAATATATTACCAGATCAGTTTTATAATGATATTGATTTGAAATACTTCTCTTATGAGTTTCTAGGGTATTTTGACTCATTTTAGTTATGACATCAAGGTGTAAGTATTAGAGGAGTTAATCTATACTCATCTGCCTGTAGTTTTACCAACCCGTGAATTGCATTTTATCCTTATCTTACTTACACCTTGTGATCATGAGTACCTAAACCCTTTTTGAGATTGAATATAACATGATCTTGATGTATACATACTAATTCACCATTAATTCATGAAATTTTTATTATATTTGAGTTTTGAATTTAATTTATGCTTGCTTTGAGTCTGATCAACTTTTTGCATGATTATTGAATAATTTGTTTAGTTTCTTACTTGTATTATTCTGAACTTGCATAAATCTACAAGTATTACATTTTCTAGACATAGATTTGTATTATTTACCATCTCCTGCAACTTACTTATTAGTATCTAGACATAGTGCTAATCATGTAATTTTACAACTCTCAAAACCAAATGACATAGACTATTAGACATTGAGGTATGCTTGAAGGTTCATATAACTTAATTTTAACTCAATTTGCATGTATAGATTACTAGACATAGAGACATGATTTTTTAACTCGTATTTCTTAATCTTATGAATTGAAGTTGCTAGACATAGGGCTTAGGTGCATAAGTTTCTAAATTGACTAAGACATTAGCTTTTAGTAATTTTGAGGTCATTGTATTCAATAATTATTACTAAATGAATTTTCTTTAAGAATCAGGTGTGTACAAATTGTTAGGTATCAGTGGTTACAATACACCTAGAAGGGGGGGTTGAATAGGTGTAGCGATTAGAATAGCCATTTTTCGAAACTCAACACTTAATGCTGAATCACCCCTAATTAATCGATTACAGGATGAAGATAATAGATAAACAGAACAATCTTAATCGATTAACAGAACAAGGATAATCGATTAATGCAACAGTTTTAATCGATTAAACAGAAACAGTAAGCTATTACATAAACGATTAATTGCACAACAGTTAACCGATAATGGAACGAATAACAGAGCTTACAAATTTTATATCAGAGTATCATCCAGTATAGCATACGAACAGAATGTATCAATTGAATCCACTATCCCAAATAATCGATTGAAAACAGTAAAGAGAGAGAGAGAGAGAGAGAAAAATCCTGCAACGCAAATTTTTATCCTGGTTCGTTTGATGTCCACTGCAAACTACATCCAGGCCTCCCGGCTGACTTGGGAGATTTCGTTCACTATAATAGAATCAATGTAATTACATGCACATCATCCAATTAAAACACTTAGAAAATTACAAGAAAATAAAGAAACCTATTCAATGGTTTGACTCCCTTCCTACCGACAAAGAAAACGTTTCTTTCGGCGTAGCCCCAGCCAAGAATCTCTGTTCTTTCCTTTTCTAACACTCTAAGCAATTATGAAGAAACACTCAATCTCTAACGGTGATAAGACACCACGAGATTCCCTTTACAACAAGTAAAATAAAGCTATTACAAAGCTCAAATATAACAAGAAGGCTTTACTCTAATGCACATCTAATACAAATTCATGCGAAATGACAAGTATTAGTTAGGAAAACAGAAGTTACAGAATCATAAAACTTCATGAAAAAGCATCAAAATATGCATGAACATGTGAGGGAAAACATGAGAAATTATAACATGAAATGCACTCAATCCTAAACCATAGAATCTATCATTTCTAAACTCACAAATGCACTTAAAAAATAGATGAAACAATTAACACGTAAAATGCTCTAACTCTCTAATAAATGCAACATGCAACTTATGAGATTAATTATGAAAACGTAGTTTATAAAGAATCAGTCCACAAGCCCAGATAATCGATTAAATGCCATCTTAATCGATTAACGTGATTCAAAATGTTAACTGATTCTGTTTTTCAAGTTT
>NC_032014.1:14158685-14159425 GCF_001865875.1 Lupinus angustifolius | reverse complement strand
GCACAGACAACTTCTGAAATTCTGAACAAAACATAACATTCTGAGTTTCAGCGTTAGATTGAATTATGTTCCTCAGCTCCTGAAATTTGTTGTCGGTGTAGGCAATCGGACGTTCTTCGTACTGCTCCATGCCTGCAAAATAAGAATCCTTCAGCCCTCGGAAGTGCAAATCCATACGGTTGTTAAGTCGTTGCTCCATAGCTTCCATGTGAGCTAGACCAAAAACAGAGTTCTGAGGTGATGTTCCAGAAGACTCCCCCTGAGTTGTTGCATTCTGATTACCCATGTCACCCTGATTATCATTATCAGACAAATCCAGATCAAATGTAGTGTACTCCTCCTGATACTGCCAAGTAGTACCATACTTATATATCCCCATCTTATGAATAAGACTTTCACCAACCAGGTGATCTTTATCAGTATACTCAACAATGATAGTATCAGAAACATCAATGTGCAGATAATCGACAATGCGAGATATGAAAATACTATATGGAAGCAGCTTCGATTGAGACAATGATACGTTGTTTATAATTTTCAGAATCTCCTCAGGCAAGTTGATCATGACATTATTTTTTACAGCATACATGAAATGCAAATCATTCACAGTAGGTTGTGCATGATTTGTGTTCCTCTGTACTAGTATGTAAGCAATAACGTAATGCAACAACCTGTTCTCAACAGATAACGACCCAGCTTTGGTCAGTTGACCCTGAATGTACAAATGAGGGCCTCGAAGG
>NC_032014.1:14157656-14158585 GCF_001865875.1 Lupinus angustifolius | reverse complement strand
ATCACTCAGCTCAAACAGACTACCAGAAATCATTGACCAATACTTTCCATCCTTGTATCTAAAATTAGCATAAAACTCCCTAACTAGAGCAGGGTAGACTTGTCCCTTTAATTCCAAAAACTGAACGGCTCCCTGAGCCTCCATATCATGCGGAAAACTAAAATTCTGTTCCGCTAACCAGGTTAAATCAACATACCTCACGTACGTAGGTTTGCGACCTTGAAATTTCGCCAAGCGGGTCTCTTGCAAGATGAGGGAATAGTAGGGGTCACCGCGGTCCCGAGTGGAAGGTGAACCGGTTTCCCTTCTTCGTACACGAGTAGCTGTAGTCTTGACCCGTTTTGGACGACTTTGCTCCATTATATGTATTGAACTCGAAATAGTGTTGAATGAGTAGAGGAGGCAAACTTAACCTAGGGTTTTGATTGGATGATTCGGAATTGGATAGATTAAGGATGATAAAGAGCGATTTCGGATGGTTTGAGAGGGTTAGGATGAGGTTTAGTCAATCCTATTGCACTTGGATTAGTTTGGTTACTGTTTCAGAGACTCAAAGCACAAATAGGTTGCGACAATGTCGAAAAAAGTGCAGAACTGAGACACTGTCTACCTTTAACGTACTGGTTTTAATCGATTAACGGGATGTTTTAATCGATTAAAATAGTGTAAAATTTGAATTTTCAAAAAAAACGTTGCTCAGGTAATCGATTAACAGGCGGTTTAATTGATTAAATCAGTAAAAAATTTGAATTTCCAAAAACTAAGCCCAGGTAATAGATTAACCATTGGCATAATCGATTAAATCGGTGAAAATTTGGTTTTTAGGCAGCAGAACGGTTTCGACTTTTTAGGACACATGCATGCATTGCAACGGATTAATCAAGACATTTATAATCACGAAAAGAGTTAATCAAGAGATATAATTTGCA
>NC_032014.1:14141687-14157556 GCF_001865875.1 Lupinus angustifolius | reverse complement strand
TATGCACTTAGATGATACATGTTTAACACTTAGTTTATGCCTAGAATGCACATATACATGTATTTATGTAATGCATGAACATATTATGAATGACATATCTCAATGATGAAATGATTTAAAAGATATATGCATATGAGATATGTATTAGGTGCCCTAAGCCTTGACTCAACTTAAACTAGATTCTAGTCTAAGCCTAGTACCAATTAAAGACTTAAGCACGTTGATTTGTTGATGATCTTCAAGCTCTTATAAGCACAAGTTGTCCTCATCAAAACCATGACATATAAAGAGAGCTTTCCAAAGTGTTCCTCTTGACATGCACACTTTCACAAATAGTAAGTGTGATGTTTAATCCTAGCTTCTTTTATCATTGTATTACAATTTTGATTTATTGCATCGTCAAACAAACATCCCCTTGAATCATAACTTAAAATAATAGTTTCTAGTTGAAAGGCTAGTATCTAGCAAGTCTTTGTGGATACAGCAACCCCTTGCGCTATATTTATATAGTTTTATACTCCTATTTTCTAGTTAGCATAAACCCATGTACCAATAGCTTGACCTACCCGTGGTCATGTGTGACATATATTTAATGATAAGAAGCGATAAAAAAATTAGGTCATGTATGGGCCTACGACCGTGGACCTTGACCGCCATTAATAGATATTAACATTCTTCAAATTAAATCTAGAAAATGTTTATAATCTTTTAAGGTTATGTATCTAGTATATGTAGAGGGCTAGAAAATGATAGTGTTGCGTATATTTAAAGCGTGCCAATGCATACCCTAATTGTTTTTTTAAAAAAAGTATGTATATTACTAGTAACTCTACAAGCCAAATTTTTTTATATATGACATGATATGTTTCATGAAAAAGAAAAATCATTATTGTGTTAAATTATTTTATAATAATATGGATATGTAACTTAAGGAACTTAAAGATCATTTCTCTTAGACAAATACTAATTTGCTTCTTTGTATGTTTTGTTTAAGTCTAACCAACTTCTTCTCTAGTTTTGATCGGGCAAAACTGATTGAACTTACAAAAATTTATCCACTTGATTTTTGTTCAACTGATTTGGTGATATGTAATAATAAACTTGAGACTTACTTACATCATTGATATGTATAACAGTGTTGAATATTTTTAATTGAAAGGAAACAATAATCTTTAAGATAAGTTAGTTGCAAATGGAAGAAACATTGTATATATATTAGTTTATCTTCTTTTGAATTTAACAATAGAAATGTAGAAAGAATTTCCAACCATGAAAATTCTGGAAAATAGGTTGTATAATCAAATATGAGATACATTGATAAATGACAGTCTATTGACTTATATTTAGTGAGATATATTCATTAACATTGACAAGAATTGGTCATTGAAAGATTTCAAAATATGAAATCACATCGAGATTAAAAATGAAATATGTAAATTATTTGATTAAATCTATTTAAATTTTATAATTTGACATTAATATTTTTATCTTTTATAATTGATGATATTTATTATTTTAATTTTTAACATATATTGCACACTCCATCACCGAGTCCTAGATTCATCACTGGGACTAGATATATGTTTTCTACAAACTCTATATGTGGTTGTAGTTGCTAATCATAATCTCTAGCAATATTCATTGCAATTCAAAGCTCTCAGAGTTATAAAAACATTTAGTTGAACTTTGATAACAAATTTCTCAAGTTCTTCTTATTATTTTATGCCCTTTATTTGCAATACCAAAAATTGGCATTACAGCCAATTGGTAAATGACTTTTAAAAATCGGTAACTTTGAATTGTGGTAAAAGAGGGTGAATCATGAGGTTGATAGATAAGGTCTTTCAAAGGCATTGCACGATAATAAACCAGGTGATATGGATTAACTATATTGAGATGAGTTGAAAGAGAATGAAATACATTTGTACAATTTTAGGGAACATGTCCATGATGGATCCATAGCACCAAAAGTCCATGTATTGAATCGGGATCCATATGGAGATAGGGACCAAGGTGAAACATTAGACTCTAAGGGATGTGTTGACAATATCTTTCTCATTGTGAGAGAGGATATTCTTATATGAGATGAGAAGTTGATTATCCTCATTACGTTTTCATGACGTCAAGGAGAAGGATAAATTATTGCTAGAAGATCTACAATAACATATGTGTATTAATAGTGTTTGACATGTGACATTCCCAACGATGCAGTTGTGACATGAGCGAATTGGAATGGATGCAGGTGTGGCTTGTGGGAATTGAAATATATGCATCTATGACATGGATGCTTTGGAAAATATACATGTGTGACATCGACACTTGGAACTAATGCAAGTGTGACACATTGGAATCAGTGCAAGTGTGTATTGGAATAGTTGCAAGTGTAACATAAGTCCATTTGCTCGGATTCATGTGTAACACAAGTTTGTGGCTTGGATATAGGTTTAACAAGGGTACATTGACTAAGTGTAATGAAGATCTTGCTCCTGACCTTGGCATGATTTTGATGAAGACACCAACATCACATAAATAAGAAAATGAAGAATACTTATGAAGACAATGAAGATAAAGCTTCAAGAAATTAGAGT
Source organism: Lupinus angustifolius (assembly GCF_001865875.1). Taxonomy (NCBI): domain Eukaryota; kingdom Viridiplantae; phylum Streptophyta; class Magnoliopsida; order Fabales; family Fabaceae; genus Lupinus; species Lupinus angustifolius. The sequence goes on along the minus strand of NC_032014.1, from coordinate 14,154,968 downwards.
CTAAGTCTATAGGTACTTATATCCTTATACACTATAATATACAAATAGTAGTAATGCTCAAAATTATTTTAAAATAAAATTGAAAACTACAAGTATAAATGAAAACAATTTCCAAAAATACTATGTAACAGGTTACTGGATCTAAGTAACAGGTTATTGTGACTAAGTAACAGGTTACCAGAACTAAGTAACAGGTTAAATAAGTGAGAAACGAGTTACCCAACAAAACCTAAATAGGGTAATCAATCACACCATTTTGAGTAACCGATTATACAATGTGATAATCAGTTATTCAGTTGGACAAAATACTTGGGCAATCGATTACACACCTTGAGTAACCTAGTACACTGTATGGTAATCAAAATACTCAATTGGACAGAATATTTGGATAATCAATTATATCCTTTGGATAATCGATTACATAGTGTGATAATCAATTACTCAATTGGACAGAATGTTTGGGTAATCGATTACGTCAATGTTGTAATCGATTACTAAGAGTTGTTGCATTAGTTTTCATATTCAAACTGCACAAGCTTTCACTCCAAACGAAATGGTTTCATTCCAATCAATTCCTACCTTTTCATATATGTGTTATGGCTGATTGGAAAGCATATTTAAAGGCATTGAAACTCATAACTCTTACACACAACTCATATACATAATCTAAACTTTTCTGAAATACTTGTTCTGCACTTTCTACAACTTCTTAACTTTCAGATTATATTTTCTGAATTTGCCTTAAGTGTTGTTTCAAAGTTATTCCAACCTTCTGAGCATTATTACTAAGTGTATAAAGAGTTATTGGATTGCAAGAGCATAGTTTCAAATCTTGTAAAGGCAATCATTGTCATAGTTAAAGTTTCTTCATTCAATTTATTGAATTACTTTCTTTCACAAGGGTGTGATAAGAAAGGGGATAGAGTCACTTGGACAGGTTGTTTCCAAAGAGTGACATAGGTATTAGAGAGTGAGTAATGTACAAGGAAGTCTAGGGGTAAGAATTTATAATTATTACTCTTAATATCTAATGAAGAAATATCTTGTGCTGCAAGAGTACTGGACGTAACCTTCGGTGGACAAGAAGGTGAACCAGTATAAAATTCTTTGAGTACCCTCTTCTCCCATATCTCCTTAAATTTGTTTGATATTTTTTTGCATAACTTTTCCGCTACTATTAACTCTGAAATTCGCAGAAAAATCTGTCACTGATTTAAGACAACTAATTCACCCCCCCCTAGTTGTCATCTCAGTCTTACACTTAGATGTAGAGTGTGCAACGTGGGAAATAGGTGACTTTGATGTAAGATATAACACATGCATTGAGTTGAATGTATGGTTAATAGAGTAGTGGTAGATATGGTGGGTGTGACACGAGCATTGGTGCAAAGTGTGTGGTAGGTGTACTCCTTAAGGTAAAGTTTGATAGTTTTTTGAACTATGTAGATTGGTATAGACTATAGATAATGGCGGTAGTTGTTGGGACTTTCCAAGGAAGCTCAACAGTTCAATTGTAACTGAGTATAAAAAAAGGCAATCGTTAGTAAACTCTGGTATAGAGATTTTGTTGTTGTGTTAAAAGACCTACTTGTGACATATGACTAGGTGACATGTTCTATTGGATGATGATAGAAGTTTTTAGAAATTGCACCATCAAAATAGTTGAGCTCTTAGTAACATCTTTAAGCATAGTTAGAATGGTTAACACTAGAGGGAGAGCATAGTCATGGAAAGAAAATTCCACATAGGAGCTGATGAAGAGCGTTATGAGTTGAGCAAGATAGATTTCCTAAGGAGCAAGATATTCTTGAAAGTGAAGATTGTTATGTAAATTTGCTAATGAACAAGATATTTGATAGTGTTAGTATTATTTGATAGATTTCCTAGCAATATTTTTTATTGAAAGGATAATATTAAAAATTTATTGCACAATAAATCATATTTATGATTTTTTTTAACAATATCAATGCATCATTCATTATTTATGTGTTAATTTTTTCATCGGCTTATTCGCGTTTTAATTATTATTGACTCTAAAATAAAATCAGTAATACATATAAATGATTCATTAACTATGTAAAAACTTTAAAATACAGTATATAGATATTAAATTCTAATTTATATTAAGTATTTTGTATATTAATTTTCTCAACCTATATTTGAAGAGAATAACAAGATATATACATGATAAGATATTATTTCCAGGGAGTGACGGATATAGGACAACAAGCTGAAGAGGTGCAGATTTCAAAAACGCAATGTTATTAAATTTGACTGGGTCAGCTGATCTAACCTAGAACGGACATTCAACTAGTTCGAGTTGCTCATTTGACTGACTATGAACCAAAATTGAAATGAATCGGTTCAACTTGACTATTTTGTGCCTAAAACTGGTAACTCGGTCTATGCAATTAATCTAGTTGGTAGAATCCAACATTTTTTTTTAAATAACATCATAATGACAAATCATGAGGAAAAAGAATCTTGAGCTTTTATCTTATTTATATTTATGTTTGTCATTATTCGAATTCCGTTCGTTATTTTTATATTATATTGTAACAAAATCTAATTTCTTTTAATTGAGGTTTACACTTATTTATCCACTATTGTTACAATCAAATCGTAAAAATTACATTATTTGATGATGTTTTCAGATTATTTGTGATATTTTATTATCGTAAAACATTTTTATTGATTTTTTAATTAGTATTTGTTAAACAACAATATTTTAAAAAAATGTAAAATTAGTAAATAATGTTAGGTATATTGATTTACATAGTCTAACTAGTGACTTACTAATTTCATCATTGACCCATTAAAGAGTTGATGAGTGATTCAAGTATAATAATAATGATCAATTAATGTAAATTTTTTACATAACAAGTAAGTAATATTAGTACACTTTTATATATGTATCAAAAAATACACTTTTTTATTAGCACATACACTTTTATATATAACCAAGATGTGGAACAAATATTAACTAAAAAAGTATTATAGACGGGGGAAATTTGAGGGTGTGCATCTGTACACCCTAAAACATGAATGTCACCTTCCCTCTCATTATATAAACTTTCTAAAGACATGCCAAAGAAAAATCAAGAATATGAAGATATGTATGTATTTAAATTCCAATTTAATTATGTACAATCATAAAATTCATCATTCTCAAACAATTTAACATTCTACAATTACAAGGTTCTAATAGATTCCAAATAGATAAAAATTAAGTAACACTTAAGATATGAAGATCATCAACAATTCCAAAAAAAAAATATACTCGCAAAGTTTTAAATATCTTCATTGGTCACTCAAAGCTCCTTAATTAGCTAAAAAATTAGTCATGCCATTAGGCTACCTTTCTTTGATGATTAAAGTGAACCTCCTTAATGATGAATTCCCACTCATAAATATATAAAATAATAAAAATTCTACATAACACTTCCATCAGTAATATACAAAAGTATTAATTTCTATTAGAAAGTGTAATTGTTGACTAGAGCTCGAAGTACCAGTTTTCATGTTTAATTGAGCAAAGTTTTAAATATCTTCATTGGTCACTCAAAACTCCTTAATTAGCTAAAAAATTAGTCATGCCATTAGGCTACCTTTCTTTGATGATTAAAGTGAACCTCCTTAATCATGAATTCCCACTCATAAATATATAAAATAATAAAAATTCTACATAACACTTCCATCAATAATGTACGAAAGTATTAATTTCTATTGGAAAGTGGAATTGTTGACTAGAGCTCGAAGTACCAGTTTTCATGTGTTTAATTGAGCAATCTCATGAGATAAGTACATAATGTACCTTCATTATTTATGTCACTTAAATTTGCTTTTGGAGCATACCAGACAAGATCTTAAGGCATTCTCCATTGTATGTTTTGTTTATAGTTCAGATATAATGCTTAGTTAGATCTTAGTTTATTCTTTGGAATTACAATGTAAACTCAACATGATTCCAAAATGAAATGGCTTCAATATTTAAAAAATGGATGATAATTTCACCATTTTATGAGAATCTGTGAGCAACAATAATAAAAAGAATTGCACTAACTAAAAATCATACAAACAAGGTACATCAAGATTTTGACGTTGATAACTTTCTCATTGTAAAAAGTAAAAACCATAACATAAAGTAAGGGTTGATGAGTGCCTCAAATCACAGCACAATTGTTCAGAATGAAGGAACAATTGTTGTGAACCCGCACTCCAAATAGCTCCCAATTCCAGCGATGAACGAAGACGCATTGATGAATCTACTACAATTTCCTTGAGTTCTAATGAGATTGGTTTATCTTCTCTCTCACTTTTCTTGTCTCATTTGCCAAACTGAACACCTTGACACCTACTAATCTGATCCATCTCCACTAGTTTAAGTGAGATAAGTGGAATTGCACAAAATGTGTATTTATCAACATAGGAAGAAAGCTTAAACTGAAGAAATATCCCCCTCAGTCATCTCCATATAATTGTGAGGGAGAAAGTTCAGCTTTGAGATTCCTTCATATGTTGATAAATTGTCAATTTGTAAAAGTCCAGTTATCTCATTTAAATTAGTAGAGAGATTCAAATTTTTATCAACGTAGAAAAAAAAACTCAAAATCAATAAAATCTCACCCTCAGTCATCTCCGCATAATTGTGGGGGGAGATTTGTCCAGTCTTAAGCTTCATTCAATGTTGATGAATTCTCATTTTGTGGTGGGGGAAGAGAAGATGTTCAGTTTGGCAAGAGAAAAGTGAGAGAAAACAATCTCGTTGGAACTCGGACAATTGTGCTAAATTTGCCAATGAGACTTCGTCAATATTCATTCCAGGAAAATTTGAACAATTGGTTCACAACAACTAGTTCTTTATTTTGAACAATTGGATCAATGATAAGTAATCACGGGTGGGAGAAATCAAATGGGAGAAATTGGGTCATGACAAAATCAGATTTTTTTTTTTTGGCTTTTCTAATATTCTTAATTCTCTATTTTAAGTTTGTTCCTCAATTATTTGCCTAATTGTTAAACGCAATTTGTAATGTGATTTAAGATATTTATGTACCTATATTTTGATTATAGTGTAACTTGATTGACCAGTTTGTGCCAATGATTTTTGCTTCTCAATTTGATAAGGTTTTCCATATTAAAATCCCAAAATCTTTTGTTTGTATGATGTTTAGTTGCTACACTTATTTATTATTGCTCCTACACCAACAATCCAATAATGTACATTTATTAATTATGTTTCAGGAATTTTCTTTTATAGCATACCAAACAAAATCTTGAAGCATTCTCTACAATACTAGTATATCTAGTCACATATATTTAGTTTACTTAGATATTAGTATATTTTTCAAAATGTAAACTCAACATGATGCCAAATTGATTTGGCTTCATTATTTGTGTTTAAGAAAATCTTGATGGAAAATTCAACACAATAATAATGTCAACTCAAACAAAATAATATGCAATAGATAATAATTTTCCCAACTTACGAGAATTTGTTTGACATAGTAATAAGTAATTGCAACAATTAAAGATGCCACAATAAGGGACACAAGGATTTTAACAATTAGGCAAATAAGGGTGCATGGGTGTCTTCAAATCACATCACAAATCATGCTATAACAATTAAGCAAATAACACAACAACGAGCTTAAAATTGAGAAATAAAAATATTAGAAAACCCAAAAATATATGTTGTTATGACATGATTTCTCCCACCTTAGATAACTTCTTGCTAATACAAACATTCAGAATAAAGAACCAATGATTGTGAACTTTCTGCTGAAATTTCTCTTCAACCCAGTAGTGAACATATAGCAATGACGAACCCACCACAAATGCGTTGAGTTCCATTGTGATTGGTTTCTCTTCTCTCTATTTTTTTATTATCTCTCTTGTCATGATGATCTTCACCCTTTCTAATCCGACCTATCTCCATCAAATTTAAGTGAGATGAATGGGTTCGAAAAAAATATTTATTCACATAGGTATGCAGCTTAAAACCAAACAACTCTCCTACTAAATCACCGCTACATAGCTGTAAGGAGAAGAATTGTTGGATTTTAAGTTTCATTCCTATGTGGATAAAAGTCAATTTTGCACAAGTCCATTTATCTCACTTAAGTGAGGAAGTTGAATAAGACTAGGAGTGATGTGGGTGTTTAATTTATAAGAGAAGCAAGAGAAAGGTGAAAGAATAGAAAAAAATCAACTCTGCTAGAACTCAAGGCATATATGGTACATTCATCATTGCGTCTTCGACAATATTGCATCAAGGTAAAAATCGGAAAGCAAGCTCATAGCAATCAACCAGTAATTATGAATGGTTGTATCAATAATAAGTAATCTAAGGTGGGAGAAATCGATCATGACAAAAGGAAATTGTTTCGGGTTTTGTGTAATTTTTAACTTCTATTTCAAGTTTGTTGTTCTGTTTCTCTAATAGTTAACCACTATTTGTATTGTAATTTGAAATACTTAATCAATACTCTGATCACAGTAAAGCTTGATTAATTGGCATGTACCTCCAATTTTTACTTCTCTTAATATAAAGATTTCCAACATTAAAATCTAGATGTTCCTTATTTGGGTAAAATTTAGTTACTACAATTATCTATTTTTTATTCTTACACCAGCTCTCTGGTAATGTACCTTAATCAATTATGTTTTGATGAATTTTCTTATGTAACATCAAACAAGATTTTAAGGCATTCATTTACAATCTAGTTCAAAGATTACTTAGATGTTAGTATATTGTTCATAATGAAAAAATGTAAACTCAATATAATCCCCAAATGATATGGGTTTGAGAAAATCCAGGGATACAAGCTAATCTCAATAATTAAAGACCATCAAATCTATGCCCCTTGTAATGTGGCAAAACTCTTAGATGGGAATTAAGAATTATTGCTCACTTATGATGAAAGTTCTTTTTAGACAATAAATTTATTCTAGATATGAGTGTAATGAACAATGAGTATTTTTGTTTCTATTACCTAGATATAGGAACAACAAACGTATTAGTAGCAATAGATTTGATGACTCTAAATATGTCAGAAATTATGCCTTAGGGGAGTCTAAATTAATTACATATATACAACATAATAATTAATCATTGTATGAATAACTCAGCTATAAATTGAAAGAATGAATAAATATGCTAAAATAAGTGACTAACTTAAAAAAGAAACTATGAGAAACTATCATAAAGTTAAATTCAATTACTTTAAAAATAAGTTAAGTTCAATGGAAAAAAGGTAATAGAGAAAGCTTGAATTATACTATGAGGTACTATGAATAAAAATATAAAACACACATCTACAATACAACATTCTATATGTTTTAAAAAAATTTAAACAGATTAAAAACCATGAAATTATTAGACATACTATATAATAGGAATAGAACAAAGCAAAAAGAAATTAAATTTTACCTTAAAAGCCGATAAAGACAAAATTATATTATGTCCATGCACTGCCGATGAACCTGCCTACAAGAACAAGAAGGAGACAGAATAAACAAATAAATAAATAAAATATAACTAAGCAACTTAGGCCCAATCTAAAGTTATAAACCCAAGTAATATATGTCAAACCATAGGTGGTGAATACTTTATATATGAAAAATAAAAATTGGAAATGCTTAAATTGTCCAATATGGGACTAGTAAAATACTCATGTTTTCAATATTATAAATTACGTATGCACTTTTATTTTTTACAGTAACATTAATAATTTTTCCAAAATGTCCCTGATGGAAACTCGCCATTTTACATTATGCTTACTTTCTAGCAAAACATGTTGCACCTTGTTCAGGTACTGAAGATGTAAGAAGTTACAGATAAAGGGAGGAAATGGTTTCTTGCAATAGTCTGCAACTTTACTTGCTTATTGTATGAAACAATTGCTTTATTATTTCATGTTGGCATGTGATACTCATTACATTGGTGGGTGAGGATCAGTGGCGGATCTTGGTGTAATATTTAGGAGGGGCAGCAATATTTAATTATAATTTATAATTAAGATTAATTCAGTAATAAAAAAGTATAAAGAACAATAATTACGTTAAAGAAAAATATATATTCATTAAAGACTTCAACTCGGGTGATTAAATTAAATGTAAAATTTTCAACTATTTTGTCAACATATTATCTATAAGAAATTTATCTTCTACTTTACTACATAGTTTTATTTTATTGTCTTTGTTGCTAGAAATAATTTTCATGTTGTAGATAAATAAAAATAGTTAAGATAAGATGAATAATTCGATCAAATAAATAATATGCATGCACTTTTTTCTTAATGACAACAATAAACTTACAGGATCAACAACAACAATAAAATATTAAAATTGACATCTCAAATAAATCTTCTCTTACTCACATTGAAATCTACATGGTATAACCAAGTTCCGCCCCAGGTGAGGATTATTTGTCAAGCAAATAACTTCATCCATGTGAAAGGTTAACTGTCAAATATCCTATAAGTTATGACTTGTAGGAATGGCTGACCCATAATATATTCTTACTAATTATTATTTGCTAAAGTGGCATTCGTAGAGCTACTATATTATCTATTTTGTATGGAGATGTCATCTTGTTTTGCTTTTTTTCAAGTTGGTATTTGATTCTTTGAATATATGAAATTATGTACGCTCTTTTATAAAATCATTTTGCCTATAAAATAAAAACATATATGATATAAGATACTTATTTACGTTCCACATTTTCCTTTCTTATTTCATTTATTTACGTTATTTTTTGTTCAAAGTGCTTCTGTCACATTTATGATTGTACACAAAAGACATTTAATATCTTAGGATTGAATTTTTGTTGAGAATTTCATTTTTGTGAATCAAATTCGTAAATATTTGTTGACTCTGTAAAAGTACATGCCTATGTACCGTTTTTTAATGAGTCTCGATATATACGGTTTGTCTGCATTAATGTATCTTATTGTCAATGTCAGCTAAACATTTTTCTGACAAAAATATTAACGCTGTCTAATTTGTGCTCAAGGTTATGTTGTCATTGTTGATCCTTGTACTCTCATTCATGATCTTACCTTATTGTACATTTCTTTTATTGAAACTTTGATTCTGAGGTGAACTTGCTACCTAGTGTTTGAACTGAAATATTTGTAATCAAATTTGAGAATTGTAATGTTAATGTATGGATTCTAGGGTTGGAAATAAGCTGAACCGAGTCCAATTAGAGCTTAGTTTGGTTCAGCTCGATAAGGATTGACTCAACCCGAAACTCAACTCGAGTTTGATAAGAGTTATTTTTTTAGCTCGAGTTTGGCTCGGTTAAAGTTTGTGAACTATTCGGTTCAGTTCGAATGATTTATCTGGACAATTAAAATAATTAATTAAATTTTAAACAATACTTCAAAGAGTTTTATATATAAAAATATAATATTTTTTTATATATATAATAACAATAAATATAAAAAAAAATAATGTATGGACTATAACAAACATAAAAATTAGTTATATTATTATATATAAATATATATATATATATAAATCTATCATGTCAACTCATGAACCTAATGAGTCGAACTATATCCAACTCAAATTCGGCTCATTTATTTAACGAGCTCAATTTCCAACTCAAGTTCAGCTCATTTGGTTCACGAACTAAATTTATCGAATTAAATAACGAATCGAGTTTTGAACGAATACCGAGTTGGTTCGGTTCATTGCTGGCCCTAATTGTTCCTATGATTCTATCCTAATATCAATCTTATTAGTCATTACGTTACTCTATAGACAACTTGGAGATCCAAATCAATGTGGCTCCAATATCATGATTTAGTAACTAAAGATTCAAACCCTTATTGATCAAATCTAAAATCTTAAACCCTTAAAGCGAATGATCATGCACTTCCTAAATATTTATGAAACTTTTGAGATCATTTATAGTACATTATGTATATGTTGCTATTCTCTTGCCCTAAATCAAAAATGTTATATCCTCTAGCCCTGAATCCAAAATCATACATTGCAAGAGTTTGTTCCTTGTTTAGTTAGCCTTCTAAATTGATGAAGATCACTTACTTTCATTGACCCATTAAATAGTATACTCTTTTTACTAAAATAGTATTTTTCTGTAATGAAGTTGTTGTGATCAGTAGTAAACATCAGTCAATGACCAGAGTATAAATCTTAGTCTAGATAAGTTTTTTCATCCAAACCAATTTTGTATGAAATCGGTGGACAAAGATTTTATTATGTGCAAGTTATATAGAATTTTCATGTCTGGGTCATATATATCATACCCTATGGACTCGTCCTTGGGTTGTGTGTTTGCAAAGACAACATACATAATTGCAATGATCATAAATAAATTTTTATGAAATATTTTCCAATGATTCCGAAGGCTACAGAAAGCCTATTAAATCTAGTTTTTTTTTTCATAAAAACTTAAGGTTTCAGATTAAGTCTATTATCCTTAGTATACTTTCGTGACTTTTAAAACCTAATCCTTAATATCTTCTCAAAATAAATTGATTAGAGATATATAATTCATATTAATCATATGCCTCTATAAATTAATTTCATTTAACCACAACAGGGATGACATGCAGTAAGGTGAACCTAAGTAGTGCTTATATTTCCTACGCTCACACCTATTTATATGTTAGCAAGTATCGGTAGGTAGTCAATAAATTTTAAGTTTAATTATATATTTATACATTCTTGTAATAATTAATATCAAAAAATTATTACATTAATATATGATAAATTTGTTACTATAATCAATTATTAAAATTCAACATAAAAAGATAATAAAATAGAAGATATATTACCTCAAAGTAATAAAAATATAAGATATATAACATCTAATACATAGGCCTATCCATAAGACAAGTATTATTATACTTGCCCATAAATTAGTATGAGTATGATATATTACCTAAATAGTTTTTATTATTTTTCCTTGTTTGGTTTAATTTTTATAGTAACTTCTTTTTAGAATTAAGATATGTTTTTTTTTTTTTGTGCTTTGGGGTTTGTTTTTCCCTTGCAAAGTTTCCACTTCTCACAAAGAAATGATACACTGCTTTTGTAGATTAAATTTGTTTTGAATATTACCCTTGTTGATTTAGACATAATCTCATGAACAAAATAACTTTATCATTCTCAGGAGGTTATTCCATTGAAAATTTGGGAAAGAAATACATTCAGTAATCCAGTGATAACTGTTTTAGTGTTTGCTTCTGTGGCATTATTCCCAACCATACTATTGTCATCTACACCTTGTATGTTGGTGGCTGGAATGACATTTGCTTATGGCTTTGGGTTTTTTAACAATGTTAATGCATCATTCATCATTTATATGTTAATACATATGAATAATTTAAATAAAATTAGTCAGACATATGAATGATTTATTGACCATGTAAAAACTTTATATTACAACATATAGATATTAAACTCTATTTTTTATTAAATGTTTTGTATATTAATTTTCTCAACCTATATTTGAAGAGAATGTCGTAATATATACATGATAATATATTCTTTCTAGACAGTGACGGATCTAGGACCTTAGGTTAGGAGGTGTAGGTTGTGAAAATGTAGAGCTATTAAATTTGATTCAATCGACTCATCTAACTTAGAATGGACACTCAATTGGTTCAAGTTGCTCATTTGATCGGCTATGAACCAAAATCGATATGGATAGCTTCAACATGACTATTTTGCGCATAAAATCGTTAACTCGGTTTATCCAACCAATCTACTTAGTTGAATCCATCATTTTTTTAGAATAACTGTTGTAACCGTAGCTTGCAGCAATTCTAAATGGCACGAAATAATACTTACTGTCTGAGTCACGACTAGGTCGCTCTCTTTAAGACGTTTCGTGGCACTGCCCAAAAGTGCAAGCAGAATATCAACCACACCGACCCAGTATAAAACAACCTAGATCTCTGTTATCGAATTCTTACTGCACTGTAAGAACCAATCTCGAATACACCCTCCACAATATGGCTACCAATGCCAATTCTCGAAATTTCCCACAATATGGCTCAGTTCTCGAAATGCCCATAATATGGCTACATGTGCCAACTTTTCCCCACAATACTGACTACCAGTGTCAGTTCTCGAAACTCCCAAAAAATATGGCTACTTGTGCCAATTCTTTTCCCCAATACTGACTACCAATGTCAGTTTCGAAATTCTCACAATATGGCTACCTGTGCCATTTCTTAGTGCCACGGAAAGAAAGAGGGCGAAGTTTGTCGGAAATGCATCGGCAGAAAATATGAGGGAGAAAGAAAAAATTGAATGAAAGCGCATTCAACTTGGGACAAGAAAATATGAATGGAGAATGCTTCTATTTATAACTTGGAATTTTTTCCAAGTTCCTACTTTCTTCAATGTGGGACTTGAGAATTGTTTTTTTTCTCTTTTTCAAAACTCTTCAATGTGGGACTTGAGAGTTGTTTTTTCAAAACTCTCCTATGTGGGCTATGTGGGACTTGGGTGTTTTTTATATTTCACACCCAAAAGTTCCTACTCATGGTTTTCAACAAACCATGTTCCAACAATCCCCCAATTGAAATTAAAAAACGATTTTCGAGAATATTTGTGTTCTCAATAAGATTGTGCATAAACAAAGGTGTCATACGACTTGAACCTTTAAATAGTGAATAAGATCCAGATTTTACTAGAGTGACTCGTAGTCTTGAACTCTATCTCCAGCATCAAACCACACACAACCTTTCAAAAGTGTATTCTGTAAAGCTCGTGCGTTAAAGGTCATGCACTTCTATCCCAGTATAGTGAACGCTCTAGAAATTTATGCCCCAAAATTTCATAGGAAGCGGCCCTCACTTCCACATTCACATAGGTGAGTCTATCAAGAGTACTCCTATAGCCTAGGTACTCCACTCCAATTGGAGTATGTTCATTCTCATATCACTTCACAACTTGTTATTACCCATTGAACTATTTCTTAGGATCTCCAATCAGTTAGGTCGGGTTACAATCATGAGTGATCCTCGTTCTAAGGGCAATAGTCACATAATCTTAGAAGTATTATGGACTTTCTATCTAGCTAGTCCTTTCGTCAAAGGATCTGCTAAGTTATTCTCAATGCGTACATGATCCACTCTAACAACTCATGTAGAGAGTAATTCTCTAATAGTGTTGTGCTTACGACGTATTTGTCGCTTCTTACCGTAATGAAAGCGATTCTCAATTTTTTTGCAATAGCTGCGGTACTATCACAATGGATCAACACAACTGATATATGTTTTTCCCATAGGGGAA